>NC_090728.1:111868310-111913310 GCF_036898095.1 Palaemon carinicauda | reverse complement strand
AGCTTTAAATTATCATTTAAAAAATTGAACACATTTCTCTCTCTCTCTCTCTCTCTCTCTCTCTCTCTCTCTCTCTCTCTCTCTCTCTCTCTCTCTCTCTCTACTAGGAGACACGCCTCATATATGTCCTTCCACTCGTGTTTGTTCATGGTCTTACTATGCCAGTCTATACCAACAGATGTTCTTGGCTCATCAACCCTTCGTTTCTCTTTCTTCCTCTAGATCTTTTTCAATTTCAAGGGATTCATTCTCTTATTCTTAATACCCATCTATTATGTCATTCTCAATATATGTTCTGTCCATGCCCATAGAGTTTCTCCTATATGTCAGAATATCCTGTACTGTAGTTTGCTCTCGTATCCGTGTTACTCTTTTTCTTCTTAGCGTTATTCCCCTTATTACTTTTCCCATAAATATTATACTTATAACTAGCTTAGGGTCTAAGGCTTTAATAAATACTGGTAGGACCATCTGATTGACTACTTTCCTTTTTGGAGAGTGGCATTTTACTTTTCATAATCACATTTTGCTTACCAAAAGCTCTCCATCCAATGGTATTCCTTCTTATAATTGCTGCCTTATGTCCTGGGAAAATTCTTATTGTCTACCTAAGTACGTTTTCTCGATAATGATTTCTAAATGTTTGCCCATAACCCTTATTTGTTGTCTCTCTGTATTTTCATTTAACAATATCCCAATTTTACTCCTATTTATTTTTAGTACTATATTTCTGCTTTGTTTATTCAAATAAATTTTTGCAAATCGTCCCATGATTTTCTTTATAGAACTTTGACATTACCAAGTCTTACGGTGTTAAAGTATTCCTATTAATGATAATTCCTATTTTTATCAATATAAATTCTCAAAAAATTTTTCAGCCAGGTTGTAAATATTTTAAGCCGTACATATATTTTCAGGTGTTCTAACATAACATTCATCTTCTCAGATTTGAAGGGTTTTTATTACAGATATACATTCTATATATGTATATATATATATATATATATATATATATATATATATATATATATATATATTATATATATGCATATATATACATATATATATATATATATATATATATATATATATATATATATACATATATAACTATATATATATATATATATATATATATATAAATATATATATATATATATATATATATATATATATATATATATATATTTACATATATAACTATATATATATATATATATATATAAATATATATATATATATATATATATATATATATATATATATGTATGTGTGTGTATATATATATATATATATGTGTGTGTGTATATATATATATATATATATATATATATATATATATATATATATGTGTGAGTGTGTGTGTATATATATATATATATATATATATATATATATATATATATATATATATATATATATATATATATATATATATATATGTATATATATACATATATATATATATATATATATATATATATATATATATATATATATATGTATATATATATACATATATATATATATATATATATATATATATATATATATATATATATATATATATATATATATATATATATATTCAATGAAACACTAGACATTCAGAGCAATAAATTTAACTAATATTCAGCAAAATCGGATAACATAATAATTAAAATACATCTTGCATGGATATTCTATTAATTGTTACATATTTCTCATATCGTCTCTTTAATTCCTTATTTCCATTTCCCTATTGAGCTTATAGCATCTTGCTTTTCCTACTTGGGTTGTAGCTTAGCCAATAATAATAATAATAATAATAATAATAATAATAATAATAATAATAATAATAATAATAATAATAATAATAATAATAATAATAATATAAACCAAAGACATGAAAAGCCACTGAATACGATGGAATAATTGCTGAGATGATATTGGGCGAGAATGAAGTGACACACAGAATGCTTATAAGGTTATTTTGTAGAATGTAGCGTGAAGAGGCAAATCCTGATGAATGGGGGTGTTTCTGAAAAGAATAAAAATAAGACCGAACTGATTTCAATAATGACAGGTATCACACTTACGTCAGTTGTCAACAAAATATAAAGTATGCTCATTTTAAAGAGACTTGAGAGAAACCCTTACGGAAAGCTGAGAGATTCAGAATAGTTAGAAGTTGTACTGACAAAATATCATTTTTAAGACATATTGTGCAGCAATGTGTAGAATATAGAAATCCACTTTTGATGGCATATGTGGGCTATGACAAAGCCTTTGATAGTGTGCACCGGCTAATTTTGTGGAGAATCCTGCGTTATTATGGAGTTTCTCTTGAATATATAAATCTAATTATGTCTGGTCACGAGCATAGCAAGTGCAAAGTTTATGTTAATGGAGTCATATCAAATGAATTTCCAGCGAACAGCGGAGTACTCCAAAGGATGGTGTAGTAACCAATGCTGTTCATCCATCTCACGGAACTTGTAATGCATAGAATATTTGGGGATTGGACTGGATTGGTAAAAGGGAATCAGCTGACCTAGAATATGCTGATGCTGATATCCTAATGCAAAGGAAAATGAAATATCCTTAGAAGGAGAAAAGAATAATGAGGTGGAGTCATTTAAATATTTAGGAACTATTATCTCTAATACAGGGTCTTCAAAATTAGAGTTTATTGAAAGCAAATTTGACAATAGGTAGGTTGAGTAAATCTCGAAACGCCTGAAATTACATATAAAAATCAGGCTATATAGCAATTTAATAAGACCGGTTTTACTGTATGGACATGAGTCGTGGTATGACAATAAAACAGTATCTAACAGATTTTGCAGTTTTGAGAACAAAGCTTCCAGAGAGATATTAGGAGTTAAATGGCAGAGCAGGATTAGAAATGAAACTATTAGAGAGATTACTCGAGTGATATATATGGATGAGATCATGGTGAGGGGTAGATGGAGATGGTTTGGGCATGCTTTTTGCACTCCACAAGAGAGATTAGTTCACCAAACTTTTAACTGGCTTCACAAAGCACTAAAAGAGTTGTAAATCTCAGGCGTACATGGCTGAGGGCTATGAAGCGTGAATTGGGATATGATGAATGGAAAACTATAGATTTAAAACCTCAAGATAGAGACGACTGGCGAAATCTAAGAGCCCATTTGCGTCAAGGGGAACAGGAGGAGATTATGATGATGAATATATATTTACACGAGTGTCTCTTTCTATTTGTGTCTGTATGTAATATAACTTTAGGTATTCAGTATATTTTCTTAACTTCGTAACGCTAGTTTCACCTGCCAAGATTCAGGCAATGAACGTGATAGGTCGTCATGCAAATGGCCACTGACTTAATTCCACGGAACAGTTCTTCCAGTTAAACATATAAGATTAATTTCACATATATCACAGATACTTGTATATCAGATGCTGAAGAACTTTCTTATGTCTAAGAGAATATAATTCACTGAATAACATCTCAGGTGTAATGATTGGTCGGTGAGATCTTTCAGTTTTTCAATTCTTTTACATTCTCATCAAGCAGAGTATTTCACAGCAAATACCTTAATGACACTGGGAATAGTGTCTTTAACTTTCTGATTGATTCTCCAATGAAGTTTAGTGGGTTGACGTCAATGAGGAAGTTTTCTAATACATGAATGCTGACATGATGCATACCTAAATTTCTAATTTTCTAATATATCTCCTTTGGAAGAAATTTAAAACACCAGTAGAAGATAATTATCGCATAAAATTTTTAAAACAAAACAAAAGATGTAAAATAGATATTCTCGCTAAACTATTTACTTTAAATGTTAAATCTAGTTTTACAAGAAATTTTGTCCGCGTCGTAATTACATGTCTGACATCTTTCCTAAAAAGTTTTCATAATCAGTCAAACTTTCCATAGAACTCCTCGGCTATATGAACTCTAGTTTTCGAACTTCTTTTATTTACATTATTCCTTAAGTTTACAGTTCCAGTTGACGATAGAATTTAATTTGTTATTCATAAATAATAATAACTCGTTATGAAGTTAACTGCTTTGGAGAAAATAACACTTTCATATTAACAGGAAATGGAAATATTCGATTATAAGTCATGTCCTTAATATCAAGCTTACTGGATCAAAATCACTTATCTTGAGAATTGTCTCCCCAATATACGATTCAATTACTTCTGATTATAGAGTAATTTCTAAATATATATTATTTATTGAATTTTACTAATTAATATTCGTAAAAGAGTATGAATATTTTGATGCCTTATTAGCTATAAAGTTTAATTGTTATACCAAGGAGAGAATGAAGGGAACTATTTTAAAGAATTATTATCATTTCAGTACTTTTACTTCTCTCACCTATACTTTTCCTTACAAGACAACGGACCATTACAGCATAATTGTTTCGTGTCAAGTGTCTTGTGACATTGACGTGTGTCACAATTAATGAAGAAGCTGTTCGACTCAATTTCGCTGAGAGGAATTTCATTTAAGTCTTTTAACAATTGCCTCTCTTCCTCTTCCTTATTAATTAACACATCCAACCGTGGAAAGTGCAGGAAACACATTTCCCAATTAAACATTATAGTTATTATATGTGCATATTGCATGATCATACTCAGAGGGAAAACTTGAAAAGTTCAAGAGCTTGCTTCAAGTTTCCACAGTTCATTACCACGATTTGTTAATAACAAGAACAGCGAAAAGGCCGAACCATACTATAAATATATTTCGAATTCAAAGCAATCACACTCTCATACAGACACATACACTGCCATATGTATTATTTTTATTATCATTATTATTATTATTATTATTATTATTATCTTTATCACTAGCTAAGCTACAGCCCTAGATAGAAAAGCAAGATGCTATAAGCCCTAGGGCTCCAACAAGGAAAGATAGCCCAGTGAGGAAAGGAAATGAGGAAATAAATAAACGATATAAGAAATATTGAAAATTATATAAAATTTGAAAAACATTAACAACATTTAAACAGATCTAATTTTTAAACTATAAAAGAAACCCTCTCTCTCTCTCTCTCTCTCTCTCTCTCTCTCTCTCTCTCTCTCTCTCTCTCTCTCTCTCTCTCTCACACACACACACACACACACACACATATATATTTGTATATATATATATATATATATATATATATATATATATATATATATATATATATATATATTTATATATATATATATATATATGTATATATATATATATATATATATATATATATATATATATATATATACATATATATATATATATATAAGTAAATGTGGGTATATATGCATAAATAAGTAATTAAGAGCATAAATATATATATATATATATATATATATATATATATATATATATATATATATATATATATATATATATATATATATTTATGTATATATATATATATATATATATATATATACTGTATATATATATATATATATTTATATATATATATACTTATATATATAGATATATATATATATACATATATATATATGTATATATATATATATATATATATATATATATATATATATATATATATTTATATATATATATATATATATATATATATAAATATATATGTATATATATATATATATATATTTATATATATATATATATATATATACACACATATATATATATATATATATATATATATATATATATATATATATATATATATATATATATATAAGTAAATGTGGGTATATATGAATAAATAGATAATTAAGAGCATATATACATTTATATATATATATATATATATATATATATATATATATATATATATATATATATATATATATATATACTGTATATATATATATACTTATATATATAGATATATATATATACATATATATATATGTATATATATATATATATATTTATATATATATATATATACATATATATATATATATATATATATATATATTTATATATATATATATATATATATATATATATATATATATATATATATATATATATATATATATGTATATATATATATATATATATACATATATATATGTATATATATATATTTATATATATATATATATATACATATATATATATATATATATATATATATATATATATATATATATATATATATATATATATATATGTGTGTTTGTGTGTGTGTGTGTATACGCTTGTATATATGTGTATTAACTAAAACTTGTAAGTCACGCAGAAGTAATTCCTCATGCTTTCGAAGTGACCATCATTCCCTTCCTCTTCACAATACAAATGGACATAATTTTAGAAGAATTACGAAGAGGTTTGTTTGTATCTTTTGACATCTTATCTATACTAGTTACAATAATTCTGACCTTGTTAATAAACGAAAAAGAAAATTTTAGACTTTTTAATTAATGTTAAAATTCTTGGAATTGAGTTTTCAATTAAAATTGGATATCCTTGTTTTTAAGTAAATGTTTCTCCATGGTGTGTACGTAGTTCTATTTTATTTAAATACTGTACACTTCCATTTGTTTCCCATTCTTATTCACAGCAGGAACTTCCCATCTGCACACAATGTCTTCTTTGCCTCTTCCTTTTACTTTTATAAGTAAATCTCACAGAAAATTTTCCTGCTCTCTTAACCCCATATAGCAGAGATTCCAACCCTCCCACAGACATTGTCTTCCACCTTTATTCCTTTCACCTTCGTAGCAGATGCACACTCAATAACACAACATTTCCCATTACCATTTTGAATCCTACCATTGCCCTTTCACCAGGACCTAGAATATCATTGATCCTAGAAATTCAAACCTTCAATTTGAAAATTTGTTGATTAATTGAGATTGTAAATTTCATTACAGTACATGTTCAAAATAAGAATTTTTAAATTTCCTGAAATAAAAAAAACTAGAGTTCGATCACAGGATAATACTGTGATTCATTAGTGAAAGATTCATTGGATGGTATCGATAGAGAGGAGATTAAAAGCACGCTAGATCAAAGTCTTGAGACATTATTTTGTAAATACAACAGGAAGCAGAAGTTGTCTTGTAAACAACGACAAGATCGTAGTAATGGCTCTCTGCAGTCCCTCTTCATTTAAGCTAACTTATATATTTTTTTCATAGTTTTATCATACCTCCTCTAATATCCCTTACTCAACTTAGCTAACGCAACCAAAGAGCAAATGGGTACGTCCACTTTCTCTCCCCTTGCTCTGCTTTCCCATTCCTCTCCTAACCACTTCCCTATCTCCTGTCGTCTTTTTTTTTTTTTTTTTTTTTTTTATGCAAAACAAACCAAAATAGTATTCCTGACTGAGGGAGAGAAGACTTTCCGCGATTGGTGATAAGTGGGATCAAACTGAGTTTACAGAGGGCTTGGTAATTCCGAAGAGGAAGACTCACTGGGCAAACACGGCCATAAACTTTTTGGCCTTTTTTCCCCTAAGGAGCGAATAAATACAAACACATTTTTCCTGCTTGCAGTACCATGCACCTTGAAATAACATGGAATGTGTATTATTTATTAATAATGTGTATTATGTATTGAATACGCTCTCTCTCTCTCTCTCTCTCTCTCTCTCTCTCTCTCTCTCTCTCTCTCTCTCTCTCTCTCTAGGTTACCAGATACCCAGTGTATTTTCGGAAAATAATCTTTAAGTGTAGGTAATAATTATGCAGTCAGCATTCCATGGTTATCATTTTACATACAATGCTCTAATAATGGTAAATATGATTTATCATCGCCAATAGGTTTCATGCCCTTTTCCTTTTCATTATTCGATGCTGAACTTTCTTGAATTTCCCTACAGCTTATATTCCTTATATTATTACTTTTGTCAACGATGATTAGAAGATTCATCTTTTTAATTCCGATTGTGTTGATGTTAAAAAAATATGTCATAGACTAAATTAATTCTTTTTCATTAGCTTTAGTGAAAATCGCCCGGCAAATTGTCACTATTGATATGAATAGCTTCAAGTAAATATTGATGAAGATTTGACGGTTTATCGTCATGGAAACCAATTCACTAAAATTAAAACATAAAGTTTTATAATGAGTTTCATATTCCATGCAAATCTAAGAATGTTATTGGGTAGCTATTCTGGTAATTATTTTTAATGTAATTAAGAGCAACCAATTATAATACTAACAGGATGAGTCACCGATTTCGATGTCTTTTTTTTTTCTTTTCTTTTTTATAGTAAAAGATTTTAATGAAGACTGGTGAGAAAAGGGAAGTGGGTAACTTCTCTCAAATGAATAATTTTTTCCTGATATTAAGAAGGTTGATATTTCAACCATATAGCAATATGGAAATTACTTGACTATTCTGTTTGGATAATATTTTAATATTAGAGAATCAAGAAAAATACATTTAGTAATGTTCAAAGTAAGAGTTCTTTTATTTTGTATGTTTAAGCCGAGTGCTGTTTCAATGTTTCTCGTCGTTCTGTTGCGTCTATATTTCATACCAATTTTTGCAATAAGCATTTATTTACTGCAAAATTGTAAGCAATATTTACTAGCTGTGCTGTAATAAATCTTAATTGCTTTACGATTAAGACAGACGACAGAAGAGCTATTAGGTGCATGTGCTATGTACGACTAGCTACCAGACTACACACACACACACAAACACACACACATACACACACACTTATCCTTTCAATTATTCTTATACGGTCTATACAGTCTCATTTCCGGTTTATAAGTATATCTACTTAATATTGCATGGTCTTCAGGTATGTCTAATGGTATAAATCCCAATGTGAGAATTAGTCTTAGTTTTCCAGTTTTCATATACGTGGTTTTGTTGTTTTCTGCGTAATTTGATATAAAGTTCATTTATTCATTTTGCCTTTTTGTTAATACGATCTGTTTTGATAACTTTCTTTGTTATGTAGATCATATAACAAATATCTAGGTTAAATGAATAGCAGAGTCCTGAAATGTTTTTAGATATTGTTTGCATGAAATACTTATGCTCTTACGCTGACAGAATTAATAGTCTTTCATACCTTTAGTACTAACAAGATTTATAGATGGAACTATGTGTTAAGAAATAGCATAGAAGAAGTTTATAATAGTTTTAAATCCCCTTCATTCTTCCATCCCTCTCTGTTTTAAAAGAACAGCAATATCAGGCATCAACACTTCGCCTAAATGCCGAGGCTCTCCAAGATTAATAGTTCCTCAGAATCCCGGCCATTAATCTCATATGGTATTGCCAAGTAAATTAGCATTTAGAAAATCCCTGTTTCATCGGAACTAAGTCTTTCCCATTTATTTGTAAGCGAGTTCACGGCAAGCGGGAAATGGCCGGCTTTCAGTTCAGACGTCCTTCTTGAGAACACCCAGCAGTGATGAACTAATACTAAGTTTGAAAATGTGAATAAACCATTCTATTAAGTGGTTTTGAATACATCGAACTAATCAATGAAGATGCAACTTTAAATACTATTGTGGATTACAATAGACGGATGACAAGACCAGCAGGTTTTGTATTTAGTCCATCCTGCATTACATTATGTTGAACACTGAGTTAGAATGGAAAAAATAGTATAGGTTTATTTTGGCTCTAGCGAAGATATATGCTCGTAGGAACAGAAATAAATTAGAAACATTCATAGGCGGTTAAAATCAACTCCACAATTCCAACGTGTGTTGGTTGGACTCCCCCCTGGGACGGGCAGAGCCTCTATCATTTTTTGTCTCTTTAGATTATTGGGTTGCTGTGAACAGCATATCAATGTAGTGCCATTGTGGCAATGAATAATAACACATAGTTCTAGTGACAAACATACACGCGTATTTTTGCCCACGTTAATAGATATGTGTATATATACATACACACGCACACACAAACACACACACACACACACATATATATATATATATATATATATATATATATATATATATATATATATATATATATATATATATATATATATATATATTATACAGTATGTATATATAACAAAAAATCATAATGAAAATAGACAATGAAATTTCAAGTTGAAAGATAAACATCTAAAGACCTATAACAACTTTGCAATTTCCAATAAGAGTTTTGTAATATTCTTCAAATAGTCTATGCGGTGTTAATTTAAGCACAAAAGAGAGGCTGGGTTTAATATCCATATAAAGACATTCAATGTCATCTAAAAATGTGATGATGGGACATGAAAAAATGAACATACAATAAATATTCAATATTTTCTGATAAGAGAAGAATATTGAATGCTTTGATAGATAAATTGATGATATACTGAGGGTTCTTTATGCATGACATATTATATGGAAAATATTTAGAAAAAAAAAATATTTATAGAAAATAAATGTTATGAATAATATTTTTCAACTGAAAGGAAAATGTAAATAGTTTCTAAATGAAATAGATGAATGATAGACCTTCCCTAATAACTTGGATCATTTATTTCTTTTTCCGTTTTCTCTCACGGTGCTTTGTATTTGCATTGAGTAGGTATGATAATATCTGACTTCTTATTCATTAAATCGTAAGAGCCAGGCCCAAGTTCTCCTCTTCAAACCCTTCATGAAAACGGCACCATACGTAAATTACTTTGAAATCATGTTTTTCGCGTAAGATGAATTTCCGCGCATTTCTCATGAGATATTTTGCGCAAATGCAAGTCCACGCCATTATAGAACTAACTTGAATCGTAACAGTTATCTGAATTTAGAACACATCTGAAAAATGGGCTTATCCTTTTGCCTCTCAGTTATTATGTTTATTCATTATTTCCGACATTTTTGGCCGAATAATTGACTTCACTGGCCTTCATTGGCAATAATGCTTGTATTTACTAATTTAGTATTAGTCCCTCACTAGATAATGAAGCTTTAGGAAGAATGGCTGAATGACGTAATTGTTCCGTCGTTTCAATATACTATACCGTAAGTGTGTTGAATGTGACCATGAAAATCATAGTGGCAAAATGTATTTATTGTATCTGGTAAAGAGTACGGTTAGATCTTGATTGAAAAAGTTAGAAAGATGACAAATATTGATAAAGGAGGAGAGACTATTAAGTGTTTGATATGGAACAGTTGTGTACAGTCTTATGGAAAAAAAAAAAACTGAACGTTTTGTTGTGCATACGTAAACCTAGAAATTATTTCATAAAATTATAGGAAATAATATAAGAGTTAGAATATAAGAATTGCAGAGTGACAAGTTTATTGTGAAGTTGCGTCTGAGACAAGTGAGTGTTCTGTTTCTATGACATATGTGCAATATCCTTATGGATACAGAAATGCAAAAGTTCAGAGAAAAATGGGCCGTAGAAAAGAGTGCAACATGGTTCGTGTTTGCATAAACCAGTGGAATTTGTATTGATTTTGATTAATTGCAACATCAAACTATTTCATACCATTATTCATTTGACTATTGTAAGATTTCCCGAAAATTCCTCATTGCAAATGTATCAGAGAGCGATTAAATTCTATACAATACTTTGGGATTTGTTTGGCATAATACGATGGGAGCTGCGCACTTCGGAACAATAACCGAATTCTATTTTGAAAAGTGTATTCATTGCATTCATAAGCAACGGCAAGCGTGAAATGATTTTATTCTTTTCAATTTTTTTTTTTCAATGAAAACATCTATTCAAATACTTCTTTTTCTGTTTCATGTAAATTGCTATAATATGCTTCGACCGGGAAGAAAAATTTGTGTTTGTTATTTTTCTGGTTAAAGGTATTTTTCTTATTTTTACTTAGTTGTTTAGTCGTTGTGTT
Source organism: Palaemon carinicauda (assembly GCF_036898095.1). NCBI lineage: Eukaryota > Metazoa > Arthropoda > Malacostraca > Decapoda > Palaemonidae > Palaemon > Palaemon carinicauda. The sequence continues at coordinate 111,901,546 of NC_090728.1, read as the reverse complement.
TATCAAAGTTACTACATTTCTTATACATTAAGTTATAGCAATTAGATTTCTTTTTAAGAATTTTTTTTTCATCTTGCAATAAATGTGTATTTCCAAATTTACATATTCAACTTAAATTTGTTATTATTCACAAGTATTTTTATTCCAAATTAATATATATTTCACTTTTTTTATACATGTTAAACATGTATTCTATAATCAAGAAATTATTTACACTATCAAACTTTTAAGATATGAAAAAATTTCGAATAGACGGGCAACTGAATTTTAAAATTATGCCCTTTAGCACAAAATATGAAGTTATCCGATTTATTTTTCATAAGTAAATACTAATTTCATTCTTGAAATTATTTACATTAGCAAACCTTTATAATGTGAGACATAGAATATAAGAAATAGGTCATACGAACGATTTGAATAAAATTCAACTAAAACTGTCGGAGGAGGATATCAAGTGATTCGCGTCAAAGCAGCGTCTATCCTGCGAATCTTCCGTCAAATTTTCTTATCTAAATGCTAATGGCTCCCGTCACACTGAAGACTGCATGATACTTCTAGAGGGAGAGGATGATTCAAAAGGTTTACACTATTGGTTGAAAGAGGATCTTCTTCCTTACTCTCTGCATTAAGCAGATTTAGAGATAAACTCTTCCATCCATGGTTTTATCAGTCTTATTATTCATTTTTATGCTTACGCATTTATTTTTTTATTATTATTATTATTATTATTATTATTATTATTATTATTATTATTATTATTATTATTCGTGTTCCTATTTCTTTTATTATAGTTATCATTTAGATAGAGAACTTCTCTGAAATAAGTTCCATGAAACAGTATTGCTATATTACACGAGTTCTCTTTGTAACAAATCTAGGACTCAAGGCACTCACTACATTCGCATGGGCCGGTTTTAAGTAGACCTAAATCAAGGATAAGCTTTAGAACTGTGGAAGGCCTGCCAGCCAAAATACCAGCGCAGAATGATAAATTGGACCAATGGAAGTGCTCCGATAGGATACTGTCCCCAACAGCGCAGTGCAGGACCCCACTAAGGGAATTGTTGATGGGGCACTACTTCCCAGACGTGATTGCTGTGCCCTTAACAATATAGATTATGTTAACTGATGATGCATTTTAAATCTCCAATATAATCAATATAGGTTATGGTGGTGAAAATTTTATCAAATTTTCACCACCATAACAATTACATTAAAGCGTAGTTCCTAAACTCAATGTAGTCCTGAAGAAAGGTCGCGAAGTGATCCGAAACACATGTCGATACTAAACAATAAATGGAGAAAAGTAAATGTATTTCTATATCTATATATATATATATATATATATATATATATATATATATATATATATATATATATATATATATATATATATATATATATATTTATATATATACATATATAATCCTTTTTTTCTAGAAAGGAAAGTATTCAATCAGATGGTCCTAACAGTATTAACTTAGGCATCAGAAACTTGGAGCCTTACTTAAGGCCTTACAGCATAAGCTGATTATAACTTGAAAGCTTTGGAAAGAATGATGATAAGAATAACAATAAGAGTCATAAATAGAGCAACATGGATACGAGAGCAAACTAAAGTAGAAGATATTCTAATATGTAAGGAAAAGGAATGGACATGGGCAGGATATATATATATATATATATATATATATATATATATATATATATATATATATATATATATATATATATATATATATATATATATATATATATATATATATATATATATATATATATATATATATATATATTCATATATTATTATTATTATTATCATTATCATTATTATTATTATTATTATTATTATTATTATTATTATTATTATTATGATGATGATGATGATGATGATGATGATGATGAATTACTAGGATTTATTGAAACGAAGGAAGAGTATTTTTACGAGTCCTAAACGGCTTCGGAAGAAAATCTTCACGAATTTCCGAATGGCTTCAGAAAAAATGGCCATAGATTCAGCATGGAGTTCCGAATGACCTTAGAACAGAATCTCTGAACGGCATCGGAACAAAACTTTCCCGGATTTCCAAATGCCTTCAGAAGAAATAGCCGTAGAATTAGCATGGAGTTCTGAATGACTCCAGAACAGATTCATCCTGGAGCTCCCTGAACGGCACCTGAAGAAAATTTTTCGGGATCTTCAAAAGACTTCAGGAGACATAGCCGTAGAATTAGCATAGACTTCTGAATGACTCCAGAACAGAATCTTCCCGGAGCAGTTCTGAACGGCTCAGCCCTGAGCTTCAAATGACTTCTGAAGACCTGATCTTTTTTTTTTTTTTTTTCAAACTAAGCATGCAACGCAGTGAACATTGTTAACGGCTATTTTTGGAACAGGGATGACTGTGAGAATTGTGTATTGCAACTACAGGAAACACAGGAGGCTCTTCGTAACACCTTCATCTACAGCTAGTTTTTGGTGATTGCTGCAGAAGTTCTCGAGCTTTGAAGAACATAGTATACGCGCCTTGAATGATCCTTTGCTTGGGCTTTTACAACGATGTCTTATAATTGGAGACTATTAGAAATGAAGAAATAAGGACGAAGACAGAATGGTTCAAGTAAACGGTGAGCGACTTGTGGTTCTTCAACAGGATAGTCCCAAAATTCGACATTGAAGATAGGATATATCCAGATCGTATTGGTAAATATATTGTGTTGCTCGTCGTTTACTTTAGCGTGATGACATAGGCGGAGAAAATGTATAGTATTCCTGTCATTACCCATCGCCCCTATGTACAAAGACATTGATGCCATCGATTTCTCTGAGGAGTCTGACGAACTGAGGACACACGACACTGAAATCTCTCTTGAAATCTAGAAGGAAACTGACGAACTAAGAAATAATATGATGAAATCTCGGGGGATATTGACGAACTAAAGAAAGTGGAAGATGATATATCAAAGGAAACCGAAAAACTAGAAGAGACAGAAGAGAACAGCAACGAAGAGCCTTCAGGTTCCGATTTCCTTTTATGGCCTCTCGTGGCATGGTTGGTTCCGACCTGGCCTTTCATTAGAAGGGGCTAGCGTTCGATCCCAAGTATGAGGTAGAAATTTATTTCTATTTGAACACGATGTTGTGTTGATATTTATCCATATTGACTCATTAGGGGTAATTTGAATGAATTACTACCAATTGTGTCACGTGGTGGGCCGGGGAAATCGGGTAAAACTCACTGGTAAGAGACTGATGTCTTGCCAGGTAAATCCTCGGACAGCTAGTTAGCGTCAGGTTCCGATTTCCTTTTATGGCCTCTCGTGGCATGGTAGGTTTCGACCTGGCCTTTCATTAGAAGGGGCTAGCGTTCGATCCCAAGTATGAGGTAGAAATTTATTTCTATTTGAACACGATGTTGTGTTGATATTTATCCATATTGACTCATTAGGGGTAATTTGAATGAATTACTACCAATTGTGTCACGTGGTGGGCCGGGGAAATCGGGTAAAACTCGCTGGTAAGAGACTGATATCTCGCCAGGTAAATCCTCGGACAGCTAGTTAGCGTCAGGTTCTGATTTCCTTTTATGGCCTCTCGTGGCATGGTTGGTTTCGACCTGGCCTTTCATTAGAAGGGGCTAGCGTTCGATCCCAAGTATGAGGTAAAAATTTATATATATATATATATATATATATATATATATATATATATATATATATATATATATATATATATATATATATATATATATATGTATATATATATATATATGTATATATATATATATATATATATATATATATATATATATATATATATTACCTGTTTCCAATGTTTTATATTATTGGATTTTCCCAAGGATCAAACAAGATCGCTAACTACTTTGCCAGTTGCTGTTGGAATTGTATTTCTTTCGGGTGAATATCCCATGTTCCAAAGATGTTCAATGACCACCTAAAAACAATGTTAGAATGATATATGCCCGTTTTCATTGCGAGTTGGAATCATTGATATTAAATCTTATCAATAGGGCTATTACCATCATCATCATCACTTCATAAATGTTAATAAGCAAACCTCTTCAAGCCATACATTAAGATCACCCAATTGCCACCTCTCCACCATCATCTTTAACCCCCACCTGGTTATATCCTTTTACACCCATCCCCAATGTTTGAGGTTAAAAGGTCTCACAGTTATGATAAGACCCTTCTGGTGTAAGTTTTTTAGTAAATGAAAAACAAAATACTAAGATGACAATATTTCAAACAGTTTGCTTTCCAGGTGTTTAAAATTATACCAAAACTATAGATAACGAAGTCTTTGAGCATTGAGCAATCGCCACCAGGGAAGGGGTTTCGTTTGGAAGTGAACGACTTGCCCTGATAATTTGATTGATTGATTGAATTATTGATTAGGAGTTTTTTTTGCCATCCTGACATCTAAGGGTATTGACGCCGAACCAGATAATTTGAGTAAACACTGTGTTGATAGTTTAATCTGTTATACCCAACATCCCATATACCACATCATCACTATAATAATGCACCAATGAACTTTCATTGCATGTCATTTCACATATTTTATTGTCACCAATCACTTCTGAAACAATATAGATTATGTTAACTGATGATGTGTTTTGAATCTCCAACCTTAAACTAATATAATTGATTTAGCAAATAATACTATTTTCTCTAAGAGGGCCGGAGCCAAGTAGCCTGTGACAAAAGCGGATCCCAACTACACCGAGTTGCGAAATCAAAGGAAAACACTGAAATCAACAACTAAACCTTTAAACCTCCTTACCTTCGAAATTTTGAACAAAGGCCACTTGTTAATGATTGGTAACCCAACAGGTGCCATTTGAAACGATACATTATTAGCCCCTACATATAATACGTATGCCACAGTGTGTAATTATGTGAGAGAGAGAGAGAGAGAGAGAGAGAGAGAGAGAGAGAGAGAGAGAGAGAGAGAGAGAGAGACAGACAGACAGACAGAGAGAGAGGGGAGAATTGCTTAAGAAAAGGCAAATAAGTGATATTTCGGTCTTAAGAATATTACTATGAATAGTCAGTTCCAATATTATTCAAGAAAATTTTATACAAAAATAGGATAGGAAAATTCAAATAAAAAGTTATGATATAATCTTTTGATGAATTAGTTTCGAAATAATATTGGATTACATTTCTTAAAAGAATCGTATTTCTTTGAGTGATATCGGTAATTTCACTCCTCACATTCGAACCATCCTAACGATGTCTCGGTTGTTCAACGTTGGCCACCTTTCAGGGCAAGAGGGGCATGATCTCTCCAAGTGTACATGTTTTGACCTTTTATTCTGTATATATATATATATATATATATATATATATATATATATATATATATATATATATATATATATATATATATATATATATGTATATATATATATATATATATATATATATATATATATATATATATATATATATGCATGTATGTATGTATATTGTTTTATCTCTCTCAGTAGATTTCAGTTTATTGTTCTTGCAATTGAATAATTTTTATAAATAAAAATAGGACAATACAAAGATGAAAAATGGTCCCGAGTGAACATGGTAAGACAGGATTACCGGTCCCAGACATTATACGAAGACAATTTTTGTCCAGATACCCGATGTACGATAATCTGAATAAGACAGCAGAATGTTGTCCTATACATAATTGTAAGGAAAGTAAACCACTTTCAAGAACTTCTTCCCTCTTTGCCCAACTTGTCCCATTGTTCCGATCAATAAAGTAAAGTAAGCAATGGTAAACCTCTGTGTATTCCTTTGGCATAATTTAATTGACAATATAAACATATATTATTCTTTGTCACAGTCAGAATCTAATAATGAATCGTATACTGCTTGCCGAACTCTATTAAAACTACGTAGAAAAAAAATTCCAGTTTTTACAATTTTCCTTTTTTTTTTTTTTTTTTTTTTAAAGAAATCGGTAACCTCATGCTGATTAATGAGCAGATCTTTCTTGGTGTATTGAGATGTTTTCTTTTAAACTGGGTCATCTTTAATGTATCCTTTCTTCAATCTAAATTCAAAATTATCACTGAAAGGATACCGAACCAAATCACCCGGCTTACGATATTCACAGGTATCATGAAGATTTGCTAAATAATGATAAATGTTAATGAATCCTTAGTCGATAATTGAATATATATATATATATATATATATATATATATATATATATATATATATATATATATATATATATATATATATATATATACATACATATATATATATATATATATATATATATATATATATATATATATATAGTATATATATATATAAATAATATAAATACAGTATATATATATATATATATATATATATATATATATATATATATATATATATATATATATATATATATATATATATATATATATATATATATATATATAAAAACATATACACACACACACACACACACATATATATATATATATATATATATATATATATATATATATATATACATATACTGATATATATATATATATATATATATATATATATATATATATATATATATATATATATATATATATATATATATATATATATATATAGAAAGAGAGAGAGGTATGTATATGTATATACGTGCATATATATATATATATATATATATATATATATATATATATATACCTATACTGATATATATATATATATATATATATATATATATATATATATATATATATATATATATATATATATATATATATACGAGGGGCAAGTAAAAAATAAGGTTCCCAAAATTTTTGCAGGTATAAGACATTTTTTATTGACATAAATAAGTATACAATGTGAAAGCTTATACTTTAAACTATTTTTCTACATAGTCGCCAGATTTTTCTACGCATTTTTCCTGACGAGTTATCCACTTCTGAAAACCCTCTTCGAAGAACTCAGCCGCTAGGCCGTCGATGAACTTGCTGACCGCTTCCTTCACCTCTTCATCTGTATTGAAGCGTTGTCCACCCAAGTGTTGCTTCACTTTCGGAAACAAGTGGAAGTGGACAACGCTTCAATACAGATGAAGAGGTGAAGGAAGCGGTCAGTGTTCTGGACCGACAGCACGTCTGTCCTGAAGTACATCCGTAACCTGTCTGCAAGATACCACACGTTTGTGAACAACCGTGTGAACCTCATCCGCGACCTCAGTGACATCACCGCTTGGAGGTATGTGAACACCTCTGCGAACCCTGCAGACCTGGCCTCTCGGGGCCTTGATGTGGACAGCTTGCTGGAGTCGTCGCTGTGGCTGACAGGACCAGAGTTCCTGTGTCAAGAGCAGGACAGTTGGCCAGCTCTTCCTGACGATGTTAAGCGAGCAGAACTAGATGGAGATCCAGAAGTTAAGCAGTCTGCACTCATCTTCAGCATGGTTGTGCCGACCAATCTTAGTGGAGAAGATTGCTGCCAAGTTTTCTTCATGGACCAAGATAGTGCGAATCATCGCTCGACTGAGGCGATTAGGAACCAGGAGTGGATCAGAAGTGTTATCTGCAAACGAGATGAATTGTGCAACAACCATAATATGGAAGAAGATTCAAGCTCAAGAGTATGGGATTGAGATCAAATCACTCTCCAAGAAGGATTCCAAGGTGAAGAAATCCAGCAAGATTTGCAAGTTGCGACCATTTCTACAAGAAGGCTTGCTGAAGGTTGGTGGAAGACTCTGTGAAGCCACCATCAGTGATAGCTGCAAGCACCCCATCATTCTTCCATCCAAGTCGCCAGTTGTGAGGAAGATGGTGCGATGGACCCATGAAACAAACAGCCATTGTGGGCAGAACCATCTTATGGCTGAACTAAGAAAAAACTACTGGATCGTTCATGGAAATTCAGTAGTTAGATCAGTGATACGTGACTGTGTCATCTGTAGAAGACTCAGTTGTCGGCCAGTGAATCAAGTGATGGCCGACTTGCCCTCTGACCGGATCTGTCCGGGGGATCCTCCCTTCACCAATATAGGGGCAGACTGCTTCGGTCCCTTCTTTGTGAAGCAAGGGCTCTCTACAGTGAAGCGCTGGGGAGCCATTTTTACCTGCCGGACAGTGCGAGCGATTCACCTGGAGGTTCTCAGCTCGGTGGATCAAGACTCCTTTGTGAATGCAGTGAGAAGATTTACGGCCAGGCGAGGAGCTGTCAAGAGAATATGGTCAGACAACGGTACCAACCTCGTCGCAGCTGACCGAGAGCTGAAGGAAGCTCTTCAAGACTTCAAGGAAGAGGAAATTGCCCAAACCGTAGCAGCTAAGGGCATCGAGTGGCGTTTCAACCCACCACATGCGTCACACTTCGGAGGAGTCTGGGAACGCCTCATACGCTCAGTGAGAAGAGCTCTCAGTGCAACCTGCCTGCAGCAGGTCACCACTGACGACACACTATCGACTCTGTTCTGCGAAGCCGAGTCTTTGGTGAATGGAAGACCCCTAACCAAGGTAAACGACGACCCAGACTGTCCACTGCCGTTGACGCCTAGTATGCTGTTGACTCTAAAGAGTGCAGTGCTCCCAGTAACGAAGACTGACCAGAAGGACTTCTATGTTAGGCGCCGCTGGCGTCAAGCGCAATATCTTGCCGACCAATTCTGGAAGCGATGGCTGAGGGAGTACCTTCCATTGCTGCAAGAAAGACAGAAGTGGACCGTCCAACGGCGAGACATCCAAGTTGGCGACATCGTGCTAACTACCAACGAACGTCTCCCCAAAGGCTCTTGGCCTTTGGGACGAGTCTTGGAAGTGACTCGAGACTCTGACAATCGAGTTAGACAAGCCAAGATCAAGACCGAGTGTGGATTGTACTTACGCCCAGTGCAGAAAATGTGCCTTCTCCTTGAAACGGAGTGTGAAGACAGTGGAGTGCCATTGGAAAAAGAGTGAACGCCGTGCGCTGCTTATATGGCGTGCTGTGTATGTGGCATATTTGCGGTGTATTTTGTATACTACAAAATAGGGGGCGGTGTAGGTTATGCCACAGCGTTTTACGTTTTTAGTTAAGTTGGCGCTACACGTTTTCTTTGTTGATGTTAAGGATGAGGGGATAAGCGAGCGTTGGGATTGCCTGATGTTTGTTTTGTAATTTAATTATACACATATGTGCACTATTTTGAATTAAATATTTCTATTGAACGGAAAACTGTATAAATTTTTTGTTTACTTTTTTGTATGAAAAAGAATTATTGAGTTGGTACTGAAAAATATTGTATTGTTATTGTTGGCATCTGCCCAAAAGGCCGCGATTTATGCCCGCCTTGGCGCCTTTGTTAGTTCAGCGTGGGCAGGCTCTGGAAAGCACATGGAATTTCTGCATGCTGTGGTTCTGCAGTAGGCCTATTTGTGATGTGCTGAGCTGCCCAGTGTACTCATCATAGTATTAAGTGACCGGTGTTGCTGTTAGCTAGGAGGCTGAATGCTTCTGGTTATACAGCAACTTTTACCAGTGGTTATCTGTGAATTTAGTATTAGAATCGGCGTCTGGAAAATGTAAGTTTATTTTTTATGTTAAGTGAATCTTACCTGTCGAATTACTGTATTGTATTTTACATTATTTACATTATTTTGTATTTACATGATATTTACAGTATATATATTGTTTTACATGAATATTTACATTAATTTTTTGTATATTTATTGCTGCTTTTGTTTGCAGCGTCAAACCTCGCTTCTTTGATGGAATATATGAACACCACATAGGAAGAGTGTTTGACTTCACCCTTAGTAAAACGCCGATATTCAGAACATAGCTGCACTGGTGGTGCAGTGTTCAACAATATATATATATATATATATATATATATATATATATATATATATATATATATATATATATATATATATATATATATATATGTATGTGTGTGTGTGTGTGTGTGTGTGCGCAGATAGAGAGTGATATAAGGAGGATTAATGGAAATATGAAAGATCGAGCAATGATAGTTGATAAAGATTATAAAAGAAATTAAATGATTGATTCTTATCAGTATATGGGATTAAATGCATCAGATAAATGAAAAATGACACAAGCAGTGAGTTAGAGTATAGGTGAAGCGAGTTAGGTAACAGGAAGGGATTGTTGAGCCAACGCTCCTATATGGAAGTGGAGTTTGAATAATGAATGAGAAGGAAAGTAAAAAGGTTGGAGCTTCTGAAATAATCTGATTATTTAGTACATGTAGTGTAGGAAGATTTTTCGGAAATACTATGCGTTAAAAATAAACCGGTTTAAGGTAAAATGGCAGATCAAAGGTGAAAATAATCCTATGATTCAGAAATTCATGTTCCTATGAAGGTCATCAATAGGGAAGCTAGAGTGTACGCGGGAGGTTTAAATGTTTAAAGGCCGATCACTAATGGCAGAGGTAATGAACAGTGACAATTCCTTAGCTACCAGGACAATGCCCTAGAGATGGTCCATAAATGCCTATGATCAGCGCAAGGCCCCTCTGTACCCAGGCTAGGGTCAGGGAGTGCCAAGTATTAGCTACTGATAACTCAGAAGGCAGACCTATAGGCTCCCCGAAAGCCCCCATCCTTAGCTCAAAAAGATGGTGAATATACAGATAGTAAAAGAAACTATCGACTTTGAGCTGGGCTCTAGCCTCCATCCGGCGATCACCAGGCAGAACGAAGCAACGCAAGGATATGTAAGATTCACTATACAAGAATTTCATCCACGATTCTGCAGCCAAATGATGAAGGCTGCAGTGGCTTTTTTGCGTGTTTTTTTTTTTTTTTGCTGGTGTCACCCCTTGTTGGTGTGCAAGGCTTATATATATATATATATATATATATATATATATATATATATATATATATATATATATATATATATATATATATATATATATATGTGTGTGTGTGTGTGTGTGTGTGTGCTTGTGTGCATACATTTACAGTATACATTCAGTACACACATTTTGAAATATATATATACATATATATATATATATATATATATATATATATATATATATATATATATATATATATATATACTGTATATATATATATATATATATATATATATATATATATATATATATATATATATATATATATATATATATATATATGATAAATTTTGCACATTTTTACGTGTTTTTCCTATTCAAATAAGCCATATATATTTTTGATACATTAATGTCTGGATTCTCTTAACGACCTCGGGATCAGAGCCCCAGGCGAAATCACACAAAGACAAGAGCTTGGCTCCAGCCGGGAATCGATCCCTGGTCGGCAAGCTTGTACAGACAGTGACTAACCCACTTGGCCACGAAGAAAGATAAAAGTATATATATATATATATATATATATATATATATATATATATATATATATATATATATATATAATGCGTGTGTTCTTGTGCCTGTCTTTTGCCTGGGTATGAGTATGCTTGTATACATTCTGTGTTTATTAAGAGATGATTAACATGCCACAAGTAGAAGTCTGAGGCATTTCAATGGCATCCTGAGAGACATGTTTCTCGTTATCGTTAATTACTTGTGCTAGAAAGGCTAAAAAGTCGGGAAGAAAAACTCAAACCAACTTCAAACTAAGTTAAACATTCTTGTAAGGCTTTATTGCTTTCAAACTGTTTTCGGTCTTTGCCTGAAGTTATCGTTTCATGTAGAGCGCAGGAAGTTTTCCTCTAATGAAAATGAAAAAGCAAAAAGTCTTTTGAACGAATTTATTAGTTTTTTTTTTACTATTAATATTCTAGCATTCCTAAATGAATTCCATTAATATTGTTTACCTTAAACAATGATGATGTAATTTTATTAAACATAATCCAATATTTATCAGTTCAATTACACTACCATAAAAAAAGAAAAAAAAAAAAAAAAAGGAAAAATAAATATAGAGAAAAACGTGGTGCAAGAACCTATTCCTAGATTATATCATTCAATTAAACTAGCTTTTGGAATTAATATCTGATAAATATATAATACATTTTGAATATTTCCAGTTTTATGAAACACGAATTTAAGGGGGAAAAAGCGGGAAATATGTGTGCCTCGATATATTAAGTAAAATGTTATTAGAAGATGGTGAGCGCAAAGTGGTGGAAACGTACGGTAGGACTAAGGTCTCTGGGCCCTTTTAAAAGAGTTGCTGTTAACAGCTCGGACGATAAATTTCTTGTGGGGAAACCAGATTCCTTGCTGGGAAATTAGAATCTATTCATGCTATAATGAGGTTATATCCCCTTGAATTTCTATCGAGTGCTATTGTGGTTCGGGCCAACTGTATTTGTGCACGACTTTATGTGCACGACTTTATGGGTATCGGGGGAGGCGCAACAGAGGGAGAAAAAGAGAAAACTCAAAATTGCGTGTGGTGGCGTCATTCCAACGAGAGTTTTGAGAAAGATTTGGTTTCCAGGAATAATGTGCTTGTCTTTTTAAGTGTTGAAATATCTGTGTTTATCTTTACTGATTTTGAATAACCTTTGGTATTTAATGTCATGTATTCCCCTTTGTTTGTTTTGATTTTTCTTCGTTGTTTACATGCAGCTTTTTAACTTTCTATTAAAACACATCGCTTTATATGTGATGTATAAGGGCACTGTGATAACATGGGAAGAGATGTGCTATTGAATAAATGTCCTCATGACTAGTAGATAATGCAGATTGGATATTTAGATTACTTAAGTATTTGTGTATTTTTGACGGGGAAGATGTAAACAAATATAACAGCTTCAAATGAAAGGGGAGATAGTGACCTTCAATCTTATTATAACATATCATCTAATGTCTCAGAATCAATTCCTTCCAAAGTGATTGTGTGATTTAATTCCAATCAAAATCTTTGAAGTTTCGAAATGATATTACTAAATCAAAGCATCAAAAAAAGAATAGCCTTAATTTTTTTTCCAGCCTTTGTTAAAGTTATGATACATTTATTCCACTTTCTATTATCATATAACTAGTGTATGCGATCCATCGCAAAAGACAACTAAGTGCTTAAGCAGTTATACATGCATTTGCACAAAGACAGATTCAACCCTTCCTTTCTTTCCTAATTACAATTCATTTGTTTAAGCAATTATATATATATATATATATATATATATATATATATATATATATATATATATATATATATATATATATATATATATATATATATATATATATGTGTGTGTGTGTGTGAGTATATATGTTTACAGTCGTGTGCCTACGATTCCGCGCAGGACAGTTCAGCGCAGACAGTTCAGCGCTGCCAATTCAGTGAATGACAATTCAGCTTAGAATCAATTCAGCGCATGACAATTTAGCACAACGATAAATCAGCACAAGGACAATTCAGTGCAAAAATGCACACACATTCACCCTTATCTTATTATTAGCATATAAAAATTATTTTTCTTATTATCTTTGTCATTATTATTATTATCATTATTATTATTATTATTATCATTATTATTATTATTATTATTATTATTATTATTATTATCATTATTATTATTATTATTATTATTATTATTATTATTATTATTATTACAACCATTACTGTTGTAATTCATGGTTGTTAACAATAACAACCACTGAATAAATAAAGTAAGTTATAGTACAAGCTTAGGACGGTATATATTCCCTTTTCTGGAATACAGTTGTTTATAAACATTTGCTTAGTTGAAAGTGAAAAGCCAGCCTTATGGAGCGAATTTTATCGGAGAAAGGACACGAGCATATTCTATTGAATGGATTTTGCGTGTAACACACAGTGGAGAACCTTTTTTATTGTACGATGGTAGAAAAAAACCCAAAATACCAAAGGACAGCTAAGGCAATAAAAACGCTTGTTAATGAATATGGAAGTCGATTTGATAAGTTGGAATATTTACAAAATATAAGCTACCTCATTGAATTGCAGAAATAAATTAATTCATTTCTTTTTACATATACTGTATGTATTATTATTAATATGTAAATTTAATAAATCTTTTATATCCCTTTTTTTATATTATCAATAAAGTGTTAAAACTTTTTGCTGAATTTCCTTGTAGTTGCTTCCTTATGCTGACTTGTTACTGTGCTGAATTGTTCTTAGGCTGAATTGTCATTCACTGAACCGTGTGTGCCTTTTGGCGCCGAATTGTCCTTGTGCTGATTTGTCCTAGTGTTGAATTGTCATACGCTGAATTGATTCTAAGCTGAATTGTCATTCGCTGAATTGGCAGCACTGAATTGTCTGCGCTGAATTATCCAGTGCGGAATTGTCGGCTGTACCGTTTACAGTATATATATATATATATATATATATATATATATATATATATATATATATATATATATATATATATATATATATATATGCAAATATGTGTATACATATATATATATATATATATATATATATATATATATATATATATATATATATATATATATGTGTGTGTGTGTGTGTGTGTGTGTGTATGTATGTGTGTGGATCTCATCTGCTTTAACTGGTTAACTGAAGGACAAAGGCCACTGACATGTCCCTCCACTCCCGTCTGTTTATGATCTTTCTATGCCAGTTCACACACACAAATTTTCTTATATATATATATATATATATATATATATATATATATATATATATATATATATATATATATATATATATATATATATATATATATATATACTGTATGTATGTAAATACATACATATATATATATATATATATATATATATATATATATATATATATATATATATATATATATATAAATATAAATATATAAGTGTCTGTTAGTATATATGCATTGAAAATCAAGGTAATATAGGATTTAATGTTTATGTATGTAAGTCTTGATTATACATATGTATATAGATAGATACAGTATATATATATATATATATATATATATATATATATATATATATATATATATATATATATATATATATATACAGTATATATACATATACATATATTATCGGCCGTAACTAGTTAACTGCAGGACAAAGGCCTCAGACGTGTCCATCAACTCCCATCTGTTTATGATCTTTCTATGCAAGTCCACACCGGCAAATTTTCTTAATTGTCAGTCCATCGTCTTTTCTTACTTCCCCCGCTTCCTTTGCAATCTCTAGCAACTCATTCTGTTTTTCTTAATGTTCATCTATTATATGTCATTCTCATTATATGTCTTGCCAACGTCCATTTCTTTTTCTTACATGTTAGAATATCATTTAGTTTACTCTGGGATCCATGTTGCTCTTTTTCTGTGTTATTCTCATCATTAGTCTTTCAATATCTCTCTCAGAGGTAACTAGTATATATATAATCTAAGGCTGTAGTAAGGCTGCAAATTTCTGATGCATAAGTTAATCCCAAAAGGGCCAACTCATTAGATATTATTTTTTTTAGATAAAGTGGCATTTACTTTTCATAATCTCATTTTGTTTACGAAAAGCTCTGCTCCCAATGCTTTTCCATCTTCTAATTTCGGTCTCATGTCCTGGGGAAGCCTTTCCTGTCTGTCTTAAGTAGGAATATTTACTAAACAGAACTGTCATATGAAAATCTCAAGTTGCTAAGGTAGGCTACTCCTTATCAATGTTAATTCCTACATTTTCCAAATCTAAATTCTTATCAATTTAATCCTTTCTCCATCGGAATATTCTCTGCTATCTTTATATAATTTTACGATTGTTCTACTATATATATATATATATATATATATATATATATATATATATATATATATATATATATATATCCCCTATTGTATATAAGAGATAATATCTTAACATCTAAAATTGAATATAGCTCCTCTTCGAACAAACTGAGCTCCAGATAGTTTTCAGCAAAACAGGAAAACTGTATTTACGTTTCTCCATTTCATAGTTTGTATTGACACTTGTATCGGCTCACTTTTACGTGAGTGCGTAAAAAGTTACTCGAAACACATGTTGATACCAAATATTAAATGGAGAAACGTAAATGCAGTTTTCCTGTTATCCCGAAAAGTAACTGGAGCTCAGTTGGTGTCTTAAATTTTACATACTACTAAGATATTATCCATTAATTATAAACGTAAAGTAACATGCAAAAGTGCGATTTATAGCCCAAACATTTTCGGTGATCAATCTATTTTGAAGAAGTGTTTTAATTCCTTCATACTACCTTGGTTCGAGTATTGTTCTCCGGTCTGCTCTTCACCTGCTTATTCTCTTTTTTATTTGTTGGACAGGAAATTCCGATCTATTGAATGTCTTATTCCTGATCTAGATATTAATCTCTGGCACCGTCGTTCAATTAGTTCGTTATGCATGTTGCATAAGATTTTTCATAATTCTGATCATTCTTTACATTCAGATCTTCCCGAACAGCTCCATCCTGTTCTCAATATTACACAGCGTTCCAAAAGTTTTATTCCAGCTGTGACCAAGTTGTGGAATGAAAATCCTAATCGGCAATAGAATCGTTAGAACTTGAAAGTTCAAACTTACAGCAAATGATTTTATGTTGAACAGGTTAACATAAGTCTTTTTTATAGATTATATACTGTATAAGATATATGTTTTGATGTTATTACTGTTTTATGAAATATTTCATTTTAATTGTTCCGTATTTCTCATATCGTTTATTTATTTCCTTATTTCCTTCCCTCTCTGGGCTAATTTATCTTGTTTGAGCCCTTGGGATTATAGCATCTTACTTTCCCAACTAGGGTTACAATTTAGCTAGTAATAATATATATATATATATATATATATATATATATATATATATATATATATATATATATATATATATATATATAGTATACACACACATACACACACACACATAAATATATATATATATATATATATATATATATATATATATATATATATATATATATATATATATATATATATATATATATCACCTTTCTCACCTTTCTCACCAGACGCCAGGTATATATATATATATATATATATATATATATACATGTCTTTATTCATGTCACTACCCTGGTCAGTGCGGACTGGTGATGATGGGTGAATTTCGTCTGATCGTTCACGGGATACAAATCTCCTGGGGGGTCCCTGCCTAGTACACCTTTGCTGATTATGGCGGTACTCAAAACTTTTCATCACGTTAAGGTAACCTCACCCAGAAAGGCTTATGTATATATATATATATATATATATATATATATATATATATATATATATATATATATATATATATATATATATATATATATATATATATATACATATACGATTATATATATATATACGATTATATATGTGCTGTACTGTATATATATATATATATATATATATATATATATATATATATATATATATATATATATATATATATATCTGTGTGTGTACGTATGTTTCGTCTTTACGACATAATCAAGACGAACCCGATCAAGATTTGATCATCATTCTAAGTATAATGTTTATATTATTACGTCTTTGCATCAATCTGTTCCCATGAGTTCTACGCGTATATATATATATATATATATATATATATATATATATATATATATATATATATATATATATATATATATATATATATATATATATATATGAAGATGATAATGAGAACAGAATACGCAATCGATGATGAAGTATCATCGGAAGGATAAAGGATTAATAAGGTAGAATCATTCAAATGCTCTGGAACTAAGATTTCTAATACAGGTTCTTTAGATTATGAGTTTAATTAAAGACTCAATAAAGCAAATCAGACGATGGCTAGGTTCAGTAAAATTTAGAAACCAAATCGTCTCAAATTACATATATAAATCACGTTATATATCATTTTAATGAGGTCGGTGTCACTGTATGGACATGAGTCATGGTGTGACAATGAAACAATTTCTAACAGATTTTGTAGATTTGAAAACAAAGCCCTTAGAAGAATATTGGGAGTTAAATAGCAGGACTGGCTTAGAAATGAAACTATAATAGAGATTACTCAACTGCCATATGTGGATGAGATCACGATGAAGGGTAGATGGAGATGGTTTGAGCATGATCTTTGCACTCACCAGGAGAGGTTAGCTCACCAAACTTCCAACTGGGCTCCTCAATGACGTTGGAGATAAGAAATAGAGATCTAATAAATTAAAAACCAAAGATAGAGACGAAATCTAACTAAGGCCTTTGTGCCAATGGGCGTAGGAGGTGATGATGAAGATGATATATATATATATATATATATATATATATATATATATATATATATATATATATATATATATATATATATATATATATTGTGTGTGTATGCATGTGTGTATACTGTATATATAAGGATCCATTTGTATTAAGAATTAAATCTCATATATTCATGCATTATATTTCAATTTCTACATTCGCAATTGTGCTGTACATGATTGGGGCCATCTGTATATTTTTAGTTATTAAAAAAACAGAAATCAGATGCAAAAGTTATGAGTAAAATACTATGACACTGACCACTGCCCCTAAGAAAAAAAATGGTAGTAGGTTGCCCAGGCCACCAGCCACCAGTTGAGATGCTACCGCTAGAGAGTTATTGGGTCCTTTGACTGGTCAGACAGAACTATATTGGATGATTCTATCTGGTTACGGTTCACTTTCCCTTTGCCTACACATACACCGAATAGTCTGGTTTATTTTTACAGATTTTCCACTGTCCTCATACGCCCGACAACACTGAGATTACTAAATAATTCTTCTTCACCCAAGGTGATAACTACTGCAATGTAATTGTTCAATGGCTACTTTCCTCTTGGTAAGGGTAAAAGAGACTCTTTAGCTATGGTAAGCAGCTCTTTTAGGAAGACACTAAAAAATCAAACCATTGTTCTCTAGTCTTGGGTAGTGCTATAGCCTGTATACCTTGGTCTTCCACTGTCTTGGGTTAGATGTCTCTTGCTTGAGGGTACACTCGGGCACACTATCCTATCTAATTTTGCTTTTCTTGTTTTTTTTAATTTTTTTTTATTTTATTTTTCATATAGGAAGTATTTATTTCAATGCTGTTACTGTGTTTACAATATTCAATTTTTCCTTATTTCCTTTCCTCACTGGGCTATTTTCCTAGTTGGGGCCCTTGGGCTTATATCATCCTGCTTTTCCAACTAGGGTTGTAGCTTAGCAAATAATAATAAAAACGGATTTTTAGCGAAGCGAAAAATCTATATTTGGGTGAGATAGCCATGTCGTCCTGATGGAAGTTCCTTCATATGTAGCTTCCTAGGTTATATGTGACTACAGTGATATATCCCAGAGAATTTACCGAAGGTACCCAGAATTCTAACTCCTGGAACGAATATCCCTTAAAATTCTAAGAAGGGATATCGCGTAAGGACGTAATGGCACACCTTATAGCAATCTGCACCCCAGATAGAGTTTTACGTTCGAGGAGGTGTGGCAAAAATAAAAAGGGGGCCCTCCAAAGGCCATCCCCGTTCCCTACTACTATCGATAGTACAACAGTGCCATCCCTACGATAGTGGCCATTCCTTGTAACATTGAGCATAGGCTGTTACAGATACAGTACTACGGGAGGGAAACTGAAGATCTCTTCTACAGAAGAGATGGGTGGGTCCATCAGGACGACATGGCTATCTCACCCAAAAATAGATTTTTCGCTTCGCTCAAAATCCGTTTTTTGGGCTCAAGCCATGTCGTGCTGATGGAAGCATACCAGAGCATTAATGTATCTGTGGATTTTCCATCAGTGCCTAAACCTTATATCAACCTTTTCAATGGTCATACTGACCATATGAGACTAGTGACAATACCGTTATATGTCATCATCACTAATCATAAACAATGTTAGTGCTTCCTGCCTCCTACAGGGAAGAGTCATCTAGACAGTTGAAAAGGGATTTCAAGGTTAACATAAATAGTATGACCAAACTTAAGTACACACTGAATATACAAATAGTCTTAAGTTGTATATTTGGCCAAAATGACATCAGTGTCTCTTATGTCTAACCTTTGATGCATACAAATATGTGAAGGATGCATTCTAGGTAGATAAAAAATCTGGCATGTATAGATACAATTGTCTAGTGAAGGTAGGCGCACTACATTCTAATAGACATTTTTTTCTAATAAATGACTACAAAAGATGGTTAGCAAAACGAATGTAGTCTGACAATGGGATTATACCTGAAACGAGTACAGGAATCGTATTTCTTTCTTGAAGGAATGAAGTCAAGAAATGCCACTCTTAGATTAAAGAGAAGATAAAAGATAATCGCTCTTCATAATTTGTGTACTGGTTACCATTAACTGCACTATGTACTTAGTACACCGGCACTAGTGCTATCTGTATAATTCCACACCTGGGATATTAGAACTGAGCTAGTGTTACCATGGTAACACTTAAATAAAAGAAGACATACTTAAAAAAGATGACTTCCTCTCCCCTTAACTGACAGTCCCAGTCAATTATCTGTTCATCGTAGAATAAACAGCAGACTAAATAAGTTACCTGACATCACCACTTATTGCTTCAGATCATGGACTAGCCTAGCATAGTGTTTGTAGAACATCCTGGAGTATTCTTATCCAGTTCATGTCCGAGGACAAGTAAGGACCCAAACCAAAAATAGTTTATCACAGAAATTAGAGGGCAGGTTTCAATACACTACCTGCCGCCACTACAGTGTTGCAATTCATGCACTTGTTTTGCATAGTGTTTGTAAAACACTCTGGATGATTGCCATCCAGTGAATGAACGAAGACGCTCAAAGTCCATGTACTGAAAGAAGTTCAGTGATGAAGCAATCTTTCTCGGATCATGACCTGCGGGAGTACTGTCCGGATCTGCTCTACGAATAAAGTAGGTGAGCTTCGGCCTTAGTTGATTTAGAGATAAATCTGATCCCGAAGTTTCTCCTTTAAAGAGCTGTCCTCCCCTGAAGTCTGAAGTTCTACGAAGATATACCTTTAGACACTCTACAGGACATAGAGACATCTTCCTTCAGAGGTCAGATTCTCCAGGGACCCCACCTCTTAGTGGGTAGCTAATTTTTAGCGAGAAATGATGGATCAGGAAAGAGATTTAGCTCTCCTAAATCTGTGAACTGAATGTGGCCCTCATCTCTCGATAGAGCCACTATTTCACTAACTCTAGCCCCAGAGGCTATTGCAAACAGAAAAATAACCTTTTGGGTTAGATCCTTAAGAGAACACTCTTCATTGTTCACCGATGAGGCATAATGTAAGACCTTGTCCAAAGACCAAGAAATGGGCTTTGGTGGTGCTGCAGGCCTAAGTCTAGCACATGCTTTCGGAATCTTGTTAAAGATTTCATTTGCCAGATCCACTTGGAAGGCATATAGGAGAGGTCTAGTCAAGGCCGATTTGCACGTATTTATCGTATTGGCCGCCAACTCCTGGCTATGAAGGTGGACAAAGAAGGACAGACAGTTCATAGAAATTTCTTTCGGTCCTTTTGATTTAACAAACTCCGCCCACTTCTTCCAGGAAGACTCATATTGTCTTCTAGTAGACTTAGCCTTGTATTCTTCTAAGAATTCTATATTGCCTTCTGGGATCCCAAACCTCGTTCTAACTGCTAGGGCAAGAAATTCGTGAAATGAGGGGTTTGGGTTCTCCGTGATAAACCTAAGGCAGTTTATTTTTGAATCTCCAGAAATATAGCTAGGATTGGAACTAGGACCGGCCTCATCTAGTCTATCAGCCTCATTAGAGGATCCTCGTAAGGGGCTATTTAACCAGGTACTTTCTTGAAGATGCTCGTGATGAAAAGAACGAGCTGCAGTTCCGGGACTTGTTCCCATCTGGGATGGAATATGTCTGCGTCCATGGACCATTCCAGCTCTATCTCCTTGGATTGCGATAGAGTATCCACTGTCACATCGTGGATCAGTTGTAAGTGAACTGCTGTTAGGTGCCATTCCTTTAAGAAAGGGATGGGTAACTTCACCAGAACCGTATGAGATGTTCGATTGTGAAGTCATATTTGATCTCTTCAAGCATTTGATGCGAGTTTTCTCCAGACTCTTAACGCATCCTTCCGATGTGCTCATTGCACAAGGTCTGTCAGAATTGCGAACCAGGGAAAGTTTAGCGTTTTCCCTTGTTAGCGTTTCGGGAATCTGATCGATCAGCTGAGTCTCTTGACGGACCTTGTGCGCTCCTTTTAAATTCCCAAGAGGAAATTGAGTTGATGTGACTGAAAGCTTCGATGTTTTCTTAGCTATCGAAACCATAGATCTGGAGAAAGTCGAGACTTCTAGAGGTAAATCTTGCATCTGCGATGTCCCGGGAACCGGGTCATCTATATGAAGATACTTAGGACTGTGAGTCTGATATGTATCTATTCTAGGATGAATATTACTCTTCGTGACATGAATCCTAGATAGGAGGAAGGGGGGTGGTTGGCTGGAAGGTTCCGGGGGACACCTTTCAGGTCTGGTAAGACTACGAACACCCTTAATTGGAATAAGGTCCATATGCTCAGAAGGATTAACATTCGGAACTTGAAGTTTACTATAAACTTGTTGAGTGGCGACAGGTTTAGAATGACTCGGAGATTTCTCGAGTCCTTCTCGTGAACAGAAAATGGCCTTCCCTGGAACTCGACGAGCCATAGCTTTCTTACTACCTGTATGCTCTACAACTCTCAGGTATACTCCTCCAGGAGGGTTTTGAACTGTAGGAGAAGGTAAGAAGACGAAAGTAGGGACATTTTTGTTTCCCACCAATGGCTCATTTCGAATAGGCTCTGGACCAAAGGATCGAAGGTCCTGCGATCCTGAGGGAAAGTTCCTCCTAGCCGAAGCGTCTTTATGCTTCGAATAATCAGCAGGTTTAGACTTCTGACCATTTGCCTGTAGCATTGTGGTCACTGGAATATTTCCAGTATTTTCGATCTTCTTTTTAGGTTGAGGACCCACAACCACATTAGATTTTCTCTTTGAGGGAATGCCCCCTTTCCGGAGAAGACTTATGTTCTCCATGATGACATTTTTAATTACTTCCTTAATGACCTCTTGTGGGAAGAGGTCTTTACCTCAGATGGTGGAAGATATTAGCTTCCTTGTTTCGTGTTTCACTGTTGCAGCAGCGAACACAAACTCTCTACATGCTCTCCTAGCCTTCACAAAGGCGTAAAGGTTCTTTACCAAGGTAGCCATATGCATTTTGGCTATGACCATGAGCATGCCTGGGGTGTTTTCGTAGGTTGAACACAACTCTATGTAGTTTTGT
This sequence comes from Palaemon carinicauda, assembly GCF_036898095.1. Classification (NCBI taxonomy): domain Eukaryota; kingdom Metazoa; phylum Arthropoda; class Malacostraca; order Decapoda; family Palaemonidae; genus Palaemon; species Palaemon carinicauda. Next base: position 111,878,286 of record NC_090728.1, on the reverse strand, counting down.
AGAGAAAGGGATGTCGCAAGTCTCTTCTTTGACTCGAGTTCATTAAACAAGAGCAAATCGGACAAATTAGGGAGACATACATTGAATTGTCACCTTGCGACATCCTTGTCTAATTTTCCTACCGAGAATGTCAAATGGACTTCCTTCCAATCCTTTTCCTGACCGGGAAAGGCTGGTGACAAAGGCTTGCACTCATCGAGTGTAGGACACGGTTCACCTGCCTCTACAGCTTTGGTAACCGAAGTAAATGCCTTCCCCATAAAGGGGAAAGGGAGTGAAGTAGGAGCAAGAAAGGAAGGGTGTCTGTTATTCAGTGAGAATACCTTCGTCTCTGAATAACCCGTCCTCTTCAGATTACCTGAAAGGATAGTCTGTGCCTTACCATGGTCAAGAATCATGACCTCCTTTTGTTCCGTTCCTTTTCCTGACTTTGGTTCATACAACAGTAGAACACAACAATTAGGGAAAGCATCAAAGCTTGGCCAAAATTGGATTTTGTCGAAAAGAACAGCACCTAATTTCTCTGAGATGTAGAGATTGCCATTTGAAATCGACATCTGCTCCGCAAACCTCCAGGGATTGGTTATGGAGCATGTAGGAAGGTCTTGATTCATGGGTCGTTTGACTGACCCGTGGGAAGCAACAAGAGAAGCTTTACAAGGTTCTATCTTGTGTTCTACTTCCTGCTTTTTGCTTTGTATACCAAAGCTCTCTATCTGATTCTTCAGTTGGATACATAACTGTATCACATTATCCAATAGAGGGGTAGAAGACGAAGATGTTGACATCGGTGGCTGTTTAGCCGGCATAGGCGGAGGAAAGTCAGACACAACATATTTCTCTTCTACCTTAGGGCACTTCTTGCCCTCGATCCCAAAGGTTTTCTCACCATCAGGGGATGTAGTTGGCTCCTGAGGCACAACTATTTCCTCACTTAGCTTTGGAAATAATAGCTTACGCATCCTATCATTAGGTAGGAAAGGTCCGGGGAGATCTTTTGGAAGTTTCTCACCCAGTTATGTAATTTATACTGAGCTATATCACTAGTCTCTGTAGACTTGGGATTATCAAAACCTTCAGACATCAATGTCCGACATATATTGCAACCCCGAGGGTTCCAATAATTTAGTTATCCGGAAATAATATTGCAGGGGGCATGCAACCTGCAAGTATTATGACCGAAAAAGTCCTTACTCTTGGCTTTGCAGGGGACTGCAGCACAAGATATCTGGTGTTCCTCCTGTAAAGAAAGGAAAACCAAATGAGTATACAAGGGATTATTACACTGATAATTAACATGTAAATGTCATCTACAACAGAATAGCTTAGGATAGTAAGCTATAAAGGGATAGTAGGAGATACATACTTGTGTACCCCCGCGAGCAAATGCTGCTACTTCCCCTCAGTATTAACTACATGGAGCTTTCTCTGTTGAGAAAATCCAAGTAGAAGGGTTCTTACCCCTAGGGGTAGAAAAGTATCAAGTAACTGTCCCAAAATTTTTTAATACTGTGGGGTCAGCATGACTGATTCTAAATCAGACTATTGAAGAGAATATTCCTTCAATATATAAGCGGTATCAGCAGAAAAACTCGCTGAAGGATACCCAAGGTATGCTAGAAAATACTACTGTATCATGGTACTGTAGTTTTCTAAATGCAGTAAGTCTATATTGCAAATTATCGACTACTGTACCTATGTATTGTAATCTAGGCATTATGCTGCCTACCAGGCAGCATAAGACAGAAGGGTCCATCCAGCATAAAGCCAGATGGACTAGAAAATTTAAGGAATATATTAGTATATCCGACTCAAGTCATTTGCTGTAGTCTTCCTACTATATTAAATTATAGTTTCCTGATCAGGGAGACTCAAGGAAAGGCTGTACCTTTTAAAGGTTAGGAGTGTATAACTCTTGCCTTGAGGTATCTAATATTGTAGGGTAATCCTAAACTGATTTCCAATCAGGATATTGAAGAAATCATATTCATTCAATATAGGATTAGGCTCAGCAAATGCCCGAGCTGGATATCCAAAATATATTGGAAATAACTACCAGTACAAGAAATATTATAGTTTTCTATCTACAGTATATACTATACTGAGATATACTGGCTATCTGTATAACCTATACAGTAGTTGATCCGGCATGTTGCCGGTCTAGCTAGGACTTGCCGGCATACCCGGCAGAACTAGCGAGACAGAGAGAGAGACAGAATGGAAAAAAGGGATATCCTTTACTGTAAATGTATACAGTAATTAAGGAAGTAAAAATCTAATAGACTGCCTTTTTTCCAAAAGAAGGTTCTAATAGAAGGGGAGAATGTAACATTCAGGATTCTATATAGCTACAGTACTGTTGCCGGCAACCCACTGACAGTACAAGTACAGTCGGCGCGCTGCCTACCGAGTCAGCACTGACTTTGCCAGCCCGGTCGGCCGCACACAGGCAACAGAACCTATGGCAATAGTCCAAGGGAGGACTGAAGAACCATGGGGACAGAAGGGACTACCCACTTACGGCCATCATGGACGTAACTCCGGCAGCTGGCGAATGTGCCGTCAGCCGCCAGCCATGTCGGCAGCCGCCGGCAACGTCGGCAGCCGCCGGCAACGTCGGCAGCCGCCGGCAACGTCGGCAGCCGCCGGCAACGTCGGCAGCCGCCGGCAACGTCGGCAGCCACCGGCAACGTCGGCAGCCGCCGGCAACGTCGGCAGCCGCCGGCAACGTCGGCAGCCGCCGGCAATGTCGGCAGCCGCCAGCAATGTCGGCAGCCGCCGGGAATGTCGGCAGCCGCCGGGAATGTCGGCAGCCGCCGACAGTCCATGATTGTCGGTAGCCATCTTGGTTGCCGGCCAGGCCGGCAAATGGCTATCATGCCATCAGCCGCCGGAAACGTCGGCAGCTGCCGGCAACGTCGACAGCCGCCGGCAACGTGGGCAGCCGCCGGCAACGTGGGCAGCCGCCGGCAATGTCGACAGCCGCCGGCAATTTCGGCAGCTGCCGGCAATGTCGGCAGCCGCTGGCAATGTCGGCAGCCGCCGGCAATGTCGGCAGCCGCCGGCAATGTCGGCAGCCGCCGACAGTCCATGACTGCCGACAGCCATCTTGGTTGCCGGCCAGGCCGGCAAATGGCTATCATGCCGTCAGCCACCGGCAACATCGGCATCCGCCGGAAATGTCGGCAGCCGCCAACAGTCCATGACTGCCGGAAGCCATCTTGGTTGCCGGCCAGGCAGGCAGGCGGCAGTAGCCCTGCCGCCAGTCAAGATAGGAGAGAGAGTCTGGCTGGCTCCAGCACCCTACCGCAATAGTAAGGTTGCAGGATGTCGGCCTAAAAAGACAATGGATCAACCATCAAAGAGGATAGAGGGGTAGGGGAAAAGGGTCCTGTAACGTCTGTGAAAGGAACTGACACACTTTTCAGTCCTACCACCTATAAAAGGAACTCTGTTTCTGTATCGGTATCGACAGAATCCAGGTGCCAGGAGAGACTCAGTTCTCCAACCCAGAGACTGCCGACACAGTTAAGGGGGTGGCGGCAGTGCCGCCTCCTCTCAACAAGGGAGAAACAGGGTTCAAGTGTCACATTATCCTAGACTAAAAGAGAATTACTCTTCGGCCAGGGAACTGTGGCACAGTACTAGTCTTTTAGTCGCAAGGAGAAGATGGTATACTACCATAACTCTAATGCGACTATGGAGGGCTAACCTTCATTGTCGGCAACCTTGTCGGCAGGGGAATAAAGGTATCCTACAACCAACTCACCCTGCCGGCAGGTCGTCGATATAAGACTAAATACTCTGAGATTCTGACTAAATCCCAAAACCTGCTGGTATATCCACAACCAAAGGTTAAGGGAAAAGACAGAAACCAAACCCCAGGTTAGCCATGTCTGAATAAAATTCAGGCACGGCTACTAGGGTTGTAGCCTGAGGCTACACTCAGAGAGAAAGGGATTACCCTTATGTCTCCGAAGAGACGTGAGAAGTTTCATAACATTCTAGGAGGAATCAGTCTCCAATGGATGAAAACGAAACACAAGGGTAATCGGGGAATGTCGAACGTATAGAAAATGTCTAGGAAAGGTTAACTAGGCCAGACGAGTTCTCGGTTACCTAAATCACCGAAACTCTAACTATACGATCGACAGAGGAAAAATTAAATAATTATGCACATAATCAAATCTTCACAAGGATAAATGCCTAAATAGCTAAATAATAACAAGAATTAAATAATGCTATTTAAAAACTGGAAGTTGTTCCGCTAATTAAATAACGCATGCCTAAGAACGACGGCACCCATGGCGCCTCCAGTAACTGGCCTAGCTCTAAAACACAATAAATACTCAATTTCATTGTGAAACAGGAACTAAAACATATTCAAAGTAAAGACCCGATACCCAACTTTCCAAAGGCGGAAGAGGATGAAGAAAGCATATATATATATATACACATAAATATAAATATATATATATATATATATATATATATATATATATATATATATATATATATATATATATATATATATATATATATATATATATATATATATATATATATATATATATATATATATATATATAAATATATATATATGTATATATATATATATATATATATATATATATATATATATATATATATATATATATATATATATATATATATATATATATATATATATATAATTAAGCCATATATATTGATATATTCAAGTCTAGATTCTCCTAACAACCTCGGGATCAAAGCCTCAGGCGAAATCACTCAAGGACTATAGTATCTATCCGGCTGGGCTTCGAAGCATGCTCCTAGATGCTTGTGTGACATTGACCACACCACTCAGCCACAAAGAAAGATAAAAGTCAATGACAATTCTTCTGTACATATATCTGTCGAATTCAGGTTTTTTTGTACTTAGAATTAAAATTAACCCACCTTCACAATCGTAGCTAATTGGTAGCTTTGTGACTTGGCATTCGATTAATGATATATTTTGCACATTTAAACGTGTTTTTTCATATTTCAAATAAGCCATATGTAATAATACATTAAAGTTTGGATTCTCCTAACAACCTCGGGATAAGAACCCCAGGCGAAATCACCCAAGGACTATAGTATTTATCCGGCCGGACTTCGAACCCTGCTCCAGGATACTGGTGTGACATTGACCATACCACTCAACCAAGAAAAAAGATAAAAGTCATTGACAATTCTTCTGTACATACTCCTGTCGAATTCAGGATTTTTGTACTCAGAATTGTAATCAAACCAACAAATCCATTGTGGCTTATTAGAAGGTTTATAACTTGGCATTCGATTAATGATAAATTTTGCAAATTTAAACGTGTTTTTTTCATATTTCAAATAAGCAATATATATTAACACATTAAAGTCTGGATTCTCTTAACAACCTCGGGATCCGAGCCCCAGGCGAAATCACTCAAAGACTATAGTATCTGTCCTACCGGGCTTCGAACCCTGGTCCAGGATACTTGTGTGACATTAACCATACAACTCAGTCACAAAGAAAGATAAAAATAACCGACAATTCTTTGCCAGCAATTTGCTTGTGACCTCGCTGAGTTCCTTGCTCGATTCATCATTAAATCAACTGGTACTTGTTTAGAACTTCAAATCAAACAATATCCCGACTTTCCGAAATAAAATATCTCCCATAAAGATATTCCTCATCAACCAACTTCACTCGAACACATTTATCATCTCCGTTTTAGTCATTTCAGTTCTAATTTCACGAGGAAAATGTTTTGGTTTCAATCAACTATGGCTTTATAATAATAAAAATTCGAGTCTCCAGAACTAGGAAACTCGGAAACACAAAGTTGAATGGCCATAGGAATAATACATTTGTTAGTTTTAAACAAGAGAAAAATATGGAAATTACTATGATTCATGACAAAAGGACACGAATATTAAAGTCTAAGACAGCGGCGAATCTTAGAGCAAAATATTATGCAAGCAGCAACACCAGCAACCTAGATTATGCAAATTACTTTAGTAATATGCAGTACATCTTAGATATCTAGACTTATGTGTATGAAAATATATTTCTAACATGAACAGAATGAAAAAGCAAAATGATCTCGAAGTAGAGATGAAGTGGTTTCTTGTTATTCCCTTAATCTATCAAACGATTTCTAGATATTAAAAAAACTGATAAAACAATATGAAACTAATATCAAACAGACACGCCATCATAAATTTTTGTGAACAGGATAAATGTAAATGACCATCTGCTAGTTGACAATACTTTATTTTCATAGAGTTAATGAAAATCGCAATGAATACTTATAATAATAAAAGTAATAATAATAATGATGTGAATGTGAATAAATATGTTCCATGTAATATGATCACTGCTTTAGTAATGTGTTCGTATACATACATATATATATATATATATATATATATATATATATATATATATATATATATATATAAATATATTTGTGTATATATATATACATATATATATATGTATATATATATATATATATATATATATATATATATATATATATATATATACACACACATGTATACACGCACACAAAATACTATTTCGAAACTTGTGCTTGCAATATGGAAAATACTCTTATGAAATAATGTTACTTTGAACTCATCAGCTTTCTCTGCAAGAGAGAGAGAGAGAGAGAGAGAGAGAGAGAGAGAGAGAGAGAGAGAGAGAGAGAGAGAGAGAGAGAGAGAGAGAGAGAGAGAGAGAGGTAGTCATCTCTTTATATTATAACGAACCAGAATGCTACCCTCGCCATATATGCAATAAAATGCTGCTTGATGTGCTTATAAGCTGCAAAGGGAGATATTTCCAGGTAATACAACATAAAACACATCATCTCCTGATTAGATTTCCTGTTACATTAATTTTCTCTTCTCGAACAGTATTATCTTTTAGGTTTTCCATTATGAATAAATAACGTTTGTATCTTAAGCTTCGTTGATATACATTTTCAATAATGAATTAGGTTAGTTCAATCTACCATAAATAGCATCACTATAATTATTTACTATGAATGATATGAACTCTTCAATTATGTTTTCTCTCTTGCCTTCTATTATCAGGGGAATGTTACCTAAATCCTATTATCTCCTGAATGCATCTCTTACATTTTCATTTTTGACGTTTCCATGAAGAGTGAATCCGCTTTGTTTATGAAATATTCTTACAAAATGTTGTTTAGTTAGTTTACGACAATCTTTCTCCTCTCAATTTTGCAATAAGAAGGAAGAAGTCTTTCCGTGGTAACGCAATGAGGAAGAACATGAGGAATATAAAGTAGCTGGTAGAAGTTTTGTAAAACTGACCTTTGAATTAAATTGCTTTAACTATTAAACCATGCAGATGGGTTTATGTTGAAGTCCCTTTTACTTTCTGAAAAATTATTTTGTTAATAGATTGTCTGATCGACTTCATAAAATCAGAACGTATAAAATTCGTTATTTGATAAAAGCCGATTCTCATTGGTTAGACAAATCTGTCACTCAATGCATAAGATATATGTAATGAGAGAGAATATTTTAGATTTTATTGCTTCAGTTTCAACGATTCGTCATAGAATAAGAATACTTCATGGTCACTCAACTGAGGCTACGACCATTTCTGATTGGTTAGCTACAAGAATGCAGTGACCCAGGCTGGTCACAGATTGGTTACTAGCTAGGGGTTAATAGTCTAGCAAGGCTGATCATTTCCAAATAGCCAAAAATAATGATCAAATATGAAAAAGTCGTAGAGCGTCGTCATGTATAATACACTTATAAGGTTATAGCCAACTCGGACCATTCAATCACAGATATAGATATGGGAATTTTAGTATCAAGGCTATAGAATCTAGATTGATTAAGAAAGCCTCTATTGGTAAATCATAACAGTGTCATAGTTCCTTCATTCCTTCAATGGTCGTGGTATTTGCACAAACTGTCAGGGGAAAAGATATGTTCCTGCCAAATAGTTTAGTTGAAACAAAGAATTTTTCTACAGGCTTAGCATGGGACAACTATGATAAAAATACTGACACCATATCTGGAGATGTTTCTCACCATGATACACAATGGATATGCTACCAAAATATACCAGTTTGAAAAAGCTTAAGGACCCCTAAAACAATCACCATCAACGCTGAAGCAAGAAAATTGTACATCACCAAGAATGCAGTTACCCAGGCTGGTCACAGATTGGTTACTAGCTAGGGGTTAATAGTCTAGCCAGGCTGATCATTTTCAAATAGCCAAAAATAATGATCAAATATGAAAAAGTCGTAGAGCGTCGTCATGTATAATACACTTATAAGGTTATAGCCAACTCGGACCATTCAATCACAGATATAGATATGGGAATTTCAGTATCAAGGCTATAGAATCTAGATTGATTAAGAAAGCCTCTATTGGTAAATCATAACAGTGTCATAGTTCCTTCATACCTTCAATGGTCGTGGTATTTGCACAAACTGTCAGGGGAAAAGATATGTTCCTGCCAAATAGTTTAGTTGAAACAAAGAATTTTTCTACAGGCTTAGCATGGGACAACTATGATAAAAATACTGACACCATATCTGGAGATGTTTCTCACCATGATACACAATGGATATGCTACCAAAATATACCAGTTTGAAAAAGCTTAAGGACCCCTAAAACAATCACCATCAACGCTGAAGCAAGAAAATTGTACATCACCAAGAATGCAGTGACCCAGGCTGGTCACAGATTGGTTACTAGCTAGGGGTTAATAGTCTAGCCAGGCTGATCATTTCCAAATAGCCAAAAATAATGATCAAATATGAAAAAGTCGTAGAGCGTCGTCATGTATAATACACTTATAAGGTTATAGCCAACTCGGACCATTCAATCACAGATATAGATATGGGAATTTCAGTATCAAGGCTATAGAATCTAGATTGATTAAGAAAGCCTCTATTGGTAAATCATAACAGTGTCATAGTTCCTTCATACCTTCAATGGTCGTGGTATTTGCACAAACTGTCAGGGGAAAAGATATGTTCCTGCCAAATAGTTTAGTTGAAACAAAGAATTTTTCTACAGGCTTAGCATGGGACAACTATGATAAAAATACTGACACCATATCTGGAGATGTTTCTCACCATGATACACAATGGATATGCTACCAAAATATACCAGTTTGAAAAAGCTCAAGGACCCCTAAAACAATCACCATCAACGCTGAAGCAAGAAAACTGTACATCACCATACATGAGAAGGATGCACCACATATTCCTTTGAAAAGGCATCTGGTAAACGAAAAAGAACATTAGCAGTATTTGAACCTGACCTGAAGCCAGTGCGTAAACAGTTAAAAGTTTATAGCTTTGCATTTAACATAACTGAAATTGAAGGAACCAAAATCGTACATAATTAGAAAATGGAAAGATATGGCTTGGACATTATCATGTAAATCTATCAATAACACCAAAGTGGTCGGGATAGAATTATCTTTTTACCAGTGACCCCTTATCAGACTGTCACCAAAAGTCTTAAGTTGCAGTTGAGGGTGGAAAGAAATATGCTTTCCAACTACATGACAGTTTTAAGCTTGAGTTTGATAATGCATTTGTTATGCTTGGTGCTTTTCACATCATGTACCGCTATCTGGAAGTCAGATTACTATCTAGATGGAAGTGGGGCTGACTCCTTTCTCAGGCAATGGCTTTCTGTTAGGACTACACACGATCAAGGCAAACGTCTACATGTTTTTCTAGCAACTGCACATAAGATGAAGCACCAGTAATTTTTCTTTTCTTCACAAGGAAACCAAGATATGCATCTAAGAATAATTTCTGCAATAGGAGACTTAAAATCCCCAGAAATTGACTACTCAAAGCTAGAGGTTAAGTCAGAGGGTGTGAAACTTAGGTCTGATTCACATTCATCAATGAAACATTAGAAGGGATCCATAGATCTACTGGAAAGTACTGGGCAC
>NC_090728.1:111859065-111864065 GCF_036898095.1 Palaemon carinicauda | reverse complement strand
TGATTCTGTTATATTCAAGTACATTATTATCATATGTAATTACAAATTTGGTAGAATTATATATTGTGAAGAATTTTTTTTCACTCCTCTTGTTTCATTCGTATTTTTGGCTCTCTCCTAATAATACTGTAGCTACCCCTTAAAAGCTCTCTCCTACAATATGTTTTCTTTATCAATAAATTGGGAAGACTATTATAAATCTACTAAATCTGTTGACTATAGCGCACGCTATGCTCGTGACGTCACAGCGTAGATACACACAGCAAGGGGCCTTATCCCGGAGTATGTTGGTTCTTTCCTTAAACTACTTGGGTCGAGATAAAATATAAAACTAATTTAAATATAATTTTTAATGCAACTAACTTTAATGCATCTTTTATTTCTCAATACCAATTAAGGTTGTTTTATTTTGAGATGTATGCCCATCGCACCAGCCCATTGCTAATTTATTATTTAAACTCTTTGTTTTTAGCAAGCTAGAATAGGTAGGATTCCTGTATAAATAAACTCCCTTAGAGCAGCAAGATATCTCTGAGTATCTAGTACAAAATCCTGCCTCCTATGCACTCCTTGCAACTATATATTGTCCTGTCCTAAAATCCCGAGATGGCACCTCAACTGGATTACCTTGCGCATTATGACCCTCACCTGTCAAGAAAGGTGAAACGAGGTGAACCCTCTCAACCTTAACCTAACCCCATTCGTCTGGAAGTTGTTGTAGAGGTCTGACTTACTTGGCCGACTGGCCAGTGAGTGAATTTGCAACTCTGGCTCCCCCCCCCCCTTTCCCAAAACTTGACTCAAAGAGGAGTCCTGCCAGTCGGAGAGACAGAGAAGAAGAAGAGCCTGTTAAACCTTATCTGCCAAAGTGAGAATTTTAAGGGTGAGCCAGTCAAGAGTGTAAAGTGCAACCAGGTTAACAGCCATTAAGGGCAAAGGACAGTATTCCAAGGAGTGCAGGTAACAAAAGTGGCCACTTAGATATTCCTCCATTATTAGTTTAAATTAACTTTTAACTTGCTTAGGTTATCTGGCTATTACATATTTCGGACTGTGTGCGGTGGGATTGTGTATATATTTTTTCGATATAATTTTTAGCTTTTGAGATTAGCAAGGTCTCGGGGTTACAAGGGCCACGTGTCCAACCCAATTTCAATTATCCATTATTGCAGAAGACCACGAGTCTAATCAATCATATATTTTATTTAATTCTCATTTCCTTTCTTGCATTTTGTGTTTGTTAAGATGTCCATTTTCTTTTAATGTAAATTTGTGGAATAAATCAAGATTAGGTTAATTAAACGTCCTTCGTAATTTTACTCCTCCACTTATTTCATTGTGACTATTATGAATACAGTATTTAATCATGAGACAGAATACCCGATATTTGAAAGGAGTAAGTAACTTGAAAAAGGGTGTGTTAGCAAGCAACTTATTATTGAATATCTGCTTCGAAGGTAAAGATCCATATCTTTAAACATAACTTTACTTTACATCACTGCTCCCATTTTTGTTATAGTCTCTAATTACATTAACGTAAGATTCCTGTCCAGCATCTCACTGGGGTCTCTGGGACAGAACCGGAAGAGAGCCTAAGAGTGCAAACTGAAAAACATAAATTGATCTATGCAAAATGCATTAATTCATATGCGTATAGCAATTGTAAACTATAACCATGGAAATACAAGAAGAAAATAACTTTCATAAATCTATTATGTAATAGGTACTCTTGATCAAAAATTAAATGGATGAATGAAATATATATATATATATATATATATATATATATATATATATATATATATATATATATATATATATATACATATATATATATATATATATATATATATATATATATATATATATATATATATATATATATATATATATTGAAAGTAACAATATAAAAAAAATTGCTTGCTATGCATTATGTGATGAAGCAACAAACTACTGCAACATAACTCACTTATACGATATTCACCTATTCCTGTGATTTTCTGTAAACCTATCTATAAAATTCCTCTAAATCTAGTCTTTTAATTTTCATACTTTTGGTTGACAACACACCGAGATTGCTTAATCGACCAATGTCCATTGCAATGATGAGAGTAGTCTTAATATATTTCAAAGCAGACAAGCTTCTCTCTGCAGAAGCCAACGACATAGGTAACAGTACAGAAATGTCTTTTCATATGGATTAAAGATTTTCGGCAAGTCTAAAAATGATTTGCGACTTCCAGTGTCACTTACACTTTTTGTAACGTCTTTCTAGCATGCGTTTCGCAGAGATCAGCTTATGTTTGAAATCATTAGTGAGAGCATAATAGACATGAATAAGCCAACACAATTTATCGAAAAATAAGAATTCCGTACTTTGTGAGTTAAGTGACTATAATATTTTTCACTTCTTACAACATATGAGGTAAAATAGGGTAGAACAGTAGATTGATGCTAAATCCTTAACAAAGAAGTCAAAGTGTGTGCTTCCTGACTGTTTTCCAATAGAATCATGCAATTTTGTTGATATCCTACGTTTCCTTGATGGTCTACACTCTGAAGTATCAAAACAAAGACCTGATGAACTCTCTTCCATCTCATCCCACAAAGCATAAAAAAAGATGGACCGGAACAAATCTCTTCAATCTGAACTGTTACAGTTTCAATTAATTATACAACTTTTGCCAAGTCAAGGTTAGCTGACTGTAGCAAATCTAATAAAAAATGAACAAATTTTTGAAAGAGTAAGCACATTGAAATTAGCTCAAAACAATTCTTAATCAAATGTGACTAAGATGAAATAGGGAAAAAAGTATATATTGCTAATGGTACAATGAATAAATGTAGCGAAATTCAGCATAAGCATATCTTGGCACAAAATTCCGGATTTATCAATTAGTTTGAATTCATTTTAGCATCATAACAAAACTTAGGAATCTGGAATATGTTAGAATTGGTCCATGTAATATTCATATTTAAATATGCATACATATATACATATACAGTATATAAACACAAAAGGAACGTGTAGCCTTACTAAAGGCTTAGAACTTAAGCTAGTTACAACCCAAAGAGCTTTGGAAAAAAGGATGATGGGAATAACATTAACACTAGGAGACAGAAGAAATAGCAATATGGATACGAGACCACACTAAATTAAAGGTTATTATAACAACATATAAGAAAAGAAATGGACATGGGCAGGACATATAACGAGAATGACATATAATAGATGGACATTAAGAATAACATAATGGGTATGAACTAGGAAAATTTGTGGTATAAACGGGCATAGGAAGACCATAAATAGACGTAAGTGGAAGGACATGTCTGAGGCCTTTGTTCTGTAGTGGACCAGTGACGAAGTATAATGATGATGTTGATACAAACACACACACATACTCTAGATATATATATATATATATATATATATATATATATATATATATATATATATATATATATATATACATATATATATATATATATATATATATATATATATATATATATATATGTGTGTATATATATATATATATATATATATATATATATATTTATATATATATATATATATATATATATATATATATTCATATATATATATTCATCATCATCATCACCTCCTCCTATACCTATTGACGCAAAAGACCTCGGTTAGATTTCACCAGTCGTCTCTGTCTTGAGCTTTTAATTCAATACTTCTCCATTCATCATCTTCAACTTCGCGCTTCATAGTTCTCAGCCATGTAGTCCCGGGGTCTTCCAAATCTTCTTGTGCCCTCTGAAGCCCAGCTAAATGTTTGGTAAACTAATCTCTCTTGGCGAGTGTAAAGAGTATGACCAAATCATCGACATTTAACCCTCATTATGATCTCATCCATATATGGCACTCGAGTAATATCTCTTATAGTTTCATTTCTAATCCTGTCCTGCCATTAAACTCCCAATATCCTTCTGATGGCTTTGTTCTCAAATCTACTAAATCAATTGGAAATTGTTTCATTGTCATATCATAACTCGTGTCTGTACAGTAACTCTGATCTCACTAAACTGATGTAAAGTCTGATTTTTATATGAAATTTCAGGCTATTTGGTATCCAAATTTTACTCAGCCATTGTCTGATTTTCAATCTTTCACTAAACTAATTCTAAAGACCCTGTATTGAAGATCATAGTTCCTAAATACCTAAATGATTCCTTCACATGAATCCTTTAATGATGTTTCATCTTCCATTGCATACTCAGTTCTCATCATCTCTGTCTTTCTTCTATTTATCTTCAGCCCAACCTCGTGTGATATTTCATGCATTCTGGTAAGCAACCATTGCATATCCTATGGTATTCAGCTAATAAGGACATCGCCTTCAGCAATATATGTACACGTATATTTACACAGATATAAAATTATTTTATTGTAAGAGTTCATGTGTAAATACTCACTAGCATTTCTTTCTCATTCTGGATATAAAAGCAATCATGCAAAACAAAAATGAGTAAATATCTCTAAAAAGTAAACCTATAGCAATGAGATACAGTATATGCACAACTGATATCACCTTATTAATCTCAGAGTTTTTAAATCATGAGGCATAATCCTGATGGGGAAAACATTTATCATATGTGAACATATTTCGTCAATGGAGATGTATTAGTGAGGCCGTGGCCAGTGGGTGGGCACCTGGGTGGGCACAGGATTCTCATGGGTGGACATGTGCCCATCCATACCCACCTTTGGCTACGCCACTGCTGTCTCCCTACATGTCGCTACGAACTCCAAGGCTCCAGCCGCTGAATATGGCGAGGATGCTTCGACGGTGGTGTCTCTCCTGGGTCCGTCTTGAAAGCCGGGATTCCAACGTCGGCGCTGCGGACCGCAGAAGAGAATACACAGGAAATGCAAGTCACCATAGGTGGCAGAAATGCACCAGCTAAAAGCCATCAAACGTTGGTGTTGCAATCGTAGGAAAAGCCAGCTGCTGAAGTAGGTCCTGATAGCT
>NC_090728.1:111846565-111854065 GCF_036898095.1 Palaemon carinicauda | reverse complement strand
GACAAGATTTCGTGAAACTGCAACTGTGGAGAGAGAGAGAGAGAGAGAGAGAGAGAGAGAGAGAGAGAGAGAGAGAGAGAGAGAGAGAGAGAGAGTGATGAATGTCGTACCTTTCAATCGGTTCGGTTTACGGAGATGAGTGACCTTGGAGCTTAAGAAAGTGAAATTAAGATTCCGATTCCCGTCCCACATAAGGATAGGTTAGGTTAGGATAAATTAACTATGGCCCTTTATCTAGGTCGGGGTGCTTTATCAAATCAATCAATGTTCATCTTGTTTACCTTTTTTCTGGACGTATGTAGCATTCTTTGACCATTATCAGCAACTATGTTATCAATCATAATAGTTTTTGAGCTCGGACCTCAATTTCCATTCTTTTCATCATCCTTAAACGTAAACACATACCAAACTGGTGCATTAATTGGTGCTATTTTCTCATTCTCATTTTAACGTAACTGGCTATAAATATTTCCTTTTGTGCATTCGGCAAGCAATTGGGAGATAAACTGTCGAAACATAGGTATTCTCTTTACCCTGAATATCCATAAAAATTTACTTTATTACACGTAGTGCTAACGAAATTCACACTAAAATGAATAAATGCCTATTCCGGTATGTACAGTAAAATCAAAGTTTTACCATCAGAACATACATACATATACCAAGGCACTTCCCCCAATTGAGGGGGGGGGGGGTCGGGTAGCCGACATCAAACAAATGAAAAATAGGGGGACCTTTCCTCTCTACGTTCCTTCTAGCCTGACAAGGGAGTCAACCGAGTTCGGCTGGTACTTCTAAGGTGCCACAGCCCACCCTCCCCAGTTATCCAACACAGACGAAGCTTCATAACGCTGAATCCCCCACTGCTGTTACCTCCGTGGTAATCCAAGGCGACCAGAAGAAGCAACAGAGCCTACCGGAACTGTGTCAGAATCGCTCGCCATTCATTCCAATTTCTAGCACACTCTCTTGCCTCTCTCACATCTATCCTACTATCACCCAGAGCTTTCATCACTCCATTCATCCACTCAAACCTTGGCCTTCCTCTTGTACTTCTCCCATCAACTCTTGCATTGATCACCTTCTTTAGCAGACAGCCATTTTCCATTCTTTCAACATGGCCAAACCATCTCAACACATTCAAATCCACTCTAGCTGCTAACTCATTTCTTACAACCGTTTTCAACCTCCCTACTTCATTCCTAACCCTATCTACTTGAGATACACCTTAGACAATTCGTCTTAAACACATTAAATTTCTGTCTCTCTGTCACTTTCATTCCCCACAACTCCGATCCACACATCACAGTTGGTACAATCACTTTCTCATACAGAATTCTTTACATTCATGCCCAACCCTCTATTCTTTACCACTCCCTTCACTGACCTCATCACTTTGCATCCTTCATTCACTCTCTGACATACATCTGCTTCCACTCCACCATTTGCTGCAACAATAGACCCCAAGTACTTAAACTGATCCACCTCCTCAAGTTACCTCGCCTCACCTTCCCTTATCGTACATCTCATAGCCTTACTCTTACCCACATTAACTTTTAACTTCCTTCTCTCACATACCCTTCCAAATTCTGTCACTAATCAGCCAAGGTTCTCTTCCAAGTCTGCAACCAGTACAGTATCATCTGCAAAAAACAACTGATTTACCTCCCATTCATGATCCTTCTCGTCTACCAGTTTCAATCCTCGTCCAAACACTCGAGCATTCACCTGTCTCACTACTCCAACATACAAGTTAAACAATCATGTCAACATCACACATCCCTGTCTCTGCCCCACTCTCACTGGAAACCAATCGCTCACTTTATTTCCTTTCGTAACACATTCTGTACTACCTTTGCAGGTAGTTTTCGCTGCTTGCAACAACCTTCCACCAATTCCATATAACTTCATCACATTCCACATCTATCATACACTTTCTTCAGATCCATAAACGCAACATACACCCCCTTACCTTTTGCTAAATACTTCTCGCATATCTGCCTAACTGTAAAATCTGATTCTTACATCCCCTACCTCTTCTAAAACCACCCTGTACTTCTAAGATTGCATTCTCTGTTTTATCATTAATCCTATTAATCAGTACTCTACCATACACTTTTCCCACCACACTCAACAAACTAATACCCCTTGAATTACAACACTCATGCACATATCCCTTACCCTTATATAGTGGTACAATACATGCACAAACCTAATCTACTGGTACCATTAACAACACAAAACACATATTAAACAATCTCATCAACCATTCAAGTACAGTCACACCCCCTTCCTTCAACATCTCAACTCTCACACCATCCATACCAGGTGTTTTTCCTACTCTCGTTTCATCTAGTGCTCTTTTCACTTCCTCTCTTGCAATCTCTCTCTCATTCTCATCTCCCATCACTATAACCTAAATACCTGCAACAACACTTATATCAACATTCAGTAAACTTTCAAAATATTCCACCCACCTTTTCCTTGCCCCTTCTCCTTTTAACAACATTTCAATTACATTTTTCACTGTCTCTTCAATTCTTGAACAAGCCTTCCTTACTCTCTTCACTTCTTTCCGAAACTTCTTATTCTCTTCATATGAACGACCCGATCCCTGACCCCACCTCAGGTCAGCCACCCTCTTTGCCTCAGTTACCTTGAGCTTTACTTCCACATTTTTCTCCCTATATCTTTCATACTTCTCTACACTACTACTTTACAGACATTCTTGAAATGCCCTCTTATCCTCTTCCAATTTTACCTTCACTCCTTCATTCCACCAGTCACTGCCCTTCCTCATGCTGCCTCCAAGAAACTTCTTGCAACACACATCACTTGCAGTCCCAACAAAATTTTCTTTTACTAACTTCCACTCCTCTTCTAAATTACCAGTTTCTCTTACTTTCACTCTATCATGTGCCATTTTCAACCTTTCTTGATATTCACTTTTTACCTCAAAAGTAATAGTAAAATTAACTATTGCAGTGTTATATTTACCATTTAATTTGAAAGGTAAAGAATTTACGAGTAAATTTGTGGAAAACTCTAACATAAGTACACGTATGTATGAGAGTAATAATACAAATCCCTTATCTATAACCTATAATTTCATAATCATAAATTCATCTCGTGATACATTGCATAAAATGTTAGTAAAATGCGTTTGAGTTAATAATCCCCGAGGTGATGTCAACCTGTATATCACTCAAATAAAAATTGCATGAAAATGGTCATCTGAATTAAAAAAAAATATCACTTTAATATCTTACTTGTAAACTTGGATATCTGTTATTGACAGATTTATCAGAATTGACCCAACAAGTGTCATGTAACATGAAATCCAAAATGATCATCGAAAAAGATTTTTCCCAGATGAAATATTTGTGAAATGTTTCATAACCAAAGGATCAAGAAATTCTCGTTTTTAAAATTGACAAATAATCAAAATAAAATATTGTTGTCGTTTGTTTTCAAATCTACATCTGATTTCTAATTTAATCATTTTATTTGTTTATAGTCTATAGAAACAACACTCAAAATCATGGTTGTGGAAGTAACATGAAGTCAGCAATGCTATCTCGAAAAGTAATATGGTCTAAAATACAAAATACTGTACACTTGAGTATCACTATATGTTCGTTTTGAAGGAGGATCTACTTTTTTCCTATTGTGTTTGATACAGATCCCTATGAAACTGTTATGATCTATATAAACTCAATAGATTTACCGCATATGTGACAAAAAACCACGATCAAATTTAACATTTTCATTGTTTATGCGTAACCTTATCTGCTCTACATGTAAACATGATTGACTTTGATCTCGTATCCTTGTTTGGGATATTTCTTATTTTGGATGTCTAAAGCTCAATAATATTCAGAAGACATCATCTGTATATGACTTTGACGATGGGGTTGAATGGATGGAATAGTTATTAGAAATGATGAAACTAAAAGATGAGAATATATAGCTTTCTACAGTCTCTTGAGATAAAATCTGCCTGTTGGCGTGTTTCTCTTTTGTGACCACAATAAAAAAAATAACATCAACCATTTCGTAAAAACTTTTGTTTTCATTAGTGCTGAACAAATTCAATTACTTTCTGACTGCGATATTAGATTATTATTATTACAGTTTACAAATGTTTTCTTGAAGACATTTTGCATTGGTAACCATTACTTTAGGTTCCGCTAATATTCCCAATTTACTCAGATAAGCCATCATCGATTTCATAATCTTTATCTCACTTACTACAAAAAATTTAATTAAAATGTTTTTCTCTCTGGACTGAGCATCCACATATGCAGTATTGTGAAACGAAACAGTCTTTTTGATATTTTTATTTCGTAATAAGTAACATTTCTTCGAACAACTCCAATTGTATAAAAAAATCCTTTTTCATAACATTTCATCCATATTAATACCTGACATGTACCATCAAATAGAAAAATATATGATATTCAACTTTATTGAAATAATTCTCGTCGAAGAATGCTTCATTTTTTGATGGACAACGCTAAAAATTGCACATTAATCTAGAGAATGTTATCAATTACAATGCTGTGCCTCAGTTGAAAAAGCATTGCAAAAAAAAAAAAAAAAAAAAAATTAAACAAGGGTTAACTAACGTGACATGTAATTCAGAGAAGCAGAAACGTCATAACATAATTTGTGCAGAAATATATGCATTAGAGGAACACCCAATTAGGTACGAAAACAAATAGAGGAAAAATATAAGAATATTCATACTAATGTAAAAAAAAAAAAAAAAAACCTGCAGGTATTTGCTGATATATACACACATAAAACCATGTACATACTCACACACACTATATATATATATATATATATATATATATATATATATATATATATATATATATACATATATATATATATATATATATATATAATGCATAAATATATATACAAGCATACAGCAATATGTATATATACATACAGTATATACAGTATATGCATTTATGTATGTAATTGTACATATACATATATGCATATTTATATATAACTATATATATATATATATATATATATATATATATATATATATATATATATATATATATATATATATTATATACATATATATATATATATATATATATATATATATATATATATATATATATATATATATATATATATATATATATATACACATATATATCATCATCATCATCATCAACACGTCCTCCTACGCCCATTGATGCAAGAGGCCTCGGTCAGATTTCTCAAGTCATCTCTATCTTAGCTTTTACTTCAATATTTCTTCATTCATCATCTCCTATTTCGAGCTTCATAGTCCTCAGCCATGTAGGTCAGGGTCTTCCAACTTTTGTAATGCCTTGTAGGGTCCAGTTAAACATTTGGTGAAACAATCTCTCTTAGGTGGTGCGAAGAACATGCCCAAACCGTCATCCAAATGAAACCATGAGAGATTACTCTCTCTCTAATTGCTTCATTTCCATTCCTGTCCTGCCAGTTAATTCTCAATATTCTTCTGAAGGCTTTGTTCTCAAATCTGCCTAATTATTTGGAGATTCTTTCATTGCCATACCACGGCTCATACAGTAATACCGATCTCAATAAACTGATATTTATTCTGATTTTTATATGTAATTTCAGACAATTCGATTTCCATATTTTACCTAATATAGCCATTGTCTACTTTGATTTTTTTAATCCTTCACTAAATTCAAATTTTAAGGATCCTGTTTTGGAGATCATTGTTCCTGGTAACTTAAATGAACCTACCTTATTGATTGTGTTTCCCTCCAATTTTACTATATCTTTCATTGTATATTCCGTGTTCATGCATTCTGGTAAGCAACTATTGAAAATCCTGTGGTGTAATGCTAAGGAAGGAAGGATCATCAGCATACTCTAGGTCCGCCAATTCCCTATTACCAATTCAGTCCCATCCCTCTCCACCATCTCCAGCTGTTTTATGCATTATAAAATCCACGAGGAGGTTAAACAACATAGGTGAAAACACATTCTAATGGAGAACTCTGCTGTTCACTGGAAATTCATTTGACAGGACTCCACTAACATTATCTTTACACTTACTATGCCTATGAACAGACTTAATCAAATTTACATATTTGAACAGAATTCCATAATACGCAGGTCTCGCCACAAAATTGGTTGGTGCTCACTGTCAAAGGCTTTTTCATAGTCCAAAAATAATGTCATCAAAAGCCGAATTTTATAGTCTACGTATAGTTGTTCAACATGTTTTAAAATGAAATTTTTTTTTTGTACAACTTCTACCTTTTCTAAATCTTGCCCATTTATATTTCAGCTTTTCGTCAATCCTACTCTCTAGTCTCTTTAGAATAAACATGCTGTATATTTTCATGACAACTGACGTAAGTGTGATGCCTTTGTAATTATTTTAATCAGTCAGGTCTCCTTTCTTTGCCAACTCCCATTATCAGGTTTTGCTTCTGCATGACCTATTCTACAAATAATCTTGTAAATATTCTGAGAGTCACTTTATTTTCAGCCAGTATTCTCTCGGCTGTTATTTCATCCTAACCAGGCGCTTTATATCTCCTGAGTTTTTTTAATAATAGCTTAGACTTTAAACACACTGAATGCATTCATGGGCACATCAAGGTCTTCATCAGCTTCTGATATATCAGTCAAGTTACTCCATTCCAATCTTATATTCGAAACCTTCCTAAAGTGTTCCATCCAACGTTGTCTTTCTTCATCTTATGTTGCTATAACAAAACCATCTCTCTTTTTGATGGGTATATGCTTCTTCTTTTCCACAGTCGAAATTTCATTAATAATTCAATGAACAATTCGTACACCATAGCCACCTCCTGAATTCATAGCTTTGTCAGCCTCCTCTGCTTTACTGTCTAAATATTCTCTTCTGTCCTTCCTAGCTTTTCCTTTGACCTCACCATCAATACTGGTATACTTAGCATGCTCTACCTTGTAATTTTTATTACTTCCTCAAAAACTTTCAACAACCCATTCCTGTATTATCCTCCTTTCCAAAGTATCCCAAGTATCCTTTCATATCCATGGCTTTTCCTTGTAAATGCTTGTCCCAAGACTTTAGTATCAACTGACTGATATATGCTTTTAATATCACACCATTCTTCATTAATTGTCTGTTCTTCGTCTCTTAAAGACTGCAAATCGATTCCTACATTCAATTGCAAATGTTTCTATGTGCTCTTCTTTTAAAAGCTTAGCTGTATCAAAGCTAGGTATTCTATCTACCTTTCTGTTGGGTGCTTTTAGTCTTAATTTCAGTTTGGTAATGAGGAGCTGGTGATCGCTACCAATATCTGCACCTCTATAGCTTCTTACATTTCTCAGAGTCCTCCTTCTCCCTTCATTAATGTTAATGTGATTTACCTGATTTCTGTATTTGCCACATGATGAAGTTCATGTATACTTGTGAATTTTCTTGTGTTGAAAAAAGAGTACCTCCAATAACAAGATTGTTTGATGAACAGA
>NC_090728.1:111841565-111844065 GCF_036898095.1 Palaemon carinicauda | reverse complement strand
CAAATTTATGAGTCAGCAATGAGAAACTCGACCCAGTTTTGTCTTTCCTCTTTGTAAAATACTTTCGAAGCTACCTCCGTAAACACAGCAACTGGGTGAAAAGACAAGATGGAGGGCAGGAATAACGAGATCATATTTTAGAGATGTTAGCATCAGCACGGAGGTGCAAAATGAATACTTAATGCTGCTTACTATTTTAAACCTATAATCAAGGTGAGGAAAAAGTGTTACGGAAATAATTTTGTGCTGGAGCTTACAGTAAAAGCAAAGAAAATTTAAAATTCATCATGAAAAATATTCCAAATCCATAGGCACTTCATGGGTAAGGAGATAAAGCTCGTGCTTAGTAACTAACGACATTTAAGAGCTTATATAAAGATTATAGAATAAAAGGAAAGAAAATACAGTCTAAAATCGATAAAAATAAGTTGGGAAATAGGATCATTTGATAACTTATCTGAATATCATTCATTCGAATTCTCTAAGAATTATAAGACCATAGATTGGAGTAAAGAAATAACGAATATTTATATGGGTTTGCCTTTTTAGAAATATTTGCAGGTAACATCACACAGGGAAAATCGGTAAAATGTGAAATTTTAGGTGACTGCTTGTTTTAACTTTCCCGTTAAAGGTCCTGATAGTTGGATTCAAACTCATATTAGGCAATCTGAGCAAGTAGAATTTTTCTTAAAAGTTCCTTGGCGCAATTAAATCTTGTCTCCTGAGGCCGTAGTCATGACAGGTATTCTCAAAGAACCTTCAGATAAGTCCACCAGCATTTGGAGTTCTAAATTACGTAATTCTTTATTACAGGTGTTACTCAACTCAGCGACTCTTTAAGCTGAAGGAGAGTTGAATGGGCCAATCAATCGCAAACATTTAAACTTTTAGGGTTTTCGAGTTTTAGACAAATTGGTTCGATTTGTCTCTCCATTTATCCTGGATTCAGTAAATCTCTCTTTGCTGCCTTTTAATGATTATAACATTCTTATAAACGTTGTGATATGGAAAAGTATTTCACATTTGTTCAATTTTATCAGTATATTAATCATATATCTTACCCATCGATAGCTGATATTTTCATACATGGGTCTTCTGGCTTTGAATTAATCAATCAGTTTCTCGTTTTACTATCGGACAAATTACGTCCCTCGAAATAGACGCCACAGTTTTTTTTTTGCTATTTTCTGCTCGTCTTTTGTGCCTGAATTAGTTATAATAGGTAAACGATGTTGTTCATCAAGATCTATACTTATTCTATAGACCTTGTTCATAATATGAGGGTTTTGATGTTTAATGTGGGGGCTTCTCTCATATCATAATCATTATAGTTAAAGACAATTTTTAAAGCATTTCATAATTCATTGTTTTTAGGAATAATGTAAATTCAGTTACATGAGATGAAATCATTGGTGTTTTTTCTTTCGTCCTGCAATTCAGAGAAAAGGAAAATGAAATTAACGAAGTTTTGAATGGATGCAATTTTTTTCCTTTTATCATGTAGAAAGTGTTATAATAATACTTGTAATACTTATTTTCCAACAAGGGAATAACGTAAGATTTTCTTTCTTACACTGCAAGAGGAGAAAAGATCAAAAACTTATTGTCCATAAAATTGTTAATTGGTTTTATTTCATGTGTGATTACGTTTAAACTGAATTATTCGGGCATATTATGACTATCATATAAGGAAATTGTATCCGTAAGTATCTATTTATGCAGATTAAAGCCAACACTGACAGCCATTAGGCTTCATGATAAGTACTGTGCAAGTGGAACAACCTACAGGGCAATATATGGAATGTCATTGAAATATTCCTTATGGGGAATTTAATTTCTCTTTTTACAACCAAAAGAAGATAAGGAAGACATCTCTTTCCAGGCAGCGACTTCTATTCCGAATTTGCTCAATGGAATCCCAGTCATAAAACGTTTTTTCTGGTTATTATCAAAGGACAAATTCTAAGACAATTTTCTTATTTGAATTAAATTCATCCAATTCAGTTCAATTACTTTTAGTATTTCACAACGAAGAAAGCGGAGATTTTATACACTGACCTTTCATGATTTGTAGTTGTCTACGCTTCAATTAACAGATACATGAAACGGTTGGGAGGGTAGAGGTTTTGATAGGCAATTCACCTTTTCTGTATCTGTTCCAATTTAAGGCAGATTGACTTAATAGCCATAAAAGTTAAAAAAAAAAAAAAAAAGATAAACGCCAAGTTGAAGGTAAAGTGACTACTAATATTTGGATATTATGCTTGAGCAAAGATGTAAGAAAGTGATACTTATTTAGCATAGCAAAATCTCAATAGAAATTATTAAAAGAAAATACAAACGATAATAATGAAACTATTTTATAAGAACCTGATTGAAGCGAAGAGGGGGATGATGAATTTATTAACAGTCCTCTAACCGTGCAAAGGCTGGGGTGTTGGTGGGTAATTGCGTTTAATAAATCCCCTCCCCCCCCCCCCCCTCCCTTGCATCTTTC
>NC_090728.1:111824065-111834065 GCF_036898095.1 Palaemon carinicauda | reverse complement strand
GTTGCAAAGGGAGATATTTCCAGGTAATACAACATAAAACATATCATCTCCTGATTAGATTTCCTGCTGCATTGATTTTCTTCTCTCGAACAGTATTACCTTTATGAATAAATAACATTCGTATCATGAGCTTCATAGATATATGTTTTCAATAATAAATTACATTAGTTCAATCTACCATAAATTGCATGACCATAATTCTTTTACTATGAATTATATAAACTCTTCAATTATGTTTTTCGACTTGCCTTCTATTATCGGGGGAACCTTTCTCAAATCCTATTATCTCCTGAATGCATCTCTTATATTTCTCATTTCTGTCGTTTCCATGAAAAGTGAATCCGCTTTGTTTATGAAGTATTCTTACAAAATGCAATTTAGTTAGTTCACGACAATCTTTCTTCCCTCCATTTTGCAATAAGAAGGAAGAAGTCTTTCAGCGGTAACGCAACGAGGGAGAACATGAGCAATATAAAGTAGCTAGTAGAAGTTTTGTAAAATTGACCTATGAAATAAATTGCTTTAACTATTAAACCATACAGATGGGTTTATGTTGAAGTCCCTTGCACTTTCTGAAAAATTATTTTGTTAATAGATTGTCTGATCGACTTCATATAATCAGAACGTATAGAATTCGTTATTTGATAAAAGCCAATTCTTATTGGTTAGACAAATCTGTAGGTCAATGCATAAGATATATGTAATAAGAGAAAATATGTTAGATTTTATTCCTTCAGTTTTAACGATTCGTCATAGAATAAGAATACTTCATCGTCACGCAACTGAGGCAACGACCATTGTTGATTGGTTAGCTATAAGAATGCGTTGACCTTAGGCTGGTCACCGATTGCTTACTAGCTAGGGGTTAATAGTCTAGCCAGTCTGATCATTTCCGAATAACGAAAAATTTTGATCAAATATGAAAAAGTCGTAGAGAGTCGTTATGTATAATACATACATAAGGTTATAGCCAACTCGGACCATTCAATCACATATATAGATAAGGGAGTTTCTTGCGAAATAGTTTAGTTGAAGCAAAGAAGTTTTCTACAGGCCTACCATCGGACAATTATGATAAAAATAGTGACACCATATCTGAAGTTTCTCACCATGCTACACAAGGGATATGCTACCAAAATCTACCAAAGTTTGAAAAAAGCACAAGGACCCCTAGAACAATCACCATGAACGCTGAAACAAGAAAATTATACATCACTATCGTATGAGAAGGATGCACTACATATTCCTTTGAAAAAATTCATCTGGTTAACGAAAAAGTACATTAGCAGTATTTGAACCTGACCTGAAGCCAGTGCGTAAAAAGTTAAAAGTTTCTAGCTTTGAATTTAACATAAGTGAAATTGAAGGAACTAAAATCATACATAATTGGAAAATGGGAAGATATGGCTTGGACATTATCATGTAAATCTATCAATGATACCCAAGTGGTCGGGATAGAATTATCTTTTTACCCGTCACCCCTTACCAGCTCAAACGGTGGGGTACATGCAGAACATAGGCTTACCTCCCACAAGATATGATATAGTAAAAAAAGACTGTCACCAAAAGTCTTAAGTTGCAGTCGAGGGTGGAGAGAAATATGCTTTCCAACTGCAAGACTGTTTTAAGCTTGAGTTTGATCATGCATTTGTTATGCTTGGTGCTTTTCACATCATGTACCGCTATCTGGAAGTCAGATTAGTATCTACATGGAAGTGGGGCTAACTCCTCTGTTAGCGAAAATATCAGGCAATGGCTTTCTGTGGGGACAACACATGATCGAGGCAAATGTCTACATGTTTTTCTAGCAACTGCACATAACATGAAGCACCAGTAATTTTTCTTTTCTTCACAAGGAAACCAAGATATGCATGTAGAAATAATTTCTGCAATAGGAGACTTTTAAAATCCCCAAAAAGTGACTACACAAAGCTAGAGGTAAAGTCAGAGGGTTTGAAACTTATGTCTGATTCACATTCTTCAATGATAGTCCTGGAGCCAAGGGGTGTTTGCATCCATTTTATGTCCACAAAATTACCCACCTGATTTTGATAGTGGACCACCTTGGACACATTTTTAGCGAGGGTGTTTGTTCTGAAACCTGGCAGTAATGGAGATATTCACTAGTTTGTTAGAAATGCTCTGATGCAAAATCGCTCAAAAAGTTAGGGGTACGGGAAATTAAAATTAACACAACATTGCACACAATTAACCTATGGTTTTGTGTTGGTGCTTAAACTGAAGCTAGTTTAGTTATCTACAACATAAAAACAAGTTCAAGGTCATCAGATAAAAGTTAAGGTCACCAGAGGTCAAAGTGTGACGTAATTTTACTTATGCTTGAAATTAAGACTTTCTTTCATTTGAAGGCCAACAAAAAAACTCATGATGATATAACTGTTTATTTGAATGCACATCTGAATACCATACCATATTAGGTAATTTTAGAAAAAGAATTGAAGTCTCTAACACAAATAGTAGTCCTTTGAGGTTGAGTTGAAAATAGCGAAAATCGGCAACTTTTGCCAATTACATACATGCAAAAGACAGACATACGGCAATGCACAGGAACATCATTTAACTTAACAGATATGATAAGAAGGGTACAAAAATCATTTTCCATCAAGCTTTACACCAACATTTTAGAAGAATATCAGTTGCATGCATGAAACCTATTTACTAGTGAAACGATTCTATGATACCGGATTTCTACAGCCTGTGTTGTTTGACTGGCAGCTGCAGTAGGGGCAACATGTAATTTGATTTTGTCTGCAAGGACAGCGGTGGGTAGCACAGGCAGAACATTTGCATGGGAGTGGAAAATCATTTGGAAGCAATAACTGCATTCTCTCGGGCAGCAGAGCACAGTAATCCTGATAGAAGCCAAACTCGCACGGGTTTAGTTTTGCATTGTCAAGGCAGTGTAACTGCAAGTATGTCCCATAGAATGCTCGAAGTATGTGTCCTTTAACTGAGCGACTAGTTGGAGGAAGGTCTAATATGGTCTTCTTGCTGTGATGGTAGAGATGATGCCTCAGCTGGTCCATTGATTTACATGGTGTTCCAGATTTGAAGACGTTCACAAGATACTCTTCAACTGCCGCAAAGTCAATATTGGTTGGATCCTTCCCAAATTCACAGAGATATTGAGCAGGCTTTGCTTTCAAACCAGAAGATTTAGTTCCAAATTTGCTTGATGAATCACAACCAGTAAGGTGATGGAGTGGTAGTATGACTTTGCGGATCTCAGGGTCCATCTTCTCTGCCAAGGTATGCAGTGGTATGTGTCTGGTTGCATTTCCCACACCTGCTCTTATCCACAGTTCCTTGTGGCCATAACCTCTCAAGAGATTCCAGTAATGAAGTCCAAGTACCAGGACATCTGTGTCATTTGACAATAAGATGATTCTTGAAGCTCCACCCTTGACAGCATGCAGGGCATGTGGGATCATTCTCACGTCGGCCTCTTCAATTCTGTGATTTAGTTCAGGCAGTTGGATGCTGATATCATTAAAAACACCTCTGCATGGTTTGGTTTCACTAAGTCCAAATGCACTCACCACTATGTCTGCTGTTTGCATTGGGTTCTCCAAAATGTGCTCCCAAATTAACCCTTGGAGCTTTGCTTTGTTCATAGATGAAGCCCAGAATGATTCCATGGTAACTGGTAATGGTGTTCCAGGTGACATATCATTCAGGTCAATTGGACTATTTTTACATCTCCTTGCTCGTTCACTGTCTTTAACTGAGCCCTCAATATATGTGTCAAACACAAAGTCGATACGATTTGCATTGTTGCAAAGGCCATGCACATAACCCAGAAAATTTGTGCAGAGATCACCAAAGGTATTGATATTAACCGTTCGCATTCGACGCAAGTAACCCATGACATCCACAATTGCAGCAGTATTCGCAGGTGTCCATGCTGGTGGCTGCAGGTAGTCCTTTGCATCAAGCAACTTCTCCAATTCATGGCAGAGGTCACTTTTGTTTGGTTTGACCATTAGCCCTTCTGAGTCGAAGAGATAGTTTGTGTCGATCAGGTCATAAGTGAGCAGGTCTTGTAAGTCATACCCTCGCACTCTGGCAATGTCAAAGATCTTCTGAGTTTCCGCCAACTGCTTCTGGTTCTCTTTGGATTTTGTTTGGCGAGTGTGCTTTGCTGCTGTGTTGCTTTTAAATGTTTTCAGATTTCGGCGGTGGATGGTGTCAGAGATTAAACGTTGTCTTGTCACAAATCGCTCAGTCCGAAAGGTCTCATAGAGTGTCTTGCATGTAGCATCGAACTGCAGAAGATCATTACGGATTTCCTGTGGCATTAATTCCTGTGATATGATATTGTGTAGGGTCTGTACATCATCCTTACTCTTCTGCGCAGAAGATCTCACAGGATTGTCATGTTCTTTGACATACCTAATTATTTCATCAACCAAGGCTTCAGAACTTCGAGATTGAACTCGTGATTCACCAGAAGTTCTCTGCTGGGTGTGACAACACCACTGATCTTGTACTGCAGGTTGACCACTGCCAACATCTCGTGCTGGATAATTTCCCATTGAGCAACAAACTGCTTCCTCTTTGTACTCCCTATGATACCACCAGAACTCTTCTGAGAGCGATTGATTGTTTGCTCAAGACACATGTCTGCTCCAACAGAAGTGAATTGACCTCCTGTCCGCTTCACAACAAACTTTCCAGCTTTGAAGTTTTCAAACACGTTTGAGGCATCTTGTGGTAACTTCCTCATATCCTCCAGATAAACTGAAGCCCATCGCAGGTTGTTTATCCTATCACATCCAGCAAACAGGGGGAGGGTGGCTTGAAGACTCTGGAGATGGAGATCCCAGTTTCCCTCACGGTTGGCCCTGACAAGGTTTCTCAGGATGGATACCATTTTCACAAACTGATCCCAAAAGGCAAACGTCTCGGATACCTCACATCTGTCTGACCTAAAGGCATTGAAGTCATCAATCAATTTTGATGAAATTGAAATGAATGCCTCTAAGAGTACCCTGCTTTCTTCCTGTTTTTTCTCTGACACAGAAGACTTCATCAACAGTATCAACGAAAGCTCGTTCATGTATGGTTCAACACCATTGATTCTGAAGAATTCGGCCCACTGTAACCTCTCAAGGCACTCACTGAGCAACATCAATCCTTTTAGTGATCTCGTATAGTGCGTACCATCAAGCACTGACCTAACAACATTTCTACCAAAAGCTTTTGACTCAGCCAAGATGGTTTCAGCACCACTTCCATCAATATATTTGCCAATAGCTCCCATGACAACCTTGATTAGGTGAAACGATCCCAAACAAAGAACCAAGTTGCTGAATTCATCTGGGTTGTGCATGAAGATCTCTCTGGCATTGTGGTATACCCCCTCATCACAAGTTATGGGCAAATGAGGCTGATCTAACTGACTGAGGATATCTTGAAAGTTCTTGAGGGCAGTGTACACAGTAGCGTACTCTGTGACAGGATATGGAAGAACAGGAAGAAACCCTATTATCTTTTGAGGAACATTTTCATGAGTAACAAGGGAATTAAAGGCACTCCATGAGGGCATCTGCTGTTCTTGGCTTGTTTCTCTGATGCCTTCCTTCATATCTGACATGTTCATTCTGCATAGTATCCATGCAGCATTCTTCATCATTGTAACATTTCTTCGGCATTCATCTGCTTCATACAGATCTTCCGGAACCTCATACACAGTTGGAAGACTGGGTTTCTTGGCAGGTTTTATGTAGTTTCTCAAAACCTGACAACTTAGTTCCTGTTTGAATTGTCTTTCTCTGTGTGTTACTTGAGTTTGGGACATATTTGGTTTATTATTCCCTAATGTACCAGCTGGTTTGTCCTGCATTAGGATAGACACAGTGTCATGACTTCCACCAATTCCAGACAAAGTGTTTTCCTCATGATCAAAGTTGTCAAATGCGCCAATAGTAAATCTACTTCGATCAAACTGACTGGGAAGAGGGACCTGACCCCGATTTGATTCAGTGATATATGAAGAACCTCATCATAACTGGTTGCAAGTCCAAACCGATTGAAACTTGAGATGAGAGTTTTTGACCTGCAAGCATTGTATATTGCTTCTTAGTTCAGCATGTGCAGAGGAGTGCGCTTTCTACCATTGTTCACTATGTAAAACATGACCTGATAAACAGAGAGTATTTTTCTAATTTTTCCATCAGAAATGTCACAGTCATCCAGGTTTTTATGCTGTGAGTTGTCAGGGTCATTGTAATTGCACTTCACATCAAAGTCAAACAGTGTTGAGAACACTTTGGCAACTTCATCTGGAATTGCTATGTCTCTGTACGCTTTCTCAACTTCATTGGCGTCACAAAATTTGTCATTGAGCTCAAAGTCCTCTTTCAAGAAACAATTCCTTAACAATAAACCACACTGTTTTAGTATATCTGAAGTCATTTCCCTATCAAAGTGTTGTGGCATACTATCTACAGTACTATTCTTGAAGAAGATTGTAGGGGCCTTTGCACTTTGAGGGGTGAAGAATGACACATCATTACTACACATATTTAGCAAATACAGTTTCACATCCCTGTTTCTGAAGGCAGTGACATCTTGATCACCACTCTGTACCACTTTATTGCAACTATCAGATACATATGACAAGTTGTAGCACCTCCCAGAGTTCAAACCTGGTTCAATGTTCTTCATTACATCTGCATATATATCCAGCTTCTTTTGACCAATGGACGGCAACGCAGACTTGGAGGACTGCCTTTCTCCTTTCAAGATATATTTGCGGATGCACTCATTGTGACAGTACAAATCTACCCCAAACACAGCATCTGCATCTTGCAAGTCACTGGTTCGCGTGTATACTTCATCCTGAAGAGACAGTGCAGCTCTCAGGAAAGACTTTGCACGGCCTTCCTCCGAGATTCGCCACTTCTTGTATACATTGCTGTGTTTTACATGGCCACATATGAAGCACGGCTTGGAGAAGATGTCTACATTTTCTGCACGTGATGCTGGATCCCGTGCTGCAGTTGAGGAACGTCTCCTCTTCTGACCACCAGATGAGGTACTCTGCTGTGCACCTGCGTCAGATGTTGCTGCCAGCTGCAATCTCTCAAGATTCATTTTGTGTGTGTACCGTTTGTAGCAATCATTATTAACATGGTAGACAAACTTCGCCTGATCAACATGATTCAGTCTCTCTAACACACAGTCCCCTCTAATGCCAGCAGCTTGGATTACTGCTAATCTGCCATTCTCTGTCCCTGATGTATTAAGGTTGGGTTCATCTCTTTGGCATATGATGCACCTCTCAGGATCAGTGGATTGGCTAGGTATCGGTGAAGCTGTCCGTCTCCGTTTTCTTGGGATATCCGCCATACTTGATGATGTCCCTATGTACTCGTCAGTCCTGAAAAGAAAAAAAAGAGCATTAACCCTTAATCGGTCACATATAGGAAAAGTGTATGGTTTACTTTTTTGCCTTGGTATTATAATTCAATGATACTAGCTAAGATATTTTTGCTAAAAATGCTTTTTTGATAAATTAAATTTTAAAATTAAAAATTGTTACAAAATTAAAGTAATCAAATTCTAACAAACTAGTAAATATCTCCATTACTACCGGGTTTAGAACAAACACCCCAACTAAAATTGTGTCCAATGAGGTCCACTATCAAAACTAGGTGGGTAAGGGATGCAATTGAGAAATTTTGCCAATTTTCGCTATTTTCAACTCAACCTCAAAGGACTACTATTTGTGTTAGAGACTTCAATTCTTTTTCTAAAATTACCTAATATTGTATGGTATTCAGATGTGCATTCAAATAAACAGTTATATCATCATGAGTTTTTTTGTTGGCCTTCAAATGAAAGAAAGTCTTAATTTCAAGCATAAGTAAAATTACGTCACACTTTGACCTCTGGTGACCTTGACTTTCATCTGATGACCTTGAACTTGTTTTCATGTTGTAGATAACTAAACTAGCTTCAATTTAAGCACCAACACAAAACCATAGGTTAATTGTGTGCAATGTTGTGTTAATTTTAATTTCCCGTACCCCTAACTTTTTGAGCGATTTTGCATCAGAGCATTTCTAACAAACTAGTGAATATCTCCATTACTGCCGGGTTTCAGAACAAACACCCTCGCTAAAAATGTGTCCAAGGTGGTCCACTATCAAAATCGGGTGGGTAATTTTGTGGACATAAAATGGATACAAACACCCCTTGGCTCCTGGACTATGAAACATTAGAAGGGATCCATGGATCTACTGGCAAGTACTGGGTACAATATATAGCACTTGTTGATATCTACTTACTAGATAGCAGAGCTGTATGAAGTGTGGAACTTTTCACCTAAATGCTTGAAAAATTACTGATGTCTTTTTTTGCCGGTGGAAAGCCAAATTATTGAAAATATGATACTGCTATTTCAAATTACTACATATTGAAGAAACACTTCCTAGTGTGAAAAGCCTTTTACCTAAAAGAAGCCTTTCTGTTCGATTATCTTCAAATGGTTTTACCAAGCAACCTGTTGATATGTCTGTAGATTGTACTGTAAATGCAGATTGATTGATTGATTAACTGATGTTTTCTGGCATACTGACATCTAAGGTCATTGTCGCAGGAAGCCTCTTGTCTTACAGGCGTAAGCTCATTTTACAGTCACCCAGCAACTAAAGGATGGACCTTATCCAAAGCTAAAAGTGGGGTTACTGTTTACGCTTTATTGAAAAAGGCATAAAAAATAATCCATCATGAGCATAAAATAAATCAGGACCTCTCGAGTATATCACCAAAAATAGGTGAAACCATCAACCCCTTTATTCATGCCTCATGGAAGGATGGTAATTTTAACGTCCTATCAATAGGAAAAAATAAACCTGAATACGTTAAAAATTATCTCTTGAAGTTTATACAGAATAGTGAGGTAAGAAAACAAGAGTTTATTGAGGGTTGCAACAACGACTCTGTTAGATTTGAGGAACAAATAACGAAAATAGAGTGAAGAATCTAGCAAGTGCACCAGTTGCAAAAAGGTTAAAGGAAAAGATGTCAAAATAATTATCCAGAAAACAACAACTGACTTGCTGCTAGGTCGACTTGTATATCTAGCCTGCAAACAGGACATCGTACTAACAAGGGTTTTCGAATCCCCTCTGGCACCTTGCCAATGTCTCTAGCAGGCATTGATGGCCCAATGACTATGACATCTAAATCAGCATTAGCCAATCATCGGAATGATTTGATATCTCGTGATGTACCAAATGATATTGATGACAACATATAGGATATTATGGAAATTAGCAAAGCTTTGCCTTCATGCAGTCCAGATTCATATGGGGGCCTGGCAAGGAAGCTTTTTGCAGAGATGATAAGACCCGAATATGCAATGGAAAATGAAATATCATTGGAAGGAATTAAGAGTTTAGTGAAAGATTGAAAAAGGAAATCTCTCAATGATTAGGTTAAGTAAAATTTGGAAATAAAACTCCTTGAAATTACATGCAAAAATTAGGTCATATATCAATTAAGTGAGACCTGTTATACTGTATGGACATAAGTTATGGTATGACAACATAACAATCTCCAATGGATTTAGTAGATTTGAGAATAAAGCTCTCAGAATAATATTGGGAGTTGAATGGCAGGGCAAGATTAGGAAAGAAACTATATAAGAGATTACTCGAGTGCCATATGTGGATGAAATCATGGCGAGGGGTAGATAGAGATGATTTAGGCATGCTCTTCGCAATCCCAAAGAGAGAGTAGTTGACCAAACGTTTAACTGGGCAACACAAGGCACTAGAAGATTTGGAAAACCTAGACCTACAAGGTTGAAGACCATGAAGCGTGAAATAGGATATGATGAATGTAGAAGTATTGAATTAAATGCTCAAGATAAAGACGACCAGCGAAATCTGACAGAGGCCCTTTGCGTCAATAGGCGTAAGAGGAAGTGATCATGATGCTGCAATATTCTAGTTTTTTTTTTATCCAT
>NC_090728.1:111804065-111819065 GCF_036898095.1 Palaemon carinicauda | reverse complement strand
AAGTCACAAATCTACCAATTGGCTACGATGGTGAAGATGGGTTGATTTCAGTTCTATGTACAAAAAAACCTGAATTCGACAAGTATATGTACAGAAGAATTGTCATTGACTTTTTATCTTTCTTCGTGGTTGAGTGGCATGGTCGATGTCACACAAGTATCCTGGACCAGGGTTCGAAGCCTGGCCGGACAGATACTATAGTCTTTGAGTGATTTCGCCTAAGGCTCTGATCCCGAGGTTGTTAAGAGAATCCAGACTTTAATGTGTTAATACATATGGCTTATTTGAAATACACACACACACACACGCATATATATATATATATATATATATATATATATATATATATATACAGTATATATAAATATATATATATATATATATATATATATATATATATATATATATATATATATATATATATATATATATATATATATATATATATATATATATATATATATATATATATATATATATATATGTATATATATCTTTACGAGGGCTGTTAGAATAGTATCTGATCTTTTTTTTTATTTTTATCAGCATGTGATGGATGTGAATCAAGAGCACTTGCATGAATCAGCCTTGAACCTTTGTCTGCAGGCGTGAATTTTTTCCTGCTTGTTGGTAGCGTCAGTTGTTGACAAGCAGCATTTGAGTGAGGTAGTGATCTTGTCGGTTTTTCATTTCAAGGAAAATGATGAACGACTTGAGCAGCACTACTGCATCAAATTTTGCCAGAAACTGGGTGACAGCCACATGGAAACCATTCAGAAGATTCATACGGCTTTTAGTGATGATGCTATGGGCATCACACAGATTAAGGAGTGGTAAAACCGGTTTATAAACGGCCGCATAACGGTGAAGAGTGAGACATACTTTGGTCGGCCATCAACATGCAGAAATGACCAGGTAATGCGGGATCATTGTGTGACTATCTGAGAAATTGCGGAAAAGGTGGGCATAAGCACTTTTTCGGCATATTCCATTATGACTGAAGATTTTGCCATGAAGAAACTGGCGGCGAAATTCGTGGCGAAGCTGCTGACGGCGGAGCAAAAGGAACTGGACTCCCCAAACAGTGACCTCGACCTCATGCATACCATAATTACTGGTGACGAGTCTTGGGTGTATGGATACATCCCGGAAACACAATCCAAGTCGACACAGGGGAAGCATTCCACTTTACCAAGACCAAAGAAGGTTCGCCAAGTGCACAATAACGTCAAATTGATGTTGAGTGTTTTCTTTGACTTTAGCGGTGTGGTGGACCACGAATGCGCACCACAGGGCCAAACAATCACCAAAAAGTACTACAGGGATGTCCTCCGTCGCCTACTTGGTGCTGTGTGGCGCAAGTGACCAGAGTTGTGGTCAACAGGGAATTGCCACCTCCATCGCGACAACGCTCCAGCACATTCGTCACACTTCACTCAGAACTTTAGGCCAAAAATCAGACCCTTGTGGTTCAGCAGGCTCCTTACTCTCCTGATATGGCTCCTTGTGACTTCTGGCTCGTCCCTAAACTTAAGAGACCATTGAAAGGAACGCGATTTAAAACAAGAAAGGACATTATGGCTGCTACAACAGACGAACTAAAGTCCATTTCGAAAGAGGCTTTCTCGGAATGCTTCCAACAATGGCAGCACCGGTGGGAGAAGTGTGTGGAGTTACAAGGAGACTACTTTGAGGGTGATTAGGTTTCCAAGGCTCCGGGTATGAAAGTTTTTATTCCCCGGCCAAAGATCGGATACTTTTCTAACAGCCCTCGTATATATATATATATATATATATATATATATATATATATATATATATATATATATATATATATATATATATATATATATATATATATATATATATATACAGTATATATATATATATATATATATATATATATATATATATATATATATATATATATATATATATATATATATATATATATATATATGTATGTGTGTGTGTGTGTGAAGGATTAAGTCCATGGGTCGTAAACGATATAGAGAGAACAGGAAACCAATTAAGATTAGAGAAATGGCAACATTTAGGGTACAAATTGGAGTCTACGAAATTCATGAATATCTTAGAGATTTGCCGTAGATATTATGGGTAATAAATCAGTGTATAGTCATTTCAGCTCCTTTAGCGCAAACGAGCTGCAGTGCTCAACAGGCTTAAATGTGGAATGTATTTTTCTCATGAAATATACATTCTCTTGAAGAATGAATTACTTTATACCTAAAATGTCCCTTGTTTTGGACTGCTTATTATAAAAAGATTGAAGTCACTTCATTTTATGACTCACAGGTTGCGGTAACTCCAGATTTTATCCGTAAAACTGACTATGAACTTATCAAGTCAATCTTATAATTTGTTTAGTGCTTAGAAATATATAATGAAAATAATAACAGGGAGACTCTATATATCGATTTATCAAAACAAAATCCCAAAAGAAATATTAATTCAAATTGTATATTAGTGTTTTTTTTTTTTTTTTTTTGTCTATTTATATTTCCGAAACTCAGATGTAGGGAATCACGAAAGCACATTAAAATTTATAATTTCGAGAATTACCGAAAACGAGTTATGGCTGCTAAAAATTGATGGTCTCCATATTACTAATTACTTACCTGTGGACATAGTTGGAATACAAAGGTCTCGAAGATTGAGTGACACTGATTTGAGCAGTGATTTATTATTCTTCTACGTGAATTTTCATACTGTATAATGTTTATATTTCATGTGTGAACTGTTTTAACCGTTGATTGTGTACTTACTTGCTGGCTAGTATAGTGATAACGTGTTCGCCTATCATTCGCCTGGCAGTCGATCGATCCTAGCCCGGGAACGTGAGTTTAAGTTGTTTATAGGGGAAGCCACTGCTGTGGTTGGTTGACATAGTGAGAGTTTGGGCTGACGTTCCGGTGAACATCTATTCTGATGAAATCGGAACTGAAAGCAGATATTTTTACCTATATCACCATATTCCCCCGAAACGTCTTCAGTTCGGTAACACTATGGCTGCCGAGTCTTGCTTTCCTTGAGGGAATGAGAACATTCTAGGATTTATAGTTGCAGCAGTGGACATTACAGTGAAATTCAGCGATATTGCCGAACAATTATCATTCGTAGGTGTTGTGATTATTCCCGAATGCTTATAGCAACATGTTTTTGCAAGCTAATTATTCTAATACAGATATCAATTAGTATAATTTTTTGGTTACTATGAAGGTATTATGAATGAGGAAGCTTTTATACTGTTTAAACATATATTTGAAAAGCCACCTACCCATTCAAAATATGAGAAATATAAGTGGAAATTCCATAAGATTGAACTCATAGAATTCATATTTCGGCTGGTCCATTTATGAAATTTTCATACATATTACCCGTAGGCAAACTGTAGTAATTTTCAGTCATGATTTCATTCGTGGGTTTAAATGATTTATTTTTATAATAACAAACGTTATCACAACACCGCGTACCTGCAATAGCAAGAAAGGCAGTAGAGATTAACTATCCGAAGGAATGAAGACCATTAATTTTCCTCGCTAACTTTCAAACTAAAAGCCATTAAAGTTCTTGCTTGTTAGCTAAAAATGGAATAGAACTAATGAAGAACAGAACCTGTGGAAAATGAAGGAAATAAGTTTCTTATAGGATAACATGAAAAAAAAAAGAATACTCTGTAAATGATTATTTAATATCAAATACGATGATAGAGAAAGAATAAACAACTAATGGAAAACTGATCTGAAATACAAGAGTGAAAATATAAATAAAATGAAAACCACTAACAGAATGCTTTATATAAGGAGTATGTAAGGTCGCTAAATGAAGCAAAAACTATAATATTATATTATTTTATTATTGCAATTTGCAGCGATGTCCCTATAGCTTTAGAAAGACTTATATAAATAATGCTATGAGAATGTTATTTAAATAGCAGTAGAACACAAACATCAAGAATAAAAATTTTGAGCATACTTATGAATCATTTTTTTTTTCCAAGAACGATTCCTGCAAATACTGCTAACCATTGTAATTCAAACACTGGTTGCAGAGGAAGAAGTGTGTTTCGTGTACCTCAATGAAATGACCGTGTACAACAAGAAAGAAATGCACAGGAGAAACATTACAAGCAACAGCTACTGTGCCACTGACTCCAGGGCACAGGCATACCGTAAAGGGACTCTGGGGTATTAAACACTGACAGAATGACAAGGTGTAAAAGCCCTTGGAGAGAGGAAGGCAGTGAGAGAAAATTGTCTAGATTTGTTTGGTATTGTCTTGATGTTTGGGCTTCGTTCCAGCAGTGATAGGAAGTACGCTTGTTGGTTTTACATAAGAGTATATATGAATGTTTTCTATGAAGGTTAGATCTTTTCTCTTGAGATGGTTTGTTCCATAAAGAAACACACGTTGGTTACTTTCTTATTCATTCATAGACACAAAACACAAACACACATAAACACACACACAGACACACACACACACACACACACACATATATATATATATATATATATATATATATATATATATATATATATATATGTGTGTGTGTGTGTGTGTGTGTGTGTGAGTGTGTGTGTATAGTTTTATATATATATATATTTATATATATATATATATATATATATATATATATATATACATATATATATGTATATATATATATATATATATATATATATATATATATATATATATATATATATATATATATATATGTCTGTGTGTATACATGTAGATATATATTCAATTTCAGTATAATTTTAACAACGATTCTTATCCAAGTTAGACCAGATTTAATGTATACAAAGTTTACCTATGGTCATTTTCATAAAACAAACAAACTAGAATAATAATCTTTATACAGTAATTAACCAAGAAAAGTTTCCATCGAATACGATGACACTTTTGTTACAGAGTCACAGTGAATAGCGTTTGAAGTCACGTCAGGACAAAAGATAGAGAAAAGATATCCCTGGAAGTAAAACTGTTATTTTTTTTTAAGTAAATTTTTTTCTGTTTCTAGTTATCATTTTTGGAAGTTATATACTGTTTTTATTTGGATGACTTTTCGCTTTCAGGAACAATATAGTATATTATCTTAATTCATTATGTTGAGCTAACACTTGCCTATTTATTTCCCCCGTTTAATACCTTTTCCTTTTTGTCCTAAAACAATTTTTTGTTTAATTTTCATCATTTAGAATTCCCATTTTGGAGTCTACTTAGTAACACGTGCCCCCCCCCCCCCCCCTACAAACTGATATTTCAGTTAAATCAAAATATAATATTTTTTCTGTCTTTTATTTTATACTGTAAATATTGTTCGACTTTAATGAAAACAAGTAAAATATTGCGCAATTGCTTCAAGATTCAAAACTGTATCATCTATATTTTTAATAAGACCTTTATTTAACGTTTGTGTTGGTAACATAATTCAATCAATCATACAAGAGCAATTTATATTATTTTGCATGTATTCAACATCGTATCTCTTAGCAATTCCTACCACAAGGAAGTAAGCTCTGAGACATGAGGAAAATGGATATGGCAAAATACATTAATTCTTGAGCCTCCAGTTACTCTCCTTCGACCAGACTCCTCAAATGGCATCAGAGAGATAGAGTAGGGTTTTCGTTCTTGGAAAATGTTGTCCGGAATTATCTAATCAGACCTGCACCGAAGAGTCTCTTGTTTTCTTTCAGAGGGAGAACAAAGAATATTTTCATTCTTTCCGTTATTTTTTATAATATCCATTATTTTTTTTTTTTTGAGGGTATAGGCTGGTTCGACGTGTAACCTATTTTTTTTCCTCGTGAAACCAAAATAAAGAAAAAATATGAAGGCTAAGGCATGGACGTCATGAATTAGGCTTGAAGATGATATCAAAACTTACCATTAAAAGAAGAAAATGTTCAGCTAACAATGAAATATGAGGATAGCTGATTTTCACAGGGTGTGAGAACAGGTGGCCAAACAAGTGTTACGAGGCTATCCAGGGAAAGGAGAAATTCTCGCCAAGAGCTCGATAGAACAGTGACCAAAACAGTATTGATAAAAAAGAAAAGTGTCATTGATGATCTTAGATACGATTAAGATTTGATGCTTGGAGTGAAATATTCAGTCAGGTGAATTGCCGTATATTTAATATTATTTAAGGGAGAGAGAGAGAGAGAGAGAGAGAGAGAGAGAGAGAGAGAGAGAGAGAGAGAGAGAGAGAGAGAGAGAGAGAGAGTCCAATACGATGAGGGATATACAAAACACTTATCGAATTTAGCCGCGCTAAGAATGTATGAAAACAATACATCAAAAGTAACCTTGACATCCACAATGACCAACGTGAAAAGTTCTATCAAAACTTTATCAAGAGTAATGGAGGAACTGCAAAGAAGAGGGTAAATAAACATAGATTGGTGTTGGAGACACTAAATTTGACTGTCTAGTTTGGTCCGCAATATGAGTAATATATGAGTATACAAATATCTGAGACTGATAATGATTAACTGAAAAGCTACGTGTCGAATAATGATGGGTGATAGAAAAAATAGCAATAGTAAAAGACTGTTAAAGGAGGGAAATAGAGGTTAGAGAAAGTAAGAAAGAATTAGGCCTACCACACGAAAGATATATTGTGCCGATAATATTAATTATTAGTAGTGATTAAATGAACGACTGGATTTGGGTTAAGAAACAGAAAGTCACAAGATGAAGTCTGGCTAACAAAACCTAATTCCAGAGTTTGTGAAATACCTTGGAGATGTGAAGAGTGGTGATAATTGTTCCTCCAAAGTCATACAATGAAGATAATAAAAAAATAGAAAGATAATGAACGTCGTTGATAGATAATACCATAAAGAAGCCATAACAGTGATCCAAAAGAGGAAAGTTTTTAATTCAAATGATAATGTAATTTACAATAAAACATTAAAATGGTTTCAAATGTAAGTAAGACAAGTTATCTATGATAAAAATCCCTGAAAATTAATTATAGCTAAAACAACAATTTGTTAAAAACTGTGGGATAGCAGCAAAAAAAAAAAAAGAAAAGGAAAAATACAAGTCCCCTAGGCAAGAGAATGCTAAAGTAAATGAAATATGTTAGAATATATTGGATGAAAGAGAGATGGTTGGATGCAAAACTGTACTAACATA
This sequence comes from Palaemon carinicauda, assembly GCF_036898095.1. Classification (NCBI taxonomy): domain Eukaryota; kingdom Metazoa; phylum Arthropoda; class Malacostraca; order Decapoda; family Palaemonidae; genus Palaemon; species Palaemon carinicauda. Next base: position 111,811,889 of record NC_090728.1, on the reverse strand, counting down.
TAATTCGCAAAACGTTTCAGTAATCTATGATGTGTGTAGAGAGTTTTAAAAATGTTTTAATACAGGCTGATTTAAACGTTATCAATTTTCCAACAATCAATTTTTGAAATGGTCGCATATATTCTGCTATTGATGCATCTATGTATAAGGTGGACTAGATCGTTATCTGTCCCATCAAGTTAGATACCTAATGGTATTTCTTTTTTTTTTTCCTTTCTTTTTTGCTTAGACTCGTTCGAACCCTCTGGTTGCAGTTTAAGGTCCTTTATTTTTGTCCCCACGAATACAAAAATTTCAGAAAACGTAGTGATGGAAAATTTAAGAGGTCATAATAATAATAATAATAATAATAATAATAATAATAATAATAATAATAATAATAATAATAATAATAATAATAATAATAATAATAATAATAACAGCAAGAATTTCCCCAATATCATATAGAGCAAGTGTCCGGCTATATATATAAAGATATAATTACATAAATATTTCTTTCCGGTCGCACTCAGGTCTTCACGTCCCTTGGGTATGTGGGAGATGAGTTAATTCATACAGGGTGAAAGGCGGATGCGTGTGAGTATGTGTGCATATCTATTTTATTATTTATCCATCATTTTTTACGGGTCACGTACACTATTACTACTACTACTACTACTACTACTACTACTACTACTACTACTACTACTACTACTACTAATAATAATAATAATAATAATAATAATGATAAAGCCTCTTCACGAGCAGCTAGGGAATTCGTAGGTTAGAAAGATGGGACCCTTGGGAAAGAAGGGAGTATTTCTAGCGAGAAAATCTTTCGTGGAATTGTTGTAAGAAAAAATAATGTGAGTCGTATTTGAAATATCCTGACACGCCTGAATAAAGAATTTAGCTATAGGATGAAGTGCAAAACTATTAATAAATGCATTGATGAAGACGGTGAAGAATTAGCTAGAGAATGTGTTAGGTCTGGAAGTGGACAGTAATATTGAAAAGGAAAGGACGTAGTTTTAAGGGTAGACAATAGAAAAGAAACATTGATATTCAAATGTAATGATGGTATCTAGGAATAGAGTTTAAAACATTCTTCTATTGAATATGATGAAGAGAAGCAGAATTGAATTACACATCTATTTATGAGCAGATTTTAACTGTGAAAATTGATATGAGTAAATGTCAAGGAGGAAAGATGAACCGTAAAAAAAGATTGAAGAATCCAAAGACGTTGGTAGGCGTTGGAGTTACGAGTTGAATGGCTTTCTATGGTTATAAGAACATATGTAAAAGGGCTGATGAATTACTGAAGGAAATCATTCGAAAGAAAGGATGGTTTCTGTTAATAAAGTAGGTATGTGGTATAAGAGATGGGATGGATTTGACAGTGGAAAGTATTACTTTGTTTATATGGAAAGAGGTATGTAAGAGTTTGATGAAATGAAATGGGTAAGTGCATACATACATACATACACACATACATACATACATACATACATACATACATACATACATACATACATACATACATAGAGATAAATATCAAGATCAGGGATAAGAAATTTTTGTCCAGAAAATTAGGATGAGAGTCAGTAGCTGAAGACCAGACAGGGTTACAATACTCGAAACAAGTTACAATGAAATAATTAAAATACTTCTTCCAAATTGATTGATTACCGAAAATCTTACAATAATGATAATAAAGATTACCTTTAAAATGTGTGAATGAGCTCCACAGCACGGCAGTCAATAACATAATAAAAGTATATATCAGCTTAGCAAAGTTGCACAGGTAATTGGAAACCAGGAAAATAGCAATATGAAGGTTAGTATCAAAACAAGACGCGATAAAGTTTGGACGCCAGCGTTCTGTATGCAAGTATAAATGAAGAAGAATAGGACTGGTGGAATTGGTGATACAATAAAAGCAGTGGCTGCCCTGGAAAATGTAGCAAATTGAAGGAAGGTAGTTATAAAGGAAGTAACTGGAATATACACAGTTTTTATAGTATAGTTGATCATAATTAGGAGAAAAGAATTAAATGATGTGATGACATGATTATGCGGAGAAACAAACGAGGTTCGACAGTTTAACAAATGATATCGAAAATACGATAAACAATAATATGGATGAAAAGGCTTTAGGGTTTTCAAAAGGAAATATCCGAAAGAAAGAGAACAATGAGAAATACACAATTTTGAATTAAAGGATTGGCAGAAGTTATTCAATGGAGGAGCTTTGATCTAAAAGCACGTGAGTTAACTAATGATTGAAATAAATAAATGCCATAATAAATAAATGCCATAATATGCGTAAATGGTTCTAATTTCATCAAAAGATCTCACTTTAAAGGTCTACAGATTATACTTGTCTGCTGAATTGGTTTTAATGGGATTCATCACTGAATTAGAAAATAAATGATGATGACAGGAGAGGATGCAGAATAATTTTGAAAAATACCAGAAATTAAACAAATAAAGGACGTTTAAACAGTTAATTAAATCCGTAGTTACAAGTGAATTGTTTGCACATATTTACTGAGAGAGAGAGAGAGAGAGAGAGAGAGAGAGAGAGAGAGAGAGAGAGAGAGAGAGAGAGAGCCAGCCTTACCTTACCTTATTGCCTTATTTTTTGTTTGAGTTCCCCCAGGTCCCTCAGTGTGAGGCCCCTTGTATATCCACCAGTGAGTTGCTAATGCATCTTCCGGTGTATTTTGCATCTTCCAGTCTTGGATGGTCTGGGATGCATCTTAGGTATTTATCGAGCTTATTCTTAAACACATCTACGCTCACTCCTGATATGTTTCTTAGATGAGCTGGCAGCACATTAAACAGTCGCTGCATTATCGATGCTGGTGCGTGGTGGATTAATGTCCTGTGCACCTTTCTTAGTTTACCTGGTATATTTTTTGCCACTATTAATCTACCTCGGCTTGCTCTTTCTGATATTTTTAGCTCCATGATGTTTTCAGTAATTCCTTCTATTTGCTTCCATGCTTGTATGATCATGTAGTGTTCTCTTCTCCTTTCTAGACTGTATAGTTTTAAAAATTGCAGTCTTTCCTAGTAGTCAAAGTCCTTAACTTCTTCTATTCTAGCAGTATAGGACCTTTGTACACTCTCTATTTGTGCAATATCCTTTGGGTAGTGTGGGTACCATATCACATTGCAGTACTCGAGTGTACTACGTACATAAGTTTTGTAAAGCATAATCATGTGTTCAGCTTTTCTTGTTTTAAAGTGTCTGAATAACATTCCTATTTTTGTTTTACATTTAGCCGACAGTGTTGCTATTTGGTCGTTGCATAACATATTCTTATTTAACATTACACCAAGGTCTTTAATTGTTTCCTTGTTTGTGATTGTCTCATTATTAGGTCCCTTGTATGCATATACCATTCCTTCTCTGTTTCCATAATTTATTGATTCGAATTTATCGGAGTAAAATACCATCCTATTTATCTCCGCCCATTCATATATTTTGTTTAGATCTCTTTGTAGTGAGTTCCTATCTTCATCACAAGTAATTTCTCTACTTATTTTTGTGTCATCGGCGAAACTTCTCACTACGGAGTTTTCAACATCACAGTCTATGTCTGAGATCATAATAACAAACAGCAGTGCAGCTAATACCGTACCTTGTGGCACGCCAGATATTACCTGGGCTTCATCTGATTTCTCGTCATTTGCAACCACTATCTGTTTTCTGTTTTGCAGGAATTATTTTACCCATTTTCCTATCTTTCCCACAATATTATGCTTTCTCATTTTTTTCTCTAATATATTATGGTCTACCTTGTCAAAGGCTTTTGCAAAATCTAGATAGATCATATCTGTGTCTTTTTCATTTATCATATTTTTGTATATGTTTTCATAGTGTGCTATCAGTAGGGTCTGTGTACTTTTTCCATGCACAAAACCGTGTTGACCTATATTAAACATATTATTTTTAACCAAATGGTTCATTATTTTCTTTTTTATTACCCTCTCATACACTTTCATAATATGTGATGTTAGACTAACAGGTCTATAATTGCTTGCCTCTAGTCTTGATCCACTTTTGAAGATAGGGGTTATATAAGCTAATTTATGTTTAACATATATCTCGCTCATATCTACACTTTGTCTTAGCAGTATTGCAAGCAGCTTCGCGATAGTGTTTGGAGTTTTTTTTAACAAAATCGCTGGAACTCCATCTGGTCTGGCTGCCGATCCATTTTTAATTTCGTTTATAGCCTTGACAATATCTGCTTCATTAATATCTATATCCATTAGATATTCAACATTTTCTTCTCTCATTTCTGTTTCATTATTCTCATTCGCAATTCTTGGCGTGAACTCACTCTTATATTTTTCTGCTAATATGTTGCATATTTCCTTTTTTTCATTCGTTAGCCGTCCTTCAATTCTTAGAGGGCCTATTTCTATTCTCCCTTTATTCATCTTTTTTGCATAGGAGTAAAGTACTTTGGGGTTTCTTTTTATATTTTGAAGTGTCCTTTCTTCTAAGTCCCTTTTTTCATTTTCTTTCGACTGTATAATCTTTTGTTCTTCATTTTCTATCTTACATTTTATTTCCATCTTTTTCCACATATTTTTTTCTTTTGCAAGATTTTTCTTCCACTTTCTAATTTTCTGAAATAAGATTCTTCTGTCTCTTGGTATGCCGGTTTTTTGTTTATTGTTTTTTTTTTTCGGTACATATTTTTCAACAATTTTCTCCAGTATTTTGTACAGTATGTCCGTATTTACCTGTATATTATCACTTACAAATACATTTTTCCATTCTTTATTCAGTTCTTCATTTATTTTTGACCATTTTATATTCTTACTGTAAAAATTTTATTTTCTATATCCTTCCCAAATTTTTTTGCTTTTATTAATTCTGCGATCACTTGCTTTGGAATGGACTATCAATTCTATGACATTGTGGTCTGAAATTCCCGTGTTATATACTATTATTTCTTTAACATAATTCACCTCATTCACAAATACTAAATCTAGGACATTTCCTTTCTTGTTGGAATGTGGTTTATTTGTTGCATATTATGTTCTAATAGCATATCTTGAAGCTTTTCAAATTGCCTCTTATCTTCTGCGCTACTATTACTCTCTTTTTTATATGTATACATACAACCACTTTCTTCTATCCGTTCTTTCCAATCCACGAAAGGAAAGTTAAAATCTCCGGATAGGAGTATATTCCAGTCTTTATGGTTTCTTCATATATCATCTATTTTTTCTACTATTATGTCAAACTCCTTAGTATTTGGGGGTCTGTAAACTACAATATTCACTAGTTTTTCAAATTCAAATTCTACCACAATCAATTCACATTCTGTATTGCTATATTTTTCACAGACTTTTCCTTGATTTATGTATCTTCCATATATTGCGGTTCCCCCTTGATTCCTATTTTTTCTGTCTGATCTATAAGTTTGGAAACCCTTTATCTGGTCATCACTGCCAGTCTGTTGGGAATACCATGTTTCACTTATATTTAATATACAGTATCTTTTTTTTCAATTAGGGTTAGTTTTTCTAAGAACTCTATTTTCCTTTTAGAGTTTTTTGTGACTAAACCCTGTGCATTCATCACTGTTATGGTTTGTGTTTCATCCCCATTATTTAATATTGGTAATAATATGGATTCTCCCATGCTTCCTTCCTGTTCTGATATGATGTTCTTTTCTTCATTTCCCGGAATTCTGACATTAAAAAATCCAACTTTTCTATTATATTTGCTCTTCTGCCTTCATATTTATTTTTGTGTGTATACCTGCAATTATCCCCATATCTGCACCAACCCCTGGCATTATAGATGCATTCTTTGTAGTTGGGCTCTAAATGTGCATATTTGGGTTGAAAGGGGCTTTTGGTTCATAGCGCGGTATATACACAGCCTGCTTTTTTGTTTCTTATTTTGTTTCATTTTTCCTTTCATTTTTCTTTTCAGTTTGCTGAGTTTTCTTACTTTCATTCATGGTTGCAGGATGCATATATCGACATTTTTTGTTGAAACTGCATCCTTTTCCTTCTTTTGGGTTTTTGCATATTTTTGGATGGAGATCTCTGCATTCGTCTCCATATCCGTCTAAATACGCACATTTACCATTTATTTCATAATTATGGCATATCTTTGGATGCTTGTAGTAGCATCTTTCGCCAAATTTGCAATTCCCTCTTTTCAGCAAATTGCAGACTATATCTTTCTTTTCTTTTTATTTCTTGTTCTTGCTCTTCCCTAAAAGTATGTAGGTCCGGGTAGAGTCTCTTGGGTCTATTATTTGTTTCCATCTGATAATTTATTTCTTCATAAGTATGTTGTTGGATGGCATCATAAGTTATATCAATGATTTCCTCTGCAACCTTACACATATCCTGTTCATTTTTCTCTTCTTCTTCTTTTTCTTCTTCTTCTTCTTCTTCTGTTTCCTCTTCTTCCTCTTCTTTATCTTCAACTATTTGCAGATTTAGTCTCGACTTAATTATATTTTCTATCCAGACTTAGCATGTTAAGCAGAATACCTTTGTGTCTTTATTTTTTATTTTTTGCTGTATTTCATCACATGTAGGGTGTGTTGGAACATGACAGGCATCACATTTTCTAATCAATTGTTGAGGATTATTAATGGAATACCATATCTTACATGTATTACACCATTTTGGCATTCTTTTTCCCAATGCATCAATCAGCATATTCACCATATTGGACTTCTTATTGTTCTTTAATGGAATGTGCTGATTGATGTAGACTTTCTTTATGTCTCTTTGTCACTTGGATCTTCTTTGGAATTTATTCTATTATTTTGCTGATGTTTTCCGTAGATTTGCTCCAGTTTATTGGATTGTATTGTTTCAATATGTCTGCGAATATTTTTCCGTCACACTGGTTGGAGTTACTAGTGACCTCTGTTATCAGACGGTCGAGATCCTGTTTCGCAAACTCATGGAATTTACTTTTGCTGAGTCCAGCAATGTCTCTCTAAGCCTTGCCTGTGTTGTACATAGCCATCTTGATTAGATTTTTAGTAATTCACAAGATAACTATTCTATGCCGACGTTTTATCCCACTTCCCTGACCTCAAACTAATCACCGACTATTCACGAAAACTTGTAGCTATATTGCACTCGATAGCCTTTTGTTATCCGCGTTAAATCAGGATATTTTTAGGGTCGCACAAGTGTAATCACTCACGGGCACACAGATACAACTCGAGAGAGAGAGAGAGAGAGAGAGAGAGAGAGAGAGAGAGAGAGAGAGAGAGAGAGAGAGAGAGAGAGACAGAGAGAGAGAGAGAGGTTGATGGCGAGGATAAATAAAGAACTTAATTCCTCATTCCAGCACTCTGGAATCCAACAGATTCGTGTATGCCTGGAAAGGATCAAACCAGAGTCTGGAGGGACATCCAGTCTTTAGTGTGACGGCAGCCATTAGCACGTGAGTTAACTGATGATTGAAATAAATAAATGCCATAATATGCGTAAATGATTCTAATTTCATCAAAAGATCTCACTTTAAAGGTCTTTAGATTATACTTGTCTGCTGAAGTGGTTTTAATGGGATTCATCACTGAATTAGAAAATAAATGATGATTACAGGAGAAGATGCGGAATAATTTTGAAAAATACCAGAAATTAAACAAATAAAGGACGTTTAAACAGTTAATTAAATCCGTAGTTACAAGTGAATTGTTTGCACATATTTACTGAGAGAGAGAGAGAGAGAGAGAGAGAGAGAGAGAGAGAGAGAGAGAGAGAGAGAGAGAGAGAGAGGGAGAGAGAGAGAGAGAGAGAGAGGTTGATGGTGAGGATAAATAAAGAACTTAA
>NC_090728.1:111786565-111799065 GCF_036898095.1 Palaemon carinicauda | reverse complement strand
TTTATATTAAATAAAAGATTTTTCGTAACAAAATCCTTCCCTCTGTTACTGCAACTCAAAACTTTGTTGTTAGCAATATTCAGAAAAATTCTAAAACATGTCCCCTTATCTGGACTGAACCGCACAGCTTTTATTTAATTATTTTTGTTGTTATTCCCTTTCCAACATTCTGTTTCTATTCAGGTTAAATAAATGTTTTTCTATCTTTTCTTTCTACGACCAGAAAATTTACCTTAACGCATAAATGTTTCTTTTATCTAAACATTTGTTAAATGTGCACGATGCGCTTCAAGGTTTTCAACAATTTTCATACATTTTGTGTCCTTTCCTTTAATCTCAACTCATGTCTCGTCTTGTTCAAAGATCTGACCATTTGTAACCCCTAAAGCGTTTATTGGACAACGCAGACACTGACCAACTCCTGCTAACAGTACCCGAGGGATAATATTTCTTGTGCCGAACTTCCGTAACATTTTCTGGTTCAGTGACTTAAATGGAACTATGTGTTGTCTTTGAGTCTGACATAGAGTCTGAGCAATTGGAAAAAAGAATGTTTCTGAGCAATATTATTGTAATAATACTGTTTGAGAATTTCACTACTACTACTACTACTACTACTACTACTACTACTACTATTAGTATCGGCATGATAATTACTAATATCGTTATGTATATCACTATTGTTATCATTACATAGTTAATATAAAAGAGTGCAGATATAAGAAAAATGATATATATATACATATATATATATATATATATATATATATATATATATATATATATATATATATATATATATACTGTATATATATATATATATATATATATATATATATATAAATATATAAATATACATATATATATATATATATATATATACATATATATATATATATATTTATATATATATATGGATATACATATATATATATATATATATATATATATATATATATATGTATATATATATATATATATATATATATATATTCATATATATATATATATATATATATATATATATATGTATATATATGAATATATATATGTATATAATGTATATATGCATACACATATATATATATATATATATATATATATATATATATATATATGTATATATATAGATATATGTATATATATATATATATATATGTATATATATATGTGTGTGTGTATATACACACACACACACACACACACACACACATATATATATATATATATATATATATATATATATATATATATAAATGATTATATATATATATATATATGTAGATAATTATATATATATATATATATATATATATATACATAATTATCTACATATATATATATATATATATATATATATATATATATTTATTTATTTATTCATTTATTTACTAGTAAGACTTCTGTCGCAAAAAAACAAGAGAATTTCAAGCTTTCAAATAGCAAGACACGTATAGTTCGTGACATTGCTATAATTCTTCCTTAAAAATAACAGATTCAACCTGGAATCATATATGATAAAGTATAATACCACGTGCAGGATTCGTCGTATCTTTCCATCTTGCTTAATGCATAAACCGGCAGTCTGATTCTGTATCGATTCATAGGCAATTGTTCGAATCAGAGGCTGGGTAGATGTGATTTGTGGCTTATTATGTAGATACGCACACTAAGGAGCTGGAATGGGCACACATTCACACATACACGAACATTATGTTGCACGTGCATATAAATGTGTGTGTGTGAGGTTATATATATATATATATATATATATATATATATATATATATATATATATATATATATATATATATATATATATATAACACTTATATGCACATATTTATAGTATAGATGTATTTAATTCATATTATATGCATGCTGCAAGAACTAAATAGAGATATATTTTTCTGTCTTCTAACTATCCTTTAAATTTTTTCCTTTTTTCTGTCCTTTACCTGATTTAGTATGTCTATAAACACAATACATAAACAATGTTCTCAGATTCAAAATTGTACCAACCGTGTGTCACACGATCGTACTTAGTAACGACATTTCATTTTCTGTATGTATTATGCTTGTATCTTCGCTCTCCCCTCGCACTAATAAGAACCTGAAATAACATGTCTGTTTTTCTCACCGGTAACTGTTAACCGGTGAGCTTTTCGGTTGAACAGGAAATTGCCTGATATATTTTGTATGCCCATTTTCCCTGGAGTTTAGCTATATATAAACGAGTGTTCTATAATTAAGTTGACTCAGTTGCTTTCATCCTGCCTTTGACTCCCAACCTTCTCTCAGCTCGTCACAAGATATTTCTGGAATTCTCAACTAAAATCTTATCTGAGTTTTTGAAGAATAAACTCCACTTCTAAGAAGAGAGAAGACTTTATCTAATTTTTCCTTTGAGCAGAAAAATGATCCAATTATGGGCTTGAACTTTTACTCAACAGTTACTTCTGATAGGAAAAGTCCCTTCCAATCTCTCAGTGTGTATGAATACATTTTCTTCTATTTCTACTACACTTGAGCATATACCTTTCTTCTTTTATACAGAAGTTATTCTTTCATTTTGGTTCATGGAGACATGATAAATATACATTGTTAATTATAAATTCGTGAGACCACCCTGTGAATAATCTAAATAATGACCATCATAAAACCAGATACGATATTGTTAATTATTAGTTTGAAGGATGAGTCTGATGTATCCGTATTCAATATCACTGCCGAGTCTTTTGTTATTTATTTGTAATAATACCATCAACAAAGCGATGTTCATTAGGAGTTCAGAGTATGACCTTTAACACTGTAGACTTCTGCTTTATTACAAGATCTCTCTTAAGTCTTGGTACGAATTGATTATTACCTTTTCTACATCTGCTATTATTATGAGGCATATCAGCAAGATATTCTTGTTAATCATAATAAATCAAAGTAGATTTTACCCTTAAGTTTCAAGTGGAAACGATGAAATCAATTTATGATATGTGTTAGAACTCTTGTATCCATACCAGTGATTAGAGTATTATGCTTTGATTTGTAATGGCTGATATAAGTAGTATATCATTGGAATGACATTATAAAGGAATTTCGTAGAGCGTAGCAAACCTTCGAATATTTCTATCATGTAGATTTTCAAGAATGCTCTTTTTTAATATAGTATAGATTTGCATCTATTCACTTAATGTCAAATAGTAATTCTAACATTTCATAATTTTTTCCGGGTAATTAAAAGTTAGTATAATAATTTAGTTTCAAGATTTAATGGAAAATAGTATCCGTTCATAAAAAAAAAAAAAATTACTTTAATTAGACTCATGAAAGCTATAGGCGTAAACAATGAATGCGAGTTTAGCGTACAATAGTATATCACACATTACAAATAAATAATTCATTATTATTATTATTATTATTATTATTATTATTATTGTTGTTGTTGTTAATGTTAATGGTAATGTTAATGTTAATGTTAACGCTAATGTTAATGTTATGTTAATGTTATTGATATTGTTATTGTTGTTGATATTGTTATTGTTATTATCATTATCCTCATCCTTATTATTATTATTATTATTATTATTATTATTACCTGCTAGGCTACTACCCTAGTTGGAAAAGCAGGATGCTATAACCCCATGGGCTCTAAAAGGGAAAATAGCCCAGTGAGGAAAGGAAATAAGGAAATAAACTACAAGAGGTGATTGAGAATAATAACATTATAATAAATCCTTCTTTTATAAACTATAAATACTTCTTAATAACAAGTGAGCCCGAGTGTACCCTCAAGGAAGAGAACTCTACCCCCAAGACATTGGAAGATAATGGTACAGAGGCTATGGCACTACCCGAGACTAAAGAAGAATGGTTCGATTTTGGAGTGTCCTTCTCCAAGAAGAGTTGGTTACCATAACTAAAGAGACTCTTCTACCTTTGTCAAGAGGAAAGTAGCCATTGCACAATTACATTGAAGTAAGTAACCCGGGGAGAGAGAAGATTTGTTTGGTAATCTCAGTGTTGTCAGGTGTATGAGGACAGAGGAGAATGTGTTTAGAAGAATTACGGTCATTTCGCCCACAAGTCAATTTGCCCACAAGTCATTTTGCTCACATGTCAATTCGCCCACAAGTCAATTCGCCCACTTATTAAGAGTCAATTCGCCCACATATAAGAGTCAACATACATGTAAGATTAAGAAAGTGCTGAAATGAAAATATTTTGTTAACAAATAGCTGCATATATGCAAGATTCAGAAAACAGTTAAATAAATGTATTACTATTCAGAAAGTATTTTTTTTTTATTAAAAGACAGTAACATACATGTAATATTCAGATAGTGACAAAGAATTGAAGTTATATTGCATGACTTTTAAAGTTATAAATAAGAGTATATATTCATATGACTCCATAGTGTGGCGAAATGGCATGTGGGCGAAATGACCGGATCCGTTTAGAAAAGGCCACACTATTCAGTGTATATGTAAGCAAAGGAAAAATTATTCGTAACCATAGAGAGGGATCCAATGTAGTACTGTCTGGCCAGTCAATGGACTCAATAACTCTCTAACGGTAATATCTCAACGTACTACCTATACTTATAGATGAACATTACAGCTTATGTACAAAAAAAGAGATAAAAAATATATTTTTATCACTGGTAGTAATAAAAACAATTGACGATCAATTTCATTCAGCCCATCGATATACGATAGACTTTCATTGTACAATGAATGATTAAAAAAGCATGAGTAAGAAGCATGATTGGCTAAGCATAACGCCAGCTGAGGTGGCATGCAAATTCTGCCAGTTTCTAAACAATAATTGTGATTTCATAAAGTGGGTTTAAGCATCTGTAGTTGATGGGATTATAAACAAGTTGATTCTTTAAGAGGATGTTCTTGTTATTAGGCTGCGGACCGGGTTTTGTAAGGTATGCAGGTGAGAAAGATTTCAAAGGCGAAATGATGCACAGTAAAAATGTTACTGTAAGGCAATTAAACCGAAAGAAATTAATTGGAAGGTGTATGATACGATTTTGAAAAAGAAAGTGAAGCATGAAATGATTAAAAGGAAAAAAATAATGTGTTTAACAGCAACCCCCCCCCCCCACCCCACCCCAACCCACACCAAAGTTGTATTGACTAGGTGCTGGTTATGAAAGAGTCGAATGAAAAGGGAAAAAGATTTCGTGAAATTGCAACTGTGGAGAGAGAGAGAGAGAGAGAGAGAGAGAGAGAGAGAGAGAGAGAGAGGCGTTGTATTGGCATGAATGTCGTACATTTCAATCGGTTCGATTTAGGAAAGTGAGTGACCTTGGAACTTAGGAAAGTCTGAAATTAAGATTCTGGTTCGCATCCTACGTAAGGATAAGTTAGGTTCATCATCATCATCTCCTCCTAAGCCTATTGACACAAAGGGCCTCGGTTAGATTTGGCCAGTCGTCTCTATCTTGACCTTTTAGTTCAATACTTCTCCATTAATCATCCCCTACTTAGTGCTTCATAGTCCTCAACCAAGTAGGTCTGGATCTTCCAACTCTTCTAGTGCCTAGTGGAGCCCAGCTGTACGTTTAGGAGGAGATGATGATAATGAACTAACCTCTCCTTATGTAGGACGCGAATTAGAATCTTAATTATGGATAGGTTAGGTTAAGACACATTAACTATGACCCTTTATCTAAGTAAGGGGCACCTTCTCGAATCAATCAATGTTAATCTTGTTTACCCTTTTCTGGACGCATATACCATTCTTTGACAATTATCAGCAACTTTGTTATCAATCATAATACTTTATGAGCTTTGACCTAATTTTCATTCTTTTTATACTATAACTTTAAATAATAAAAAGGCCATTATACCAATCATCCTCCCACCCATAAACGTAAACACACCAAATTGGTGAATTAATTGCTGCTATTTTCTCATTTTGATTTGAACGTAACAGGCTATAAAGATTTCGTCAAGAAATTTGGAGAGAAACTACGGAAACATATGTATTCTCTTTATATTAAATATCCTTGAAATGTACTTTGTTCCATGCAGTGCTAACAAAATTCACACGAAAATTAGTAAATGCATATTTCGGTATGTACAGAAAAAAACACGAGGTTTTACCATCATAACATATTAATAGTAAAAGTAACTATTGCAGTGTTATTTTTAACATTTAATTTGAAAGGTAAAAAATTTACGAGTAAATTATTGGAAAACTTTAATATGATAAGTATACGTATGTATGAGAGTAATAATACAAATCACTTATAAATAACCTCTAATATCATAATCATAAATTCATCTCGTGATACATTGCATAAAACGTCAGTAAAATGCGTTTGAGTTAATAGTCCCTGATGTGATGTCAACCTGCGTATCACTCTAATATAGAAATTTGCACGAAAATTGTCATCTCAATAAAAAGATATCACATTAATATCTTTCTTGTAAAGTTGGATATCCGTTATTGACAGCTTTATCAGAATTGACCCAACAAGTGTCATGTAACGTGAAATCCAGAATGATCATCGAAAAAGTTTTTTCCAGATGAAATTTTTGTGAAATTTTTCATAACCAAAGGATCAAGATATTCTCGTTTATAAAATTGAGAAATGATAAAAATAAAATATAGTTGTCTTTTATTATTCAACCTACAGCTGATATCCAATTCAATCATTCTCTTTTTTATAATCTACAGAAACAAAATTCAAAATCATGGTTGTGGATGCAATGTGAAGTCAGCGATGCTATTTCGAAAAGTAATATGGTCTAGAATGCAAAATGTTGTACAATTGGTTATTGTTATATTTTTGTTTTGAAGGAGGATCAACTTCTTTCACATGGTGTTTGATACAGATATCTATGAAAATGTTATGATTTTGATATATTTAACAGATTTACCGCATATGTGATGCAAAAAAACCATGATTAAACTTGACAATTTCATTGTTCATGCGTAATCTTACCTGCCATAAAGGTAAACGTGATTGACTTTGATTTCGTATCTTTGTAACGTATTTGGAGACATCATATTTGGGATATTTCTTATTTTGGATGTCTAAAGCTCAATAACATTCAGAAGACATCATCTGTATATGACTTTGACGATGGGCTTGAATGGATGGAATAGTTATTAGAATTAATTTAACTGACGGACACTTTTTTGTAGATTTATAATATATTGCATTTCATACAATTAAGCTTGGAATTTAAAGCGAATAAATATCAAAGTCAAAAGGATTATCTAATTAACAGATCCGATATGAAGCGAATCGTGGGTATTATTGTACTATGATATTAAAAAAGAAAAATTATCGTATCAGCTTGGTCAATTTCATTACTGTATACTGGTGTTGTGCAAATGACATACAGTACTGTAAAATTCACTTCCAAATTCAAAGCTCAAATTAAAAGGCCTAGAATCTGCATGTGGGATTCATACTTTTTACACCTCACCCATTATAGGAAATATGATTACTTTTCAAAATGAAGTTTAGAAGTGACTTTTAACATATTTATGAATGCTTTTTTTCACCATGCTACTTTCTTATCAGAAAGAATTGTGTAATATTTACCATAGGCATTATTTACATTATTAACTTTTTAATCAGACGGTGAGAATATATAACTTTCTAAAGTCACTTGACATAAAATATGCCTGTCGGTGTGTCTCTCTCAGGGGACCACATTGTTTTTGAATTTCCGTATGTGTCAGAAGTAGTACAAGAAAATGGGAAAATTATTGCTTTTAGTCATATTATTTTGTAGTCATTTGCTTTTATTGAAAAAAAAAAGAAAAGTTAACATCAGCCATTTCGTAATGAACTTTTGTTTTCATTATTGCTGAACTAAATTAATTAGTTTCTGACTCAGATTATAAATCAGGATTATTAAAGTTTACAAACGTTTTCTTGAAGATATTTGGCATTGGTAACCATTACTTTAGGTTTCGCTAATACTCCCAATTTACCCAAATAAGCCATCATCGATTCCATAAACTTTATCTCACTTACATACATACATACATATACCAAGGCCCTTCCCCCAATTTTTTGGGGGTAGCCGACATCAACAAAGAAACAAAATCAAAAAGGGGACCTCTACTCTCTACGTTCCTCCCAGCCTAACAAGGGACTCAACCGAGTTCAGCTGGTACTGCTAGGGTGTCACAGCCCACCCTCCCACATTATCCACCACAGATGAAGCTTCATAATGCTGAATCCCCTACTGCTGCTACCTCCGCGGTCATCTAAGGCATCGGAGGAAGCAGCAGGGCCTACCGGAACTGCGTCACAATTGCTCGCCATTCATTCCTATTTCTAGCATGCTCTCTTGCCTCGCTCACATCTATCCTCCTATCACCCAGAGCTTCCTTCACTCCATTCATCCACCCAAACCTTGGCCTTCCTCTCGTACTTCTCCCATCAACTCTTGCATTCATCACCTTCTTTAGCAGACAGCCATTTTCCATTCTCTCAACATGGCCAAACCACCTCAACACATTCATATCCACTCTAGCTGCTAACTCATTTCTTACACCCGTTCTCACCCTCACCGCTTCGTTCCTAACCCTATCTACTCGAGATACACCAGCCATACTCCTTAGACACTTCATCTCAAACACATTCAATTTCTGTCTCTCCATCACTTTCAATCCCCACAACTACGATCCATACATCACAGTTGGTACAATCACTTTCTCATATAGAACTCTCTTTACATTCATGCCCAACCCTCTATTTTTTACTACTCCCTTAACTGCCCCCAACATTTTGCAACCTTCATTCACTCTCTGACGTACATCTGCTTCCACTCCACCATTTGCTGCAACAACAGACCCCAAGTACTTAAACTGATCCACCTCCTCAAGTAACTCTCCATTCAACATGACATTCAACCTTGCACCACCTTCCCTTCTCGTACATCTCATAACCTTACTCTTACCCACATTAACTCTCAACTTCCTTCTCTCACACACTCTTCCAAATTCTGTCACTAATCTACCAAGCTTCTCTTCTGTGTCTGCTACCAGTACAGTATTATCCGCAAACAACAACTGATTTATCTCCCATTCATGGTCATTCTCGTCTACCAGTTTTAATCCTCGTACAAGCACTCGAGGATTCACCTCTCTCACCACTCCATCAACATACAAGTTAAACAACCACGGCAACATCACACATCCCTGTCTCAACCCCACTCTCACCGGAAACCAATCACTCACTTCATTTCCTATCCTAACACATGCTACCTTTGTAGAAACTTTTCACTGCTTGCAACAGCCTTCCACCAACTACATATAATCTCATCACATTCCACATTGCTTCCCTATCAACTCTATCATACGCTTTCTCCAGATCCATAAACGCAACATACACCTCCTTACCTTTTGCTAAATATTTCTCGCATATCTGCCTAACTGTAAAAATCTGATTCATACAACTCCTACCTCTTCTAAAACCACCCTGTATTTCTAAGATTGCATTCTCTGTTTTATCCTTGATCCTATTAATCATTACTCTACCATACACTTTTCCAACTACGCTTAACAAACTAATACCTCTTGAATTACAACACTCATGCATATCTCCCTTACCCTTATATAGTGGTACAATACATGCACAAACCCAATCTACTGGTACCATTGACAACACAAAACACATATTAAACAATCTCACCAACCATTCAAGTACAGTCACACCCCCCTCCTTCAACATCACAGCTCTCACACCATCCATACCAGATGCTTTTCCTACTCTCGTTTCATCTAGTGCTCTCCTCACTTCATCTATTGTAATCTCTCTCTCATTTTCATCTCCCATCACTGGCACCTCAACACCTGCAACAGCAATTATATCTGCCTCCCTATTATCCTCAACATTCAGTAAACTTTCAAAATATTCCGCCCATCGTTTCCTTGCCTCTTCTCCTTTTAACAACCCTCCATTTCCATCTTTCACTGTCTTCAATTCTTGAGCCAGCCTTCCTTACTCTCTTCACTTCTTTCCAAAACTTCTTCTTATTCTCTTCATATGAATGACCCAATCCCTGACCCCACCTCAGGTCAGCTGCCCTCTTTGCCTCACTTACCTTGCGCTTTACTTCCACATTTTTCTCTTTATATTTTTCATACTTCTCTATACTATTACTCTGCAGCCATTCTTCAAAAGCCCTCTTTTTTTTTCACTTTTACCTTCACTCCTTCATTCCACCATTCACTGCCCTTCCTCATGCTGCCTCCAACAACCTTCTTTCCACACACATCACTTGCAATCCCAACAAAATTTTCATTTACTAACTTCCACTCCTCCTCTAAATTGCCAGTTTCTATTACTTTCACTTCGTCATATATCATTTTCAACCTTTCCTGATATTTACTTTTTACCCCCGGTTTTATTAGCTCTTCAACCCTCACTACCTCCCTTTTACATCCACTTACTCTATTCCCCCATTCTTTTGCTACAACTAATTTTCCTTCCACCAAAAAATGATCAGACATACCGTTAGCCATACCCCTAAACACGTGCACGTCTTTCAATCTTCCAAACATTCGTTTAGTTATCAACACATAATCCATTAATGCCCTTTCTACTACTCTTCCATTTGCCACTCTTACCCATGTATACTTATTTCTATCTTTCTTTTTGAAAAAGCTATTATTTATCACCATCTCTTGCTCAACACACATATCACCAGTCTCTCACCACTCTCATTTTCACCTGGTACACCATAGTTCCCAATGACACCTTCTACCTCTCCAGCGCCCACTCTAGCATTTAAGTCATCCATGACAACTACATAATTCCTTCTACTCAGTCCTTCTACACACCTAGTTAATTCATTCCAGAACTCATTCCGCTCTTCTTCACTTTTCTCACTACCTGGCCCATACGCACTGACAAACGCCCAACATTCCCTACCCAACCTAACCCTTACCCACATTAACCTAAATGATATCTCCTTCCATTCCACTACTTTACCTGTCATCCATTCACTCAGCAATAAAGCCACACCCTCTCTCGCTCTTCCCCTTTCAATCCCACACACTCTACCAGACCTTTCACCAAACATCACTTCACCCTTTCCTTTTATCTTCGTCTCACACAAGGCCAATACATCCATCCTTCTATTCCTAAACATACTTCCAATTTCACATCTTTTACTCTCTATCGTACTACATCCACGCACATTCAAACACCCCAAAACTAGAGTGCAGGGAGCAGTCACTCTCCCCCCAGCTCCATCTCTTTGTCGATGTCTCACAGGATGTAGGTACAGGAGAGGAGGTTCCTAGCTCCCTCGTCCCGTCCCTTTTAGTCGCCTCTTACGACACGCAGGGATAACGTTGGTGCTATTCTTGTTTTTTATGCCCCCGTATTTTCTCTCTAGACTGAGCGTCCACATGTACAGTATTGTGAAACAAAACAGTGATTTTGATATTTCTAGTTTGTAATAAGTAAAACTCCTTTTTCATAACATTTCAACAGTATTAATACCTGACATGTACCATCAAATAGAAAAATATATGATATTCAACCTCATTGGAAAATTTCTCGTCTAAGATTGCTTAATTTTTTGATGGACATCACTAAAAATCACACATCAATTTAGAGCACCCTTTTAATTATAATGCCGTGTATCACTTGAAAAGGCATTGCAAAAAACACAACGTTATTAAACAAAGATTAACTAACTTGACATGTAATTCAAAGAATAGAAAACGTCATAATATAATTTGTTTAGAAATATACGCATTAGAGGAACACCCAATTAGGTACGAAAACAAATAGAGAAAAAAATATAAGTATTCATACTATTAAAAAAAACATGCAGATATTGTATATATACATGTATGTATTTTGAAATATATACTTAAATAAACAAATTTATATATATATATATATATATATATATATATATATATATATATATATGTAAATAAATATATACATATATATAAATGTATATATATGTATATATATATATATATATATATATATATATATATATATATATATATATATATATATATATATATATATGTAAATAAATATATACATATATATAAATGTATATATATGTATATATATATATATATATATATATATATATATATATATATATATATATATATATACACACACATATATATATATATATATATATATATATATATATATATATATTTATATGTATATATTTATATATATATATATATATATATATATATATATATATATATATATATATATATAAATATATATATATATATATATATATATATATATATATATATATATATATATATATATATATTATGGATTAACGTAATTATTTATTTGATTTTCATTAGCCTTGTTTCTACATTTATCTTTTTATGCAAAATTAGTGTAAAAATTTTAGTTTCTGAAGAGGTATTTGTAAATTTAATTTTTTTTTTTCTGTTGAAATGCTGGTTTAACCTCCTCCCCGCTGATTTTATAATTTATTAGTGTCTAGTTTAACAGT
>NC_090728.1:111779065-111781565 GCF_036898095.1 Palaemon carinicauda | reverse complement strand
CCGGGAGATTCTTAGCACCCTGTTACGCCCGGAACTGGGATCCATTTTATCACCTTCTCTTTCAATGACTTACTAAATCCATAAAGGATTCATTGGCTAGATACATCAAAGGATAGCCAGTTCCTTGTGATGTGCAGTGCCTATCTAACTAAGGCAAGTGACCCCTGCCGGTCCATGCTAATTCTAGTAAGATCAACCACCAAGCATCAGGAGTAAAAGCCGAAGAGACAGTTTGTCCATCACCTTAAACCTAATCTGTTACCCTGCTGTCAGTGACTTCATCGAGATTTAGGAGAGAATTTCCTCCACACCCAAAGCTCTCGTTACTACGCCAAGTTGCTCATCCGCTCATAGCTCATACGAGTTTAACCATTGGTAAACATGGATTGCTAAGATATACTTCAAGCACGGTAATATATATATATATATATATATATATATATATATATATATATATATATATATATATATATATATATATACGTATATATATATACACACACACACACACACACACACACACTCTCACACACACACACACACACACACACACACATATATATATATATATATATATATATATATATATATATATATATATATATATATATATATATATATATATATATACACATATATTTATACATAAACCCACTTACATATACATATATATATATATATATATATATATATATATATATATATATATATATATATATATAAGTTTAAATTATCCTGAGAGTATGCTTGCAACCTAAACTGCATGTATCCTGTAACAGTTAATCTGAGAAAAATAAAGAAAGGTCATATGATACGTTCTACACATCCATAGATACTCATATACACTAATTTTTAAAGATTTTGTAATGTTACCTTTTGTATAAATTATAACCCAAAATATAAAAAAATCAATAAAAATCTTTAATTCCCAATAAAAACTTAAATTAATTTATAAAGGAACTTGTACTTTACCTTTGAGGAGAGTCGTGGTTGGTGTGAGGGAGATGAGAGAGAAGGAAGAGGACAAGGAGGTGGTTAATGCTCTGAAGGACAATATCCTTCCATGAAAACTTCTGGTAAAATATCAGGTCTTTCTTTCTTTTGATTGACATTTACTATCACCATCTGAACCCCATGATTCTTGGTCATCTCTTACGTTCAGTTATTACAAGGAAGCTATTTAGAGTAGAGTGCTTTTGTATTTTTTTTTTTTTCTGAATAACATGGAATCGAGCCATTGCTCTGCCAAAAGCTGATTTATGGAAACGGTCTGAACACTGCCTGGGTGTAGTATGGACACTGCATGACTGCTTTGTCTACAAAAACTGGCCAAGCGGCGCGTTATTTTTACTCGCACGCTGAAGCAAAAACCTTTTCCATCATAGGGGATGCCGTAGGACTGGACTACAAAAGTAATGCAAGAAGGAACTAAATGCCCGATATGTATCCCATCCTAAGTGTATGAAGTGTCTGCTTTGGTACTAAGATCCCTAATTAAGGGATGCATACTCTGTTAGAATCGTTGTTCAATGGAGTCAACTGCCTTGATTCACAATCAAGTCCGGGAACTGCGCTATCTTCACTTTCTCAAGTAATCCGAATGGTAGACGACTAAATAAAACATAAAATTAACAACTTTGACAAGAAATATGCAATGAACCGGAATATGACAATAAACAGATATTTAGGATACACGAAATATTTCTTCTCAAAATATTCTCTAAATTTTCTACCGAATTGTCAGGCTCTAGAATCAAGACAACTTAATGACTCCATGAAATGGGCCATCTCCTCCAAGTCAGTGATCGTTTGGTCAAATTTATGAGGCAGCAATGAGAAACTCACCCCAGTTTTTCATTTGCTCATTGTAAAATACTTTTGAAGCTACCTTCGTAAACACAGCAACTGGGTGACAAGACACTAAGTTGAAGGGCAGGAATAACGAGATCATATTTTAGAGATGTTATTATCAGCAGGGAGGTGCAAAATAAATACTTAACGCTGCTTACTTTTTTAAAACTATAACCAAGGTGAGGAAAAAGAGTGACGGAAATAATTTTGCGCTGGAGCTTACAGTAAAAGCAAAGAAAACTTAAAACTAATTTTGAAAAATATTCCAAGTCGATAGGCACTTCATGGGTAAGCAGATGAGACTTGTGCTTAGTAACTAACGACATTTAAGAGCTTCTATAAAGATTATAGAATAAAAGGAAAGAAAATATAGTCTAAAATCGATAGAAATAAGTTGGGAAATAGGATCATTTGATAACTTATCTGATTATCATTCATTTGAATTCTCTAAGAATTATATGACCATAGACTGGAGTAAAGAAATATCGAATATTTATATGAGTATGCCTTTTTAAAAATATTTGCTGGTACCATCACTCAGGGAATATCGGTAAAATGTGAAATTTCAGGTGACTGCTTATTTTAACTTTCCCGTTAAAGATACTGATAGTTGGATTAAGCTCTTATTGAGCAATCTGAGCCGGCAAAA
>NC_090728.1:111759065-111774065 GCF_036898095.1 Palaemon carinicauda | reverse complement strand
CTTCCAGTTTTTAAATTCCTTTACATTATCATCAAGCAGAGTATTTCACAGCAAATGCCTTAATGACACTGGGAATACTGTCTTTAACTTTGATTGATTCTCCAATGAAGTTTAGTGGGTTGACGTCAATGAGGAAGTTTACTAATACATGAATGCTGACATGATGCATACCTAAATTTCTTATTTACTTATGTTTCTCTTTTAGAAGTAATTTGAGACATCGGTAGAAAATAATTATTACATCAAATTCTTAAAACAAAACAAAATATATAAATGAATCTTCTCGCTAAACCATTTGCGTTAAATATCAAATTTAGTTTTACGGGAACTTTTGCCCGCGTCGTAATTATATGTCTTACGTCTTTTCTAAAAGTTTACATAATCAATTGAATTTTTCATAGAACTCTTCGGGTATATCATATCTAGTTTTCAAACTTTGTGTATTTACATTATCCTTGAAGTTGTTATTGTCGATAAAATTTAATTTGTTCTCCATAAATAATACTAACTCGTTATGAAGATAATTGTTCTGGAGAAAATAACATTTTCATATTAACAGGAAACGGAAAAATTTGATCATAAGTCATGTTATTAATATCAAGCTTATTGGGTCAGAATTATACATCTGGAAACTTATCTCCCTAATTTACGTCTTGATTCGATTACTTCTGATTATATAGTAATTTCTAAATATATATTGTTTCTTGAATTTTAGAATATTTATATCTTACTAATAAATATTCGTAAAAGAGCATAATGACTCTGATGCTTCGTTAGCTTTAAAGCTTTATTGTTATACCACCGCGAAAATGAAGGGAGCCGTTTTAAAGAAATGTTATCATTTCTGTACTTTTACTTCTCTCACCTATACTTTTCCTTACAAGACAATGAACCATTACAGAATAATTGTTTCGTGCCAAGTGTCTTGTGAAATTGACGTGTGTCACACTTAATGAATAAGCTGTTCGACTCAATTTCGCCGAGAGGAATTTTATTCAAGTCTTTTAATAATTGCCTCCCTTCCTCTTCCTTATTAACTAGCTCACTCGACCGTGGAAAGAGCATGAAGCACATTTCCCAATTAAACATTATAGTAATTATATGTGCATATTGCATAATCATACTCAGAGGGAAAACTTGAAAAGTTCAAGATCTTGCTTATCAAGTTTTCACAGATCATTACCACCCTTTGTTAATTTCAGGAACAGCAAAAGGCAGAACCATATTATAAATATAGATCGAACTCAGAGTAAATAAATTCTCACACAGACACATGCAGCGTCATACAAGTTCAGCACATAGAAACACTCTCTCTCTCTCTCTCTCTCTCTCTCTCTCTCTCTCTCTCTCTCTCTCTCTCTCTCTCTCTCTCTCGCATATATGAATATCTATATATATATATATATATATATATATATATATATATATATATATATATATATATATATATATATATATATATATATATATTTATATATATTTATATATATATATATATATATATATATATGTATATATATATATATAATTATATATATATATACATATATATATATATATATATATATATATATATATATATATATATATATATCAAATAAGCCATATATATTAATATATTAAAGTCTGGATTCTCTTAACGACCTCGGGATCAGAGCCCCAGGCGAAATCACTCAAACTCTATAGTATCAGACCGGCTGAGATTTGAACCCAGAATCCAGACTTTAATGTATTAATATATATAGCTTATTTGAAATATGAGAAACACGTTTAAATGTGCAAAATTTATCATATATATATTTATATATATATATATATATATATATATATATATATATATATATATATATGTGTGTATATATATACATACATATATATATATATATATATATATATATATATATATATATATATATATATATATATATATATATATATATATATGTATATATATATATATATATATGTGTGTGTGTGTGTGTGTGTGTGTATGTGTGTGTGTGTGTGTGTGTGTGAGTACATATAACGGATTTTGAGCGAAGCGAAAAATCTATTTTTGGGTGAGATGGCCATGTTCCTATAGGGT
Organism: Palaemon carinicauda; assembly: GCF_036898095.1. Classification (NCBI taxonomy): domain Eukaryota; kingdom Metazoa; phylum Arthropoda; class Malacostraca; order Decapoda; family Palaemonidae; genus Palaemon; species Palaemon carinicauda. The sequence goes on along the minus strand of NC_090728.1, from coordinate 111,771,979 downwards.
AGCTTCCTAGGGTATATTACAACTACGGCGATATTCCCAGAGAATTTACCTTAAGGTACCCAGAATTCTAACTCCTGGAGCGAATATCCCTACTGAAAGGGATATCGCGACATATCAGAGGACGTATTCTTGACACGCCACATGGCAATCTGCACCCCAAACAGAGATAACACATCGAAGGGGTCAATTGGCAAGAAAACGAAAACGAGAAAGAAAAAGGGGAACCGTTCCCAAGGCTCTCTCTTCTCCCGTTTCGTAAGCGTGCATTGCGCCAATCCTGGCACCATCTGTATTCCTTGTAGCGATACACGAGTTGCTACAGATACTTTATGTAGGGAGGGGTCCTACAGCCCTTTCATAGAAAGGGAAGGGCGGGTCCATCAGGACGACATGGCCATCTCACCCAAAAATAGATTTCTCGCTTCGCTCAAAATCCGTTTTTTGGGCTCAAGCCATGTCGTCCTGATGGAAGTATACCAGAGCATTACTGTATCTGTGGATTCTCAGAACGTGCCGTACTCCCCGGAGGTATTTCCCCGGTCGACTAGACCTAGAGACCTAAGATGTTACCGTTATACATCTTTTCAACTAACCATAAACCATGTTAGAGCTTCCTGCCCCCTACAGGGAAGAGTCCTACTAGACTCTGGGAAAGTCTCGAAGAGTACATATACCTATGTATGAATACCAGGCAAGCCAATATAGTGGTCTCACCCTATATTAAGTGAAGCATAGTTTGTAAAGAACCACTGCGTCAATATGAAATATCGACCAGTTCTCCGCTCAATACTTGTATTGGACAAAGGTTTATATCCGCATAGGAGGAAGCTGTAAATCGGCCACCATCCCCTTATGGGGTGGAGTCCTCCCGCTAAGGGAAAGCATAAACCAATGCAACATTAGCTTGCATAAAGGAACCATCTGTTAGAATTATCCCAGATAAATATACATAGAATGAATGCTCAATTATATCAATAAATTGACACAGGTGAAGGAGACGCAAGGTTCTCAAGAACAAGTTTATTGACAGACAATAAACAGACAGGTTAACAACAATTATATATATATATATATATATATATATATATATATATATATATATATATATATATATATATATATATATGTATAAGAAGAGGATAACCAAAACTTTAAGCATAAGTATGATAGTAAACAGAAACTAGTTTATCTGAAAGAAAAACATTAGTGCCACTTTTAACATACCGAGGTATCAAAGTCAGAAAAGTCTGTATTACTAATCAGTTACATTAGCGTTAGAAACGCTCGGCACACATGTCTGCACTTATGCTAGGTTCACCTTTGGAATTGGAACAGTCAACGTGGGCACTCAGTGCCCTCACTTAGTTTGTAGCACAGTATGTAACAACACACTCACCCTGGAATTAATCGTCCCAATTAAAACCACTGTTCCTCGCAGAGTTAAACAGCAGGGTTAACGACGCAACCCACTGCTACCACAGATCTCTTTAGTTGCTCCACTTGCTTCGCATAGTGGCGAAAGAACACTCTGGAAGACTTCCAGCCAGTGTAAGAACGAAGATGTTCAAAATCCATACAATTAAAGAAATTTAAGGATGAGGCAACTTTCCTCGGATCGTGACCTGCGGGTGTACTGTCGGGATCCGCTCTGCGATTAAAATATGTGATTTCCGCCCTGAGTTGATTCAGTGATAAATTTGAGCCTGATGTTTCTCCCCTGAATAGTTGACCACCCTTGAAGTCTGAAGTTCTATGAAGATAGACCTTTAGGCATTCTACTGGATATAGAGATGCATCTTCTTTCAGAGGGCAGATTCTCCAGGGACCCCGCCTGTTGGTGGGTAACTCATTCTTGGCGAGAAACGTAGGATCCGGAAACAGGTTCAGATCTCCCCCATCCAGGAACTGAACAAGACCTTCCTCTCTCGAGAGGGCTACAATCTCACTAACCCTGGCCCCGGACGCGAGTGCAATTAGGAAAATAACTTTTTGGGTCAAATCCTTTAACGCACACTCCTCATTGCTCAACAGAGAAGCGAAATGAAGAACTTTGTCTAAAGACCATGAAATGGGCTTTGGAGGTGCTGAAGGTCTGAGCCTAGCGCAGGCTTTCGGAACTTTATTAAAGATCTCGTTAGCGAGGTCGACCTGGAAGGCATATAGAATGGGTCTTGTCAAAGCAGACTTACACGTCGAAATCGTGTTAGCTGCCAACCCTTGACCATGGAGGTGGATGAAGAAAGATAAGCAGAAGTCTGTCGAGATCTCCTGCGGATTCTATGCCTTGACAAAGGCCACCCATTTTCTCCAAGATGACTCATATTGCCTTCTAGTAGATTTGCACTTATATTCCTCTAGGAAGTCTATGCTGGCTTTCGAAATCCCGAAACGCTTTCTCACCACTAGGGAGAGAAAATCATGAGCTACAGGGTCTGGGTTTTCTGTAATGAAGCGCAGACAGTCGACTTCTGGACTCGCTGGGTCAGAACTGGATCTGGTAGCGGTAGAAACTTCAACCGTAGTTCCAATGCCAGGGGGAACCACACGCTGTTCGGCCACTTGTGGGCCACTATTGCCGCTACCCCCTTGAAGGATCTCAGTTTGTTGAGGACCCTCAACAGAAGGTTGTGAGGAGGGAACAGATAAATCCTGGACCATCTGTTCCAATCGAGGGACATCGCGTCCACTGCTTCCGCTAAGGGGTCCTCGTACGGGGACACGTACAGGGGCAACTTCTTGTTGTCTTTCGTCGCAAAGAGGTCTATCTGCAGTTCTGGGACTTGACTCAAGATGAAGGAGAATGATCCTGCGTCTAGGGACCATTCCGACTCTATCGGTGTGAACCTGGATAGAGCGTCCGCTGTCACATTGCGGACTCCTTGAAGGTGAACTGACGACAGGTACCACTTCTTCTTTTCCGCCAATCGGAAGATGGCCAACATCACCTGGTTGAGAGGTGGTGACCTTGATCCTTGTCGATTCAAGCATCTCACAACTACCTCGCTGTCCAGCACCAACTTTATGTGGATCGAGTGACGCGGGGAGACTTTCTTTAAGGTAAGGAGCACTGCCATAGCTTCTAGAAAGTTTATATGAAAGGTCTTGAATAGCTTAGACCAAGTCCCCTGGACTTTTTTCCGATGAGAGTGACCTCCCCATCCCTCCTTCGAGGCGTCTGAGTGAATTGTCACCGACGGGGGAGGTGGCTGAAGAAGAACCGACTTCATTAGATGTCTGGCTTGGGACCAAGGCCTGAGAAGAGTACGTAGACAAAGCGGAACTGGTCTTCTCAGATCTCTTCGCGCGTTTGATGCATAACTTCTCCAAACTCCGGTTGCATCCTTTAGCTGTTCTCTTAGCACCGGGTCTGTCACCGAAGCAAACTGGAGAGAACCCAGTACTCTCTCCTGTTCGCGTCTTGATATCCTTTCGGAATCTAGAAGTCTCTTGACAGAACCCGCTATCTCCTTCCTTTTCTTCGTCGGGATGGAGAAACGGTGTGACATTAGGTCCCAGTGGATTCCCAGCCACTGGAACTTTTAAGATGGAGAAAGTCGAGACTTTTTTCTGTTGATCTTGAAGCCTAGATACTCTAGGAACTGGATCACTTGAATGGAAGCTTGCAAGCATTCTGTCTTGGATGCTGCCCGCACCAGCCAGTCGTCCAGGTAGGCTACTACCTGAATTCCCTTTAGGCGTAATTGTTTGAGAGCTACGCTCGCAAGCTTCGTAAAGATCCTCGGAGCTATATTTAGCCCGAATGGCATGGCTCTGAAGGCGTATAGTCTTCGTTGTAGCTTGAACCCTAGGTAGGGGGAGAGTCGACGGTTGATTGGAACGTGCCAATAGGCGTCTGACAAGTCTATGGAGACGGTATATGCCCTCTTGGGCAGTAAGGTCCTTATGTGTTGCAGTGTTAGCATCTTGAACTTGCAGTTCACTATGAACTTGTTGAGTGGCGACAAGTCCAGAATGACTCTGAGTTTTTCCGAGTCCTTCTTGGGAACACAAAACAGCCTCCCTTGGAATTTGATGGACTTTACCCTTCGGATCACTTTTCTCTCCAACAAATCTTGGATGTACTCCTCCAGAACGGGGGTGGAGTGTTGGAAAAACTAAGGGCACGGGGGTGAAGTGCTGTACCAGCTCCAGCCCAGTCCATTCTTGAGTAGGCTGTGGGCCCAGGGATCGAAGGTCCACCGATCCCGAAAATCTTGAAGTCTCCGTCCTACCGGTATCATCTCACTTGGACTGTTGTCCTGAGATCTTGCCTTTCTAACCGCGACCACCCCTGAATCCCCTTCCCCTTGAGGGGCGCCTAGACGAGCCTCTGGCTGCTCCTCTAGGCTTTGCTCGAAAGGAAGTTGACTGCCCTTCGAACGTTGGGTTGAATGCCGGGAACTGCGTCGACACGGCCTGGGGTACCCACTGGAAAGTGGTCGGGGTTTGTGCCACCATCTGGGGCACTGAAGGCATCGGCAATTGCTGTTGTTGTTGCTGTCCAAATGGCTTGGCTGGCCGAGACGGTAGCCTAGTCCTCTTAGTCTTCCTCCTTGGTTGGGGACCCTCATCCGGGGAAGACTTTCTCTTGATAGACAGGCCCCACTTCTGGAGAAGATTTCTATTCTCCGTGGCGGCCTTATCAACAACTTCTTTGACCAATTCGCTAGGGAAAAGGTCTTTGCCCCAAATGTTGGAGGAGATTAGTTTCCTTGGCTCGTGCCTCACCGTAGCCGAGGTGAACACGAACTCCCTAAAAGCTCTCCTCGCCCTGACGAAGCTGTAAAGATCCTTCGTCACTGTGGCCAGATGACTACCTTTGAGTTCATGAAGCCCCTCTCTTTCATCGAAGATGAAAGCAAAGCTTGAGCCTTAGCATGGTCCATCACTATGACCTCCTTCGGCTCTGTCTCCTCCTTTGAAGCTGGTTTCTTCCTCAACCGGACATAACAGTCCGGATATGACCCTTTGCTGGGCCAGAATTCCACCTCCTCAAGGGGAACTGAACCCAACTTATCCGACATGACGATCTTTCCAGTCGTCATCGGCATGTGCTCAGCATATCTCCATGGGTTAGCATCTGAGCACAAGAGAAGGTCTTTCACATTGGGCCTTTTCTGGGGCCCACGTGATGCTGCAAGCTTCTGCATCTGCAGTTCCATTGCAGCCGCCTTCTCAATATTCTCCTTCTGCATTTGTTGGATCATTCCAACCATGGAGGAGAGGGCCTGTCCCAGCTCTACTGGGAGAGCGGACGATGTTGAGGGAATAGGTTCAGGGATCTGAACCGGAGCAGCCGACACCTCGTCGGCCTCTTCCTCTACAATGTCTGGGGCTTGATCTTCATCCTGGCCTCCTGCCAGGAGGTCTTCCTCCAGACGCTCGGACACGTCCGACATCCTGTCGTCCAACTGGATGTCTTGCAAGGCGACCGCGACTTCAGCATCCACCTGGATCTGAACTAGGGGGATCTCCTCCCGAGGCTGGGGAATCACTGCATCAGCTGATGCCCTAGAGAAAAGGTAAGCCCTCATCTTCTCACTTGGAAGATAAGGTCCAGAGGTGTTCTTCTGGAAGCCCCTTACCCAGGTACGAAGCTTCTCCCTTGCTATATCCCTTGATTCCGCTGTCCTAGGGGAATCAAAAGCCTCAGTAATCAGGTTAGAGCACACGGTACATACCTGGGGGTCCCAATACCGGAGATCACCCTTGGAGACAGCGCATGCTGCGTGCCTCCTACATAACTCATGTCCGCAGAAGTTCTTACTGCGGACGTTGCAGAAAGCACTTCCGCACTTCGGACGTTCCTCCTGTAAAGAGAAGAAATTTCCATGAGTATCAAGTGAACTACGTATCACTGGGTATGCACAGTTAGCATAACAAATCAGAAAGGAAAGACACACACTTGTGTTTCCCGCACAACCAAATGTTGCAGCCTTCCAGATAATAAAATCGTATGGTTAATCTGTTCTAGAATAACCAATGATAAATTTCCAGAGGAAACAGGTGGAGCTCACACCTAAGATATGATTTTAAAATACCGGATAATAGACAAGAAAGAACTCACTTTCTTATCTGTAAGGCAACACCAAAGGGCTGTGCAAGACAACACAAAAGCGTTAGAACACACAGTGTTGTACCAATACCATACTATAGTTTTCTCCCTACAGTATATGCTATACTGAAGAATACTGGTACAGTATAGAAGGTAATGCGCCGGCCGGCACACACCATAACTAGCTTTAAAGTATACTACTTAACAGCTATAAGGCGGCAGAACGCTGGTTCAAATGCATGTGCCGGCCGGCAGTAACTGCCGGCCGGCAACAGCCAATGTCGGCTACACAAGGTAGCACCCGGCTGCCGGCCACCGCTCGTAGCGACCAGCAGACAAGGGCGTGACAATGGCCGGCCGGCAAAGGTAAACAACCGATGCCGGCCAGCAGCAAAAGAACCAGAGAACTCCGACTGCCCGGCTGCCAGCCACATAGGCCGGCAGCCGGGTCGGGTACAGCACTAGAAGAAAACAGAATGGATGCCAGGATAAGAGAGTGTACTACCTCAAAGCCCGGCAATCCGAAAGAGTGCAAGTAAGGAAGGGGAGAATCTAATTCAGGCTTCCTGACCAATGCCGTCTGGCTCTACAGGCAGACATGGAGGTCCGGGCAGCACTCAAAGCAGAAGACCCTTGCCGGCCGGCAAACTCTGCCGGCCGGCAAGAGACTGAGTCAATTCCACATCCTAACCTATCCTAGGTTCAGATGTAGAATGACGTACAGTACTGTAATGGCTAAGCCATTACGGAGATAGAGGGGGAAGGGACAAAAGAGGGTCCTACCAACCTTGCTTTAGTGAAGAATCACCCGCAGCCAAGAAAACTTATCTTAGCCTAAGGGAGATCCAAGGAGGGAGGCCAGCAATACTTGCCAACCCCCACTGAACCAAAGCAAGGAAGGTGTTGCTACTCCCAGGGAAAGGATCTTATCCTCCCACCGAGAACAGCAACAAGGACTAGTCTGCTAGATCACAAAAGAAGGAATCATCTCATACAGAAACCTTCGGCAGTGACCTAAGGAGGCTAAGCCTTCTATGTCTGTGTCAGGCCAGCGAGGGAGACTCTACCCCAAGCCAGACAAACACAGACTCAGACTAAAAAACTCTGATGTTCTGACCCTCTCTGAAGCCAGACTTACTGGAACAGGGAGGTACAGTAACACCCCAGTATAGTTATATCAAAAATTAATTCAGATAAACCACTAGGGTTAAGCCCAAGGCTTAAACAGAGGGAAAGGGATTGCATACCTTCTCCGAAGAAAAGAAAGCAACCGGGGAGTATGAGAAAGTATACTAAGGCTCCATAAGCAACTTAGCCTAGGCACCAAGAGAATCGATTACCTAAATCACCGAAACTCACTCGTATACTATCTTGGAAATAATCAACATAATCTTAAATGTATAAAAAACAGCCTAAAGCTTCAATAAAATTTTAAAACACTCGGAAATCCAAAATCATGCAGGAAAGTACTAGGACCAAACGACTAGGCTACATGGCCTAGCGTAGGCCAGAGTTGGCGAATACTTCGCCAAAATAAAAAAAATACTAAAAGCACGAGAAAGGAAATCCTATGTAACGCTAAATAGCTAAAATTTATTAAAGCAAAACCACCGGGAATGTCGCTCTGGCTAACTAAAACTCATACCTAGCGAGCGACAGCGTCCATGACGCCTCCGGTAGGCAACGGCTCTTGTAACAAAGATTATTACTATTAATCACTTTAAAATTTACCAAGAGCCTACATTTATGCATAAAAGATATGGTACTCAACTTATCAGAGGCAGACGAAGTTGGAGAAGCCATGAAAAGATGAATAAATCCAAGATTTGCGAGAAACACAGGAAAAAACATCGAGTTGTTAAGCTACGCAAAAAGGAATACAGATGGCGCCAGGATTGGCGCAATGCACGCTTACGAAACGGGAGAAGAGAGAGCCTTGGGAACGGCTCCCCTTTTTCTTTCTCGTTTTCGTTTTCTTGCCAATTGACCTCTTCGATGTGTTATCTCTGTTTGGGATGCAGATTGCTATGTGGCGTGTCAAGAATACGTCCTCTGATATGTCGCGATATCCCTTTCAGTAGGGATATTCACTCCAGGAGTTAGAATTCTGGGTACCTTAAGGTAAATTCTCTGGGAATATCGCCGTAGTTGTAATATACCCTAGGAAGCTACCCTATAGGAACTTCCATCAGGACGACATGGCTTGAGTCCAAAAATTTATTCATATATATGTATATACAAGTAAATATGTTTATATATTTATGCATAAACAAGTAAAGACAAACCCGACAACAAGGAGAGTTCCTACAGAAATTGTGAGTAAAGGCTGCCTTGTGGGTGTCAGGATGTCTATTAGGAGGAAAAATCCCCCTTTTGGTTGAGATGGAACAGCTGCCGAAGAAGTGCCTATATAAAAGGTATGGGAGATGCCACTTTGTGGTGGTGTTAGGTAAGAGCTATAGACGAAAAATAAGTAAAGACAAATTGATCAAATAAACTGGGTCAAACAGATTCCGACCAGGAAGGAGACGAAATAGGAAACACCATTAATAATAGGACAATACTAATTTAATGGAGAATTATATATATTAGATAACCGTTATGGCAAAAATATGCTTCAATTATACTGAAATATTATAAAACCTTAAACATCTAAAATGTTCAAGAATTTTTAAATTTCCTGAAATAATAAATGTGGAGGTAGATAGAGAAGTAAAAACTCGAGTTCGATCACGGGAGAGTAATCAGATTCATTATTGAAAGAAACATTGGATGATATCGATAGAGAAGAGAATAAAAATCCGTTAGAGAAGTCCTGAGACATCATTTTGTAAACACAGCAGGGAGCAGAACTTGTGTTGTAAACAACAAGAGTGTAGTAATGGATCTCGACAGTCCCTCTTCATTTAAGATAACTCTTTTATATATATATATATATATATATATATATATATATATATATATATATATATATATATATATATATATATATATATACATATATATATATATATATATATATATATATATATATATATGTATATATATATATATATACATATATATATATATATATATATATATATATATATATATATATATATATATATATATATATATATATATATATATTTCACATTCATATCATCGCTCCTCTAATCTCCTGCACTTAACTTAGCTAAGGCAACCAGAGAGCAAATGGGTCTGTCCACTTTCTCTCCTTACCGCTTCCCTATTTTCTGTTTTTTTTTTTTTTTTTCTTTTTTTTCAGTTTACGCATGACACACAAAAATAGTATTTTTGGCTATAGAAGAGAAGACTTTCCGCGAGTTGCGAGACGAGGGATCAAACTGAGTTTATAGGATTGGAAATTCCGAAGAAGAAGACTCACTGGGCAAGCACGGCAATAAACTTTTCGGCATTTTTTTCCCAAGGAGCGAATAAAAACAAACACATTCCTCCTGCTTGCAGTAACATGCACTTTGAAATAACATGGAAAGGTGTATTATTTATTAATAATGTATATTATGTATTGGATATGATCTCTCTCTCTCTCTCTCTCTCTCTCTCTCTCTCTAGGTTACCAGATACCCAGTGTATTTTCGGAAAATAATCTTTAAGTGTAGGCAATAATTATGCAGTCAGCATTCCATGGTTATCATTTTACATACAATGCTCTAATAATGGTGAATAATATATATCATCGCCTATAGATTTCATGATTTTTTTTTTTTATTATTTGATGCTGAACTTTCATAAATCTCCCTACAGCTTATACTCCTAAGATTATTACTTCGGTCAACGATGATTAGAAGGTGTATATTTTTACTTCCGACAGTGGTGATGTCTAGAAAATATATCATAGACTAGATTATTTATTTTTTTGATTAGCCTTCGTGAAAATCGCCTGGCAGATGCCACTATTCATATGAATAGTTTCAAGTGAATATTGATGAAGATTTGACGATTTATCATCGTCTTGGAAACCATTTCTTCAACGTTAAAACATAAAGTTTTATAATGAATTTCATATGCCATGCAAATATAAGAATGTTATTGGGAAGCTATTCTCGTAATTATTTATAATGTAAGGAAGAGCAACCAATTATAGTACCAACAGGATGAGTCATCGGTTTAGTCAATCTTTTTTTGTGTAAGCGTCTGGTATTTTTTTTTTTTTAATGAAAATTGTCGAGAAAAAGAAAGTGGGTAACTTTTCTCAAATGAATAACTTTTGTCTTACATAAACAAGGTTGACATTTCAACCATCTAGCAATACGGAAAGGACTTGACTATTCTGTTGGGATGATATTTCAATATTAAAGAATCATGAAAACTATATATGGTAATGTTCAAAGTAAAAGTGTTGTTTCATGGCTTGTCATGGCTCTGCTGTGTCTATATTTCATTGCAATTTCTGCATATTTACAGCAAAAACTGTAATCCATCTTTACTGGTTGCGCTGTAATGAATCTTAATGACTCTACGATTATGAGAGACAACAGAAGAGCTATTAGGTGCTGGTGTCATGTACGACTGGATACCAGACCATACAAACACACACACACACACATATATCCTTTCAAACATTCTTATACGGTCTATACAGTCTCATTTCCAGTTTAAATTAGTTATAGTAATGTGATGAAGCCCAAACTTGTAAAAATTTTATGAATTTTATAAAGAACAGTCAATTTATAAGTCTCTCTCTTTAATAATGTGTGGTCTCCAGATATGACGAATGGTATAAATCACAATGGGAGAATTAGTCTCAGTTTTCCAGTTTTTCTAAATGTTTCGTTACTTGATTTGGCTTCTTTCTGCGTTTTGTGTCCATTTGATATAAACTTCATATATTTATTTTGCCTATTTGTTAAAGAGGTATGTTTTGATAACTTTCTTTGATATGTAGATCATGTAGCTAATATCTAGATTAAATGAATAGTATAGTTGTGATATGTTTTAATATCTTGTTTGCATGTAATAAATTTTCTTTTCTTACGCTGACAGAATTAATAGTCTTTCATACCTTGGGTACTAACAAGGTTTATAGATGGAACTGTGTGTTAAGAAATAACATAGAAGAAGTTTATAATAGTTTTAAATCCCCTTCATTCTTCCTTTCCTCTCTGTTTTAAAAGAACAGCAATATCAGGCATCAACACTTCGCGTAAATGCCGAGGCTCTCCAAGATTCATAGTTCCTCAGAATCCCGGCCATTAATCTACAATGGTATTGCCAAGTAAATGAGCACATAGAGAATCGCTGTTTCATGCGAACTAAGTCTTTCCCATTTATTTGTAAGCGAGTTCACGGCAAAGGGGAAATGGCCGGCTTTCAGTTCAGACGTCCTTCTTGACAACACCCAGAAGTGATAAACTAATACTAAATTTTAAAGGCTGAATAAACAATTCTATTAAGTGGCTTTGAGTACATCGAACTAATCAATAAAGATGGAATTCGCTTGTTATTGCCCTAAATTTCCTTCAAAATGTGAGAGATATTTTCCATGTAAAAGAAGTTGCTAAAATTATGTCCATTTTAAAATGCTATCACTGATGTCAACAGATGGACATCATTTGCATCCATAGAAATTTTATAATAATACGTTTACATATTCACATAGACGGACATACACAAACACATGTGCACACCTAAAGCTTATAGAAAAAAAGATTTAAATGCCATTTTGGATTACAATAGAAGGATCTGGTGGAAATGACAAGACCAGCAGGTTTTGTATATAGTCCATCCTATTATACATTATGCTAAACACTTATTTAGAATGGAAAGAATGGGTTTATTTCGGCTCTAGCGAAGATATATGCTTGTAGGAGCATATATAAATTAGAAACATTCATAGGTGGTTAAACTCAACTCCACAATCCCAACGTGAGTTGGTTGGACCCCCCCCCCCCCCCCCGTCCATAGGACGGGCAGAGCCTCTATAATTTTTTTGTCTCTTTAAGTTAACGGGTTGCTGTGAACAGCATATCAATGTAGTGGCATTGTGGCAATGAATAATAACATATGGTTCCAGCGACAACCATACGCCAGCATTAATAGACTTGTGTAAATATGAATACATATACACACACGCTCACACACACACACACACACAAACACACACACACACACACACACACACACACACACATATATATATATATATATATATATATATATATATATATATATATATATATATGTATGTATATATATTTATATATGTATGGGTAAATACAAATACATGAATATATATATATATATATATATATATATATATATATATATATATATATATGTGTGCGTGTGTGTGTGTGTGTTTCTATTTATGAATATAATTATATATCCACATAGATATGCTTATACATTTAAACACACATACATTTATATATATATATATATATATATATATATATATATATATATATATATATATATATATATATATATATATATATACTGTATATATATACATATATATGTATATATATGTATATTTATATATATTTATATTTATATATATATATATATATATATATATATATATATATATATATATATATATATATCATGCAGTATGTATATATAACAGAAAATCATAGAGAAAATAGACAATGAAATTTCAAGTCTAAAGATAAACATCGAAAGACCTATAACAACTCGGCTATTCCCAATAAGAGTTTAGTAATATTTTTCAATTAAAATGTATGTGGTGGTAAGCCCAAAAGAGAGGCTGCGTATAATATCCATAAAAAGATATTCAATGTCATCTAAAAATGTGATGAATGCTTTGATAGACAAATTATTGATATACTGAGGGTTCTTTATGCATGATATATTGTATGGAATAAAT
>NC_090728.1:111749065-111754065 GCF_036898095.1 Palaemon carinicauda | reverse complement strand
GAGCATGAAAAAAAATTAGTATACGTGCAACAATTGTAAACCTAAATTTCCTTAGCGCAAGTAACGAAAATCGGAGAATGCAAAAGTTTCTTTCTATCGGTCATACGTAACCTATATTCAGAGCAATTTTCTTTTTTTTTTTTTATTTTGAAGAAAATTCATTGAACTTTTTTATGACATGTGTGAAAATAAGGATAAAGCAATGTAAATAGTGGCTATCGTTAGGTGAAGTTAGGCAATGACGAAATATTTCATTTTTTATCGTATACATTTCAATACAGCAATGTGAATTCTCATCGAGGAAACTTTAAAACCATACTATCTTATAGAAAACTTATTCAGCTATAAAATGGTATATGATAGTTTGTAGTTAGAAAAAAGAGAGCATGAAAAAAAATTAGTATACGTGCAACAATTGTAAACCTAAATTTCCTTAGCGCAAGTAACGAAAATCGGAGAATGCAAAAGTTTCTTTCTAGCGGTCATACGTAACCTATATTCAGAGCAATTTTTTTTTTTTTTATTTTGAAGAAAATTCATTGAACTTTTTTATGACATGTGTGAAAATAAGGATAAAGTAATGTAAATAGTGGCTATCATTAAGTGAAGTTAGGCGATGAGGAAATTTTTTAGCTTTTATCATATACATTCCGATACACCAAAGTGAATTCTCATCAAGGAAACTTCACAACTATACCATCTTATAGAAACTTTATTCAGCTATAAAATGGTATATAAAAGTTTGTAGTTAGAAGAAATGAAACATGGAAAAAAAATAGTAAACGAGCAAAAACTGAAAACCTATATGTCGTTACTTGCGGTGAAGAAATTTACGTTTACAGTTTTTGCACGTTTTACTATTTTTTCCCTTTTTATTTCTTCTAACTACAAACTATTGAATACCATTTTATAGCTGAATAAATTGTTCATAAGATGGTATAGTTTTCAAGATGTTGTGATGATAATTTTCTGTGCTTTATCGGAATGTATACGAAAAAAGAAAAAAAACTTATCATAGCCTAAATTTGCCTAATGATAGCCACTATTTTCTTTGCTTCATTCTTATTTTCACACATATCATAAAAAAGTTCAATGAATTTTCTTCAAAAAAAAAAATAAATAAATAAAATTACTCTAGGAATAGGTTACGTGTGACCGATAAAAAGAAACATTTGCAATCTCCGATTTTCGTTACTTGCGCTAAAGAAATTTAAGTTTAAACGTTTTTGCAGGTCAAGTATTTTTTTCAAGTTTCCTTTATTCTAACTACAAACTATTATATTCCATTTCATAGCTGAATAAATTGTTTATATACATATATATATACATATATATATATATATATATATATATATATATATATATATATATATATATATATATATATATATATATACACACACACACATATATATATATATATATCTATATGTATATATATATATATATATATATATATATATATATATATATACATATACATATACATATATATATATATACATATATATATATATATATATATATATATATAAACAATTTATTCAGCTATTCATAAACTGTATATATATATATATATATATATATATATATACATATACATATACATATACATATATATATATATATATATATATATATATATATATATATATATATATATACACACACATATATATATATATATATATATATATATATATATATATATATATACACATGTACATACATACATATTCATACATATATATATATATATATATATATATATATATATATATATATATATATATATATATATATATATATATACAGGTAGAAGAAACATTCCCATCACCAACCCTCTCAAAATGGGAAAATGCCCCCCCCCCCAAAAAAAAACCCTTACAATGAAGGGTGGAAGCCCCATCAAAGCCCACCCCTGTCCAACCTAGTAAACATGTATTTTACTTTACGGAATTAGGCTTAGGGCCTACTTTTACATATAAAAATCAATGATTATTAGGCCCCTGCATTTGGCTTCGACCCCCCCTTTTTCTACAGAATACCTGAAATGAGATGAAAATATACATACATACATACATACACACACACTATATATATATATATATATATATATATATATATATATATATATATATATATATATATATATATATATATATACAGGGAGAAGAAACATTCCTATCACCAACCCTCTCAAAAATGGGAAAATGCCCCAACCCCCCCCCCAAAAAAAAAAAAAAACTTACAATGAAGGGTGGAAGCCCCATCAAGGCCCACCCCTGTCCAACCTAGTAAACATGTATTTTACTTTACGGAATTAGGCTTAGGGCCTACTTTTACATATAAAAATCAATGAATACTTTATGACATCCAAGAAATTTAAGTAATAGATGTCATTCTCCTTTTTAAGAGTAATGATACTGATTAATTAATGAAATTTACTCAACAGCAATGAAACAGTTCATAAAAGCAATTCCATAAGCTTCTAAACATCACAAAAGAGAGAGAGAGAGAGAGAGAGAGAGAGAGAGAGAGAGAGAGAGAGAGAGAGAGAGAGAGAGAGAGTACTCAAACTCATTAGTTATGAAAACTCTAACTCTTATATTTACTTTTCTTACTTAGGGGTTCTGTCTCAATTTCAAGAACGGTGTTGAATAAACTTTCCTTTATTAAGATAAGATTTAATATGTAATACGAAGTTTATCTCTACGCGGAAGTGGAAATTCATAAACACAGACAATACAAACACCGTGTAACTATTCCAACGACTAATCTCATTGTACATTAATGATCTTAGAGATAAATATTACCTTTTTCGAATAAAATTTGAATTTAGGGACGCAAACAAAATTAGTCTTTTTTATCTTTCTCATTACCTCCTTCCCTTAGATTCTCAACTTTCTTCTCTCACTTCCTTTTAATAAGTTTATTTAATACTTCCGTTGGTACTAAAACCCTTAACTCATCCAAATCTATTAAGGTTTTCGCTTCTTTTATACTTTGTTTGTATAACTAGTTATAATTATTCATCTAGATCACAATCTAGAGAGACCACAAAAAGAGACCACAAAATATCGTTATATCCTGTAATAGAGATTGTCGAAATATCTTTGTAATGAAGAGAAAATATAAGAACATCTCTGGGGTAGATAAAGGACATCAGTATTGTCAACTAAAAGGAAAAATATGGCGTAGTAACGATAACCTTACGGGATATGATGTGTGTCCATAATGTGCTGCCTCTCATTTTGAGGTGAGACGAGGAAGAAAATTAAAGAACTGGCAATGATGGTCTTTTTAGACTTCACTGATTATATTTTTCAGCATTGAGTGGCTAAAACTAAGTAAACAATTGTTTATCTCTAATTAATATTTCGTTTTTTCTAAATATGTTTACTAGGGAATTATTCAATGCAGGTTTTTTTAAGAGAAACGTTTTTGAAGGTTTTAACGAATGTCGTATCATACCTAAAATACATCGCTTAAATATTTATCATTGATCAAGCATATAACTTTTCGTTATTTTTTCGATTATGTTGCCTAAGTCGTTAAGACAAAGAGGAAGCGAACTTGAGAGCCTGTCATATTGTGTAATTTCGTAAAACTATTTCTCGAATATGGAAATATTTAAACATGTATGTTTACCATTTAACTTAAATACACGAACGAGCTGTCTACACTCCAAAAGGGGCAATCGATAATAGCATTTTTTATGCAAAAAAACTTGATTTGTAAACATTACCCATTTTGTTTCTTTATCAAAAATAAAGACATGGCTGTCATCGTCGTTTTCTGAGAAGTCTGAAGTTCTCTGAACTCTTCTCTTACATTGAAAGCTAACATTAAGAATTCACCTCTTTCCCTGGAATGATATTCTTCCCAAAACATTTTCATAAACCAAACGGGTTTTGAAATTGCAACGATTTTGTTCAACGGTAAAGTAATGCAATGAAATTATGCTAGATTTTGGTTAATGGCTGATTACATTTCCTTTATAAGATTAAGAATAAAATAAAAAGGATGAATAAAGAATTTGCTTTTATCGACCATTGTTCTGTTAAATTCTATAGTAGCTCCAGTAAATTATAACAAATAGTAACTTTACTCTTTCGATGAAATATCTGCTTAAAACAATCAGAACAGAAAAATACAATAAAGATTATAGGTGTTTTATTGTTAGTCCCGACGGCTTTTATGAAATTGTTCTCTGTTGTTGTTATTTTCAAACACGCCAGTCTACAAACAATTCGCTCGATCAAATTTTTTTTTTCTCTTTTTGGGGAACGGTTGATAAAAGCGTCATATTTACAATAGGCTTGATGGCCACTAGTTATCGAAAGTATAGATACAATGCATTTCATTCATACACTGTTCCTTTAGTAGAGCATTTTATGAAATATTTACTAATTTTATATTTTGACATAAAAAGACAAGGGAGTTTAATGCTTGAATTAAAAAACAAGCTATTTTCAACATATATATCTACTATGCAATGTACAAAATATTAGTCTGAAGAAGTGTATGTAAAATGTCTCGTACATTTTAATTTCCAAATCTTAGGCTTCTTCTTTATATATATATATATATATATATATATATATATATATATATATATATATATATATATATATATATATATATACATATATATATATATATATATATATATGTATATATATATGTATATATATATACATATATAAATGTATATATATACATATATATATATATATATATATATATATATATATATATATATATGTATATAGATATATATATATACACATACAAACATATATATATATATATATATATATATATATATATAAATATTTATATATAAAAAGTATATATATATATATGTATATACAAGTATATATATATATATATATAT
The DNA here is from genome assembly GCF_036898095.1 of Palaemon carinicauda. Taxonomy (NCBI): domain Eukaryota; kingdom Metazoa; phylum Arthropoda; class Malacostraca; order Decapoda; family Palaemonidae; genus Palaemon; species Palaemon carinicauda. The sequence goes on along the minus strand of NC_090728.1, from coordinate 111,749,165 downwards.
ATATATATATATATATATATATATTTATATATATGTATATATATATATATATATATATATATATATATATGTATATATACATATATATGTATATGTATAT
>NC_090728.1:111741565-111744065 GCF_036898095.1 Palaemon carinicauda | reverse complement strand
TTTATTTTTAGTACTATATTTCTGCTTTCTCTATTCAAATAAATTTTTGCAAATCGTCCTATGATTTACTTTATAGAACTTTGACATTAGCAAGTCTTACGGTGTTAAAGTATTCCCATTAATGATAAATCCTATTTTTATCAGTATAAATTCTCAAATTTTTTTCCAGCCAGGTTGTAAATATTTTAAGCCATACATATATTTTCAGGTGTTCTAACATAACATTCATCTTCTCAGATTTGAAGGGTTTGTATTACAAATACACATTATATATATATATATATATATATATATATATATATATATATATATATATATATATATATATATATATATGTATATATATATATTATATATATATATATATTTATATATATATATATATATATATTTACATACATATATATATACATATAATAATATATATATATATATATATATATATATACATTTATATATGTATATATATATATATATATATATATATATATATATATATATATTATATATATATATATATGAAACACTAGACATTCAGAGCAAAAAATTTTACTAATATTCAGCAGCATCGGATGACATGATGATTAAAATACATCTCGCATAGATATTCTATTAATTGTTAAATATTTCTCATATGGTCTATTTATTTCCTTATTTCCATTTCCCTTTTGAGCTTATAGCATCTTGCTTTTCCTACTTGGGTTGTAGCTTAGCCAATAATAATAATAATAATAATAATAATAATAATAATAATAATAATAATAATAATAATATAACCAAAGATATGAAAAGCCACTGAATACGATGGAATTATTGCTGAGATAATATTGGGCGAGAATGAAGTGACACACAGAATGCTTATAAGGTTATTTTGTATAACGTAGCGTGAAGAGGCAAATCCTGATGAATGGGAGTGTTGGTGAAAAGTATAAAAATAAGACCTAACTGATTTCAATAATGAGAGGTATCATACTTACGTCAGTTGTCATGAAAATATATAATATGCTCATTTTAAAGAGACTTGAGAGAAACCCTTACGGAAAGCTGAGAGATTCCGAATAGTTAGAAGTTGTACTGACAAAATATTATTTCTATGACATATTGTGCAGCAATGTATAGAATATAGAAATCCACTTTTGATGGCATATGTGGGCTATGACAAAGCCTTTGATAGTGTGCACCGGCTAATTTTGTGGAAAATCCTGCGTTATTATGGAGTTTCTCTTGAATATATAAATCTAATTATGTCTGGTCATGAGCATAGCAAGTGCAAACTTTATGTTAAATTAATGGAGTCATATCAAATGAATTTCCAGCGAACAGCGGAGTACTCCAAAGGCGTGTGTAGTAACCAATGTTGTTTATCCATTTCACGGAACTTGTAATGCATAGAATATTTGGGGATTGGACTGGATTGGTAAAAGGAAATCAGGTGACCCAGAATATGCTGATGCTGATATCCATATGCAATGGAAGATGAAATATCCTTAGAAAGAGAAAAGAATAATGAGGTGGAGTCATTTAAATATTTAGGAACTATTATCTCTAATACAGGGTCTTTAGAATTAGAGTTTATTGAAAGATTGAAAAAAGCAAATTAGACAATAGGTAGGTTGAGTAAAATCTGGAAACGCATGAAATTGCATATAAAAACCAGGCTTTATAGCAGTTTAGTGAGATCGGTCTTACTGTACGGACATGAGTCGTGGTATGACAATGAAACAATATCTAACAGATTTTGCAGTTTTGAGAACAAAGCTCTCAGAGAGATATTAGGAGTTAAATGGCAGAGCAGGATTAGAAATGAAACTATTAGAGAGATTACTCGAGTGTTGTATATGGATGAGATCATGGTAAGGGGCAGATGGAGATGGTTTGGGCATGCTCTTTGCACTCCCCAAGAGAGATTAGTTCACCAAACTTTTAACTGGCCTCCACAAAGTACTAGAAGAGTTGGAAATCCCAGGCCTACATGGCTGAGGGCTATGAAGCGTGAATTGGAATATGATGAATGGAAAACTATAGATTTAAAACCTCAAGATAGAGACGACTGGCGAAATCTAAGAGCCCTTTTGAGTCAAGGGGTGCAGGAGGAGATAATGATGATGATATATTTAAACGTGTGTCTCTTTCTATTTGCGTCTGTATGTAATATAACTTTAGGTATTCAGTATATTTTCTTAACTTCGTAACGCTAGTTTCACCTGCCAAGATTCAGGCAATGAATGTGATAGGTCGTCATGCAAATGGCCACCGACTTAATTTCACGGAACAGTTCTTCCAGTTAAACATATAAGATTAATTTCATTTATATCACAGATACTTGTATATCAGATGCTGAAGAACTTTCTTATGTCTAAGAGAATATCATTCATTGAATAATATCTCAGGTGTAACGATTGGTCGGTGGGATCTTACAGTTTTTCAATTCTTTTACATTCTCATCAAGCAGAGTATTTCACAGCAAATGCCTTAATGACACTGGGAATACTGTCTTTAA
>NC_090728.1:111726565-111736565 GCF_036898095.1 Palaemon carinicauda | reverse complement strand
CAGAGGGATTGGAAATTCCGAAGAGGAAGACTCACTGGGCAAACACGGCAATAAACTTTTCGGCCTTTTTCCCTAGGGAGCGAATAAAAACAAACACATTCCTCCTGCTTGCAGTACCATGCACCGTGAAATAACATGGAAAGGTGTATTATCTATTAATAATGTATATTATGTATTGAATATGCTCTCTCTCTCTCTCTCTCTCTCTCTCTCTCTCTCTCTCTCTCTCTCTCTCTCTCTCTCTCTCTCTCTCTTCTCTACGTTACCAGATACCAAGTGTATGTCTTATATAATTGTACTATTTTCGGATAATAATCTTTAAGTGTAGGCAATAATTATGCAGTCAGCATTCCATGGTTATTATTTTACATATAATGCTTCAATAATGGTAAATAACATTTATCCTCACAAATAGATTTCATGATTTTTTTTTCTTGTATTATTTGATGCTGAACTTTCATGAATCTCCCTACAGCTTATACTCTTTGGATTATTACTTCTGTCAACGATGATTAGAAGGTGTATCTTTTTACTTCCGACTGTGTTGATGTCAAGAAAATATATCATGAATTCCATATTTCATACAAATCTAAGAATGTTATTCGGTAGCTATTCTCGTAATTATTTATAATGAAAGGAAGAGTAACCAAATATAATACCAGCAGGATGAGACACCGATTTCATCAATGTTTGTGTAAGTTTTTTATTTTTTTTTTTTTTTTTTTTTTTTTTTTTTTTTTTTTTTTTTTTTTTTTTTTTTTTTTTTTTTTTAGTAAAAGATTTTAATGAAAACTGGTGAGAAAAGGGAAGTGGGTAACTTTTCTCAAATGAATAATTATTTTCCTGATATAAAGAAGGTTGATATTTCAACCATATAACGAATACGGAAATTACTTGACTATTTTGTTGGGATGATTCTTCAATATTAGAGAATTAAGTAAACTATATTTAGTAATGTTCAAAGTAAAAGTTCTTTTATTTTGTCTGTTTAAGCCGACTGTTGTTTCAATGTTTCTGGTCGTTCTGTTGCGTCTATATTTCATACCAATTTCTGCAATAAAGCATTTATTTACTGCAAAATTGTAAGCAATATTTACTAGCTGTGCTGTAATAAATCTTAATTGCTTTACGATTATGAGAGACGACAGAAGAGCTTTTAGGGGCATGTGTTATGTACGACTGGCTACCAGACCACACAAACAAACACACACATATCCTTTCAAACATTCTTATACGGTATATACAGTCTCATATCAAGTTTAAATCAGTCAAAGTAATGTGATGAAGCCCAAACTTGTGACAATTTTATGAAAAAAAGTCATTCTATAAGTATCTCTCTTTAATAATGTATGGTCTTCAGATATGTTGAATGGTATAAATTGCAATATGGGAATTAGTCTCAGTTTTCCAGTTTTTCTAAATGTTTCGTTGCATGGTTTTTCTGCTTCCTTCGTTTGTGATTACTTGATATAAACTTCATATATTCATTTTGCCTATTTGTTGATACGGTCGGTTTCGATAACTTTCTTTGTTATGTAGATCATAAAACAAAGATAAATGAATATTTGAGACGTGAAATGTTTTTATATCTTGTTTGCATGTAATAAATTTTCTTTTCGTACGCTAACAGATTCAATAGTTTTTCATACCTTGGGTACTAACAATGGTTATAGATGGAGGTTTGTGTTAAGAAATAGCATAGAAGAACTTTATAATAGTTTTAAATTCTCTTCCTTCTTCCTTCCCTCTCTGTTTTAAAAGAACAGCAATATCAGGCATCAACACTTCGCCTAAATGCCGAGGTTCTCCAAGATTAATAGTTCCTCAGAATCCCGGCCAATAATCTCCAATGGTATTGCAAGTAAATTAGCACATAGAGAATCCCTGTTTCATCCGAACTAAGTCTTTCCCATTTATTTGTAAGCGAGTTCACGGCAAGCAGGAAATGGCCGGCTTTCAGTTCAGACGTCCTTCTTGACAACACCCAGAAGTGATAAATTAATACTAAATTTGAAAACCTCAATAAACAATTATATCAAGTGACTTTAAATATATCGAACTAATCAATGAAGATGCAACTTTAAATACCATTGTGGATTACAATAGACGGATCTGGTGGAAATGACAAGACCAGCAGGTTTTGTATATAGTACATCCTACAATACATCACGCAAAACATCATGGAAAAAAAAAATAATGTAGGTTTATTTCGGCTCTAGCGAAGATATATGCTCGTAGGAGAAGAAATAAATTAGAAACATTCATAGGCGGTTAAACTCGACTCCACAATCCCAACGTGTGTTGGTTAGAACACCCACCCCCCTGGGACGGGCAGAGCCTCTATCATTTTTTGTCTCATCAGATTAATGGGTTGCCGTGAACAGCATATCAATGTAGTGCCATTGTGCCAATGAATAATAACATGTGGTTCCAGCTACAACCAAACACGCGTACGTACGCCCGCATTAATAGATATTGTATACACACACACAAACACACACACACACACACACACACACACATATATATATATATATATATATATATATATATATATATATATATATATATATATATATATATATATATATATATATATATATATATATATATATATATGTGTGTGTGTGTGTGTGTGTGTGTTTCTATTTATTCATATAATCATATATCTACATAGATAGGCTTATATATTTATACACACACACAGACACACACACACACACACACATATATATATATATATATATATATATATATATATATATATATATATATATATATATATATATCATACAGTATATATAACAAAAAAACTCATTGTGAAAATACACAATTAAATTCATAAGTTTAAAGATAAACATCTAAAGATCTATAGCAACTTAGCAATTTCCAATAGGAGTTTTGTAATATTCTTCAAATAGACTATGCGGTGGTAAGCACAAAAGAGAGTCTGCGTATAATATCCATAAAAAAGATATTCAATGTCATCTAAAAATGTGATGAGGGGCCATGGAGAAAAGAACATACAATAAATATTCAATATTTTCTGATAAGAGAAGAATATTGAGTTTTTTGATAAACAAATTATTGATATACGGAGGGTTCTTTATGCATGATATATATGGAATATTTTAAAAAAAGATAATATAAAAAATAAATGAAATGTATCTTAAAACTTCAGTAGGTATGATAATATCCCGCTTCTTATTCATTAAATAGCACGGGCCAGGCCCAAGTTCTCCTCTTCAAACCCTTCGTGAAAACGGCACCGAACGTAAATTATTTTGAAATCATTGTTTTTCGCGTAGGATGAATTTTTGCGTATTTCCCATAAAATATTTTGTGCGAATTTAAGTCCACGCCATTATAGAACTAACTTGAATCGTAACAGTTATCCGAATTTAGAACACATCCGAAAAATGGGCTTATCCTTTTGCCTCTCAGTTATTATGTTTATTCATTATTTCCGACATTTTGGGCCAAATAATTGACTTCACTGGCCTTCATTGGCAATAATGCTTGTATTTACTAATTTAGTATTAGTCCCTCACTAGATAATGTTCCGTCGTTTCAATATATTATACTGTGTGTTGAATGCGACTGTAAAAATCACATTTGCAAAATGTATTTATTGCATCTGGTAAAGAGTACTGTTGGATTTAGACTGAAAAGTTAGAAAAATTACAGAGATATTGATAAAGGAGGAGAGATTATTAAGTGTTTGATATGGAACAGTTGTGTAAAGTCTTATGGAAAAAATGAACGTCTTGTTTAGCATACCTAAACCTAGAAATTATTTTATAAAATTATAAGGCATAATATAAGAGTTAGAATATAAGAGTGGCAGAGTGACAAGTTTAGTGTGAAGTTAGGTCAAGACACAAGTGTGTGTTCTGTTTCTATGACATCTGTGCAGTATCCTTCTGGATACAGAAATGCAAAAGTTCAGAGAAAAATGGGCCGTGGAAAAGAGTGCGACAGGATTTGTGTATGCATAACCCAGTGAAATTTGTATTGATTTTGATTAATTGCAACATCAAACTATTTCATATTATTATTTATTTGACTATTGTAAGATTTCCCGAAAATTCATCATTGCAAATGTATCAGAGAGCGATTAAATTCTATACAATACTCTGGGATTTGTTTGGCATAATATGATGGGTGCTGCCCACTTCGGAACAATAACCGAATTCTATTTTGAAAAGTGTATTCACTGCATTCATAAGCAATGGCAAGCGTGAAATGATTTCATTTTTTCAATGAAAACATCTATTCAAATAATTCATTTTCTGTTTCATGTAAATTGCTATTTATCACAGTTACTACATTTCTTATATAATCAATTATAACAATTAGATTTATTTATAAGATTTTTTTTTATTTTGCAATAAATGTGTATTTCCAAATTTACTTATTCAACTTAAATATGTTGTTATTCATAAGTATTTTTATTCCAAATTAATATCCATTTCACTTTGTCTATACATGTTAAACATGTATTCTATAAATCAAAGTATAACAGATTTTCAGTCTTCATACTATCATAATTACTGTAATTCTAACAGTGAAGGAATATTTCATTTGTTTCCTACTTAAGATCTAGATTTATTTGTCTCCTTTGAAAGCACCTCTCAAGATCTTCAGCTCTCTACATTAGTGATTTTTCGTCCAACAGTCAGTTTTTTTTTTTTTTTTTTTTTTCTAAGTTACCTAAATTTGTTTTCGTTCGAAACCACCTTCTAAATTTTCATATAATAACTTTGGGATAATGTCAACATCTTATCTAACGTCGAAGGCGACATAATGTTAATACCCCAGAGAATGGCTAATACAAATTGTAAAGGAAGATAAGAAGCAAACAATATCATAAACAATATAAAGCCTTCACTAGCTCATGCACTTAAAATATATCGTCAATTAAGATAAAAAATAATGATTAATCTAGGGTGATTTTTAAAATGCTCAACCATAAATTGATAAAATTATAATTTTCATTAAGGTTAACATAAATTTACTCCTGCTTTAGCATCCATGAATAAAAGAAGGCTTAAATAATTGGAACATCAAACTGTATTCCTCGAGTTATATTTTACTTATTGAATATAACGCATGTGACGATTTTGAAATTATATGGTCTTAAAAATCAATAAATCTTACAGTAACAGAGATTGTTCAAATTGTTTCAATCTTAATTTAGTAATTAATGGATTTTTTTTCAAATATGTCAATAAAAGTGTTACATTAGGAATTGATTAATAATACAAAATCAAAATCTTTGCCCGTGACGCGATAATAACGAGAATGTCTATGTTGTTATCATTATTATTCCCTATTCTGAAAGATAAATTTTGTTTGATTATCGCCGATAACATTGGTGTAATGTTTTTTCCTTTCATTATTCACAATGAAGGGGTAATCAATAATATGTATTGAACAGATTTGAGAAATATGTTATTAAATTAGACTGAAAATTAATTTCGTTATTATGTCTAGTATAATATAAAAGAAGTTATTTATTTTATATAATTAAATACTAATATAATAAAAACATGAAATTATATACATTAGCATTAATATATGAAAAATATTCGAATAGACGGAAAACTGAATTTTATAATTATTTCTCTACCAAAAAAAAAAAAGTTATCCGATTCACTTTCCATAATTGAATACTAATTTAACAGAAACAGGAAATTATCTATATTAGCAAACCTTTAAAATATGAAAAATGTTGGAAAAGACAGGAAAATGAATCCTATGATTACAGCCTTCAGCACAAAAAAAAGTTATCCGATATATTTTCTATAATTAAATACTAATTTTACTCAATCATGAAATTATTTACACTATCAAACCTTTAAGATATGAAATTTTTTTGAATAGACGGAAAGCTGAATTTTATAATTATGTCCTCCAGCACAAAATATGAAGTTATCCGATTTATTTTTCATAAGTAAATACTAATTTCACTCATGAAATTATTTACATTAGCAAAACTTTAGAATATGAGACATAGAATATAAGAAATAGGTCATACGAACGATTTGAATGAAATTCAACTGAAAAAGTCAAAGGGGAACATCAGGTGATATGCGTCAAAGCGGCGTCTATCCCGCGAATCTTCCGTCAAATTTTCTTATCTAAATGCTAATGGCTCCCGTCACAATGAAGGCTGCATGATACTTCCAGAGGGAGAGGACGATTCGGAAGGTTTATACTATTTGTTTGAAAGAGGATTTTCTTCCTTACTCTCTGCATCAAGCAGATTTAGAGATAAACTCTTCAATCCAGGGTTTTATCTGTCTGATTATCCATTCTTATGCTTACGCATTTATTTATCATTATCATTATCATTTTAAATTATTATCATTATTATTATTATTATCATTATTATTATTATCATTATTATTATTATTATTATTATTATTATTATTATTATTATTATTATTATTATTATTATTATTCGTGTTCCTATTTCTTTTATCATAGTTATCATTTAGGTAGAGAACTTCTCTGAAATAAGTTCCATAAAACAGTATTGCTACATTACACGAGTTCTCTTTGTAAGAAAACTAGAACTCAAGACACTCACTATATTCTCAGGAGCCAGTTTTTAAAAGACTTAAGTCAAAGATGAGCTTTGCCACTGTGGAAGGCCTGCCAGCCAAAATACCAGAGCAAAATGATAGAATGGACCAATGGAGGTGCTCTGTTAGGAGACTATCCCCAACAGCGCAGTGGAGAACCCCTCTAAAGGAATTGTTGATGGGGCACTACTTCCCAAACGTGATTGCTGTGCCCTTAACAGAGCTAGAGCTGGAGTGGTCAGAACAGTCGACAATCTGGTCAAACGGGTCCTTAACACTGATCAGTCCTGCTACTGTGAAAAAGAAAAAGAAAAAATAACCAGACCATCAATCATATTTTACAATCATGCCCACTTTCTCACAATTTGAAGAACTCTGACTTAGTGTCAATGAAAGATCGCTTCAATCGTTAGCTGTTTGGCGTGATCGGCTATGATGATGACCTTATTCTGTTTTGCTTATTATTCGTGTCTCGTCTTTGGTGTAAATACAACAATCTACCATTTTAGGTTATGAGTAAAACCTTGGCATTAGTTAGAACAGACAATTGTGTATAAAATTTGTATAAAATTATGTCATAACAGTGCGCCGAAATTCATGCATGTACACTTCATTGTTTTCCTATATAGAACTGTCGATGTGAGGGTAAACGTATCACTCTCCAAAATGGGAGATGTACACATTTTCCGATTTCTTCCTCATTTTCTATTTTCAGAGTTAGAGATCAATGCTGCATGATTTTATCGAACGTTTGTAATAAGTGTTTGCCTTTGTTATTTCAATATATATTTCAGACTATTCTGTCTTTTTTAAATTCAAGTGAATGATGAAGAAAAGTTAAACAAATTCAAGAACATAATGTTTATATAAGGGAAGTTAAAGACAAGTAAATACAAAAATACCTGAAATTCACTTCTCTCGGTGTAAATATTACAATATAGCCCAGACGGAATTAATTAAAATTCCTTTTTTAGATCGAATAATTCCAATTTAACATCTAAAGGTTTTAAGTAAGGGAATTAGAATTCCAGAACGAGCAGATTGATGGAGGAATGTAGATAATTATGCTCGTTCTGTACATTAAGCAGCAAGGTATCGGAATCTTGCTGCTGTACCCACGTGACGAAAATTGATGCCTGCCCCCCCCCCCCCCCCCCCCCCCCCCCAACCGCCCTGCAAACACTTCCTCCTCCTCTTTTGAATTCCTCCTGTATAACAACATTAAGTAGCTAACCTTTAAAGTCATCTCACACTATATACGAACATATATCAAAATCTCCAATCGTGTTCCCATTTGGAAACGCAGAAATATGAGAATGACATAAATCGTATATCCATCATGAAAACACTATACACAATATTCATAAAAACAGAAATTGAATTGTTTCATGATGGGAAAAGAACAGACAATTGAGTATTTTTCTGATAAGAGAATAACCACATTTACTGGCATGCCATACACGGTAAATAATTATCTTTGTGAATAACACAATATTACAATTGCTAAAAGCCCTCAGAATATTTAGTTTCATAATGGGAGAAGTACAGACAAATGAATATATCCCTGATAAAAAAAAACATGATATTTACTAGCATGCCATGCACGGTTTATTTAAATATTTGAAAAAAAAAATACGCATCTGTATACATTATATTTGGAATCAGACAAAATTGCAATTGCTAAAATCCTTTACAAAAAATAATATTTACTAGCCAGTCATACACAACAAATGAAAATATTTTCAGAAATACGTTATAAATATAATTTTACAATCAAGCAAAATCGCAATTGCTAAATGCTCCTACAAAAATAAAAATCCCATTTACTAGCATGACATACACAACAAAGGAAGTTTTTTTTAGAAATATGCATCTATAAATATTATCTTTGAATCAAACAAAATAGCAATTACTAAAAGCCCCTTAGACAATGGGTAATCAAAACCCTGCCAGAATTGATATGAAAGGCCTCCCCTATTACTGCAGACGCCATCCATCATTCGCCCTTTTCAAAGGTCATCAAAGAACAGTATGTTTCCTCCTCCAGTGATGTGAAAGCGAAAGGCATTCCCCAAAGATATTGGGTTCGTGTTTGGTATGACACGTATTCAGCCAACGGTGATTGGGGCTTCGTTGTTTTCCTCCGGTAGCGGCACAAAACTCTCTCTCTCTCTCTCTCTCTCTCTCTCTCTCTCTCTCTCTCTCTCTCTCTCTCTCTCTCTCTCTTTGGAATTTCTTTCGTTTATTTCACATTTCACTGAGGTTTTGGTATTTGAAATATTCAACTGTTTAGTATTTTCCGATTGTTTCCAATAGTGTTTTTCAATGGGATTTTTTTTATAGTATATTACATTACCTAAGCCCAGGAGATTATTATTATTATTATTATTATTATTATTATTATTATTATTATTATTAGCGTACGCAGCCTCTAAAAAGATGATAGTTAAATATTTGGATAGTAATGCACACAAACGTAAACGCAAACGTGCCCCCTCCTGGGGGATGGGTTACGATTACTCCCTCTTTACAATGCCCGAAGGACAGCTTAGCGTGGCTGGCATAAACACACACACACACACACACACACACCCATACACATACACAAACATATATATATATAAATATATATATATATATATATATATATATATATATATATATATATATAAATTTATATATATATATATATATATATATATATATATATATATATATATATATATATATATGTATATATATATATATATATATATATATATATATATATATATATATATATATATCATCATCATTTCCTCCTACGCCTATTAACGCAAAGGGCCTCAAAGAGTAATTATTGGCTAACTTCATTAAAGGATAGCCAGTTTCTTGTGATACACAGTGGTCCCTACCAGTCCATACTGAATCCCGTAAGATCATGCATCAGGCATTGAGAGTAGGAGCTGAAGAGACATCTTCTCTATCGCTTCAAACCCAATCCGTCACCCTGCCGCCAGTGACTTTATCGTGATTTAAGGGGGTATTTCTCAACACCCAAAGTTCTTGTCATTCCACCAGTTTGCTCATCCGCTTATACTCGTACAACCATTGGCAAACATTGATTGCTAAGATATACTGTCTAGCACGGTCATATATATATATATATATATATATATATATATATATATATATATATATATATATATATATATATATGTATATATACATATATATATATATATATATATATATATGTATATATATATATATATATATATATATATATATATATATATATATATATATATATTTAAATATATATATATATATATATATATATATATATATACATATATATATACATATATATATATATATATATATATATATATATATATATATAATCTAATGAATAAAATTGAATAAAA
>NC_090728.1:111719065-111721565 GCF_036898095.1 Palaemon carinicauda | reverse complement strand
ATTAAATACTAGTACGGCCATCTGATTGAATGCTTTCCTTTTTGGAGAGTGGCATTTTACGTTTCATAATCACATTTTGCTTACCAAAAGCTCTCCATCCAATGCTATTCCTTCTTATAATTGCGGCCTCATGTCCTGGGGAAATTCTTATTGTCTACCTTAAGTACGTTTTCTCAATAATGATTTCTAAATGTTTGTCCATAACCCTTATTTGTTGCCTCTCTGTATTTTCATTTAACAATATCCCAATTTCACTCATATTTATTTTTAGTTCTACATTTCTGCTTTCTCTATTCAAATAAATTTTTGCAAATCGTCCTATGATTTTCTTTATAGAACTTTGACATTAGCAAGTCTTACGGTGTTGAAGTATTCCCATTAATGATAATTCCTATTTTTATCAATATAAATTCTCAAAATTTTTTCCAGCCATGTTGTAAATATTTTAAGCCATACATATATTTTCAGGTGTTCTAACATAACTTTCATCTTCTCAGATTTGAAGGGTTTGTATTACAAATACACATTTTATATATATACATATGTATATATATATATATATATATATATATATATATATATAAATATATATATATATATATATATATATATATATATATATATATATATATATATATTTACATACATATATATATATATATATATATATATATATATATATATATATATATACATATATATATATATATATATATATATATATTTACATACATATATATATATATATATATATATATATGTATATATATACATATATAAATAAATAAACATATATATATATATATATATATATATATATATATATATATATATATATATATTCAATAAAACACTAGACATTCAGAGAAAAAAATTTTACTAATATTCAGCAGCATCGGATAACATGATGATTAAAATACATATCGAATAGATATTCTATTAATTGTTAAATATTTCTCATATCGTCTATTTATTTCCTTATTTCCATTTCCCTATTGAGCTTATAGCATCTTGCTTTTCTTACTTGGGTTGTAGTTAAGCCAATAATAATAATAATAATAATAATAATAATAATAATAATAATAATGATAATAATAATAATAATAATAATAATAATAATAATGATGATGATAATAATAATAATATAAACCAAAGACATGAAAAGCCACTGAATACGATGGAATAATTGCTGAGATAATATTGGGCGAGAATGAAGTGATACACAGAATGCTTATGAGGTTATCTTGTAGAATGTAGCGTGAAGAGGCAAATCCTGATGAATGGGAGCGTTGGTGAAAAGAATAAAAATAAGACCTAACTGATTTCAATAATGAGAGGTATCATTCTTACGTCAGTTGTCATGAAAATATATAGTATGCTCATTTTAAAGAGACTTGAGAGAAACCCTTACGGAAAGCTGAGAGATTCAGAATAGTTAGAAGTTGTACTGACAAAATATTATTTCTAAGACATATTGTGCAGCAATGTGTAGAATATAGAAATCCACTCTTGATGGCATATGTGGGCTATGACAAAGCCTTTGATAGTGTGCACCGGCCAATTTTGTGGAGAATCCTGCGTTATTATGGAGTTTCTCTTGAATTTATAAATCTAATTATGTCTGGTCATGAGCATAGCAAGTGCAAAGTTTATGTTAATGGAGTCATATCAAATGAATTTCCAGCGAACAGCGGAGTACTCCAAAGGAGTGTGTAGTAACCAATGTCGTTTATCCATCTCACGGAACTTGTAATGCATAGAATATTTGGGGATTGGACTGGATTGGTAAAAGGAAATCAGCTGACCTAGAATATGCTGATGCTAATATCTATATGCAATGGAAGATGAAATATCCTTAGAAGGAGAAAAGAATAATGAGGTGGAGTCATTTAAATATTTAGAAATATTATCTCTAATACAGGGTCTTCAAAATTAGAGTTTATTGAAAGCAAATTAGACAATAGGTAGGTTGAGTAAAATTTGGAAACGCCTGAAATTACATAGAAAAATCAGGCTATATTGCAATTTAATGAGATCGGTCTTACTGTATGGACATGAGTCATGGTATAACAATGAAACAGTATCTAAGACTAACAGATTTTACAGTTTTGAGAACAAAGCTCTCAGAGAGATAAATGGCAGAGCAGCATTCGAAATGAAACTATTAGAGAGATTACTCGAGTGTTATATATGGATGAGATCATGGTGAGAGGTAGATGGAGATGGTTTGGGCATGCTCTTTGCACTCCCCAAGAGAGATTAGTTCACCAAACTTTTAAATGGCTTCACAAAGCACTAAAAGAGTTGGAAATCCCAGGCCTACATGGCTGAGGGCTATGAAGCGTGAATTGGGATATGATGAATAGAAAACTATAGATTGAAAACCTCAAGATAGAGACGACGGGCGAAATCTAAGAGCCCATTTGCGCCAAGGGGCGCAGGAGAAGATAATGATGATGATATATTTACACGTGTGTCTCCTTCTATTTATGTCTGTATT
>NC_090728.1:111701565-111714065 GCF_036898095.1 Palaemon carinicauda | reverse complement strand
AATTTTCATGAATTTTTAAATTTTCTGAAATAATAAAAACTAGAGTTCGATCACAGGATAGTACTGTGATTCATTAGTGAAAGATTCATTGGATGGTATCAATAGAGAGGAGATTAAAAGTACGCTAGATCAAAGTCTTGAGACATTATTTTGTAAATACTGTAGGAAGCAGAAGTTGTGTTGTAAACAACGACAAGAGCGTAGTAATGGCTGTCTGCAGTCCCTCTTCATTTAAGCTAACATATATTTTTTTCATAGTTTTATCATACCTCCTCTAATATCCCTTACTCAACTTAGCTAACGCAACCAAAGAGCAAATGGGTCTGTCCACTTTCTCTCCCCTTGCTCTGCTTTCCAATTCCTCTCCTAACCAATTCCCTATCTCTTGTCTTTTTTCTTCTTTTTTTTTTTTTTTTTACGCAAAACAAACCAAAATAGTATTCCTGGCTGAGGGAGAGAAGAATTTCCGCGAATGGCGAGAAGTGGGATCAAACTGAGTTTACAGAGGGATTGGAAATTCCGAAGAGGAAGACTCACTGGGCAAACACGGCCAAAAAATTTTCGGCCTTTTTTCCCTAAGGAGCGAATAAAAACAAACACATTTTTCCTGCTTGCAGTACCATGCACCTTGAAATAACATGGAATTGTGTATTATTTATTAATAATGTGTATTATGTATTGAATACGCTCTTTCTCTCTCTCTCTCTCTCTCTCTAGGTTATCAGATACCCAGTGTATTTTCGGAAAATAATCTTTAAGTGTAGGCAATAATTATGCAGTCAGCATTCCATGGTTATCATTTTACATACAATGCTTTAATAACGGTATATATGATTTATCATCGCCAATGGGTTTCATGCCTTTTTCCTTTTCATTATTCGATGCTGAACTTTCATGAATTTCCCAACATCTTATATTCCCTATATTATTATTTTGTCAACGATGATTAGAAGATTCATCTTTTTAATCCCGACTGTGTTGATGTTAAGAAAATATTTCATAGACTAAATTAATTCTTTTTCATTAGCTTTAGTGAAAATCGCCTGGCAGATGTCATTATTCATATGAATAGTTTCAAGTGAATATTGATGAAGATTTGACGGTTTATCGTCTTGGAAACCAATTCACTAACATTAAAACATAAAGTTTTATATTGAGTTCCATATTCCATGCAAATCTAAGAATGTTGTTGAGAAGCTATTCTGGTAATTACTTTTAATGTAATTAAGAGCAACCAATTATAATACTAACAGGATGAGTCACCGATTTCATCAATGTTTGTGTGTCTTTTTTTTTTTTTTTTTTTTTTTTTAGATAGTAAAAGATTTTAATGAAAACTGGTGAGAAAAGGGAAGTGGGTAACTTCTCTCAAATGAATAATTTTTTTCCTGATATAACGAAGGTTGATATTTCAACCATATTTAGTAATGTTCAAAGTAAGAGTTCTTTTATTTTGTCTGTTTAAGCCGATTGCTGTTTCAATGTTTCTCGTCGTTCTGTTGCGTCTATATTTCATACCAATGTCTGCAATAAAGCATTTATTTACTGCAAAATTGTAAGCAATATTTACTAGCTGTGCTGTAATAAATATTAATTATTTACGATTATGACAGACGACAGAAGAGCTATTAGGTGCATGTGTTATGTACGACTGGCTACCAGACTACACACACACACACAAACACACACACACACACTTATCCTTTCAATTATTCTTATACGTTCTATACAGTCTCATTTCCGGTTTAAATTAGTTACAGTAATGCGATGAAGCCCAAAATTGTGAAAATTGTATGAAGAAAAGTCAACTTATAAGTATATCTACTCTCTCTTTAATAATGTATGGTCTTCAGATATGTGTAATGGTATAAATCACAATGTGAGAATTAGTCTTAGTTTTCCAGTTTTTATATATGTGGTTTTATTTTTCTGCGTAATTTGATATAAAGTTCATATATTCATTTTGCCTTTTTGTTAATACTATCTGTTTTGATAACTTTCTTTGTTATGTAGATCATATAACAAATATCTAGGTTAAATGAATAGCAGAGTCCTGAAATGTTTTTAGATATTGTTTGCATGAAATACTTATGCTCTTACGCTGACAGAATTAATAGTCTTTCATACCTTGGGTACTAACAAGATTTATAGATGGAAATATGTGTTAAGAAATAGCATAGAAGAAGTTTATAATAGTTTTAAATCCCCTTCATTCTTCCTTTCCTCTCTGTTTTAAAAGAACAGCAATATCCGGCATCAACACTTCGCCTAAATGCCGAGGCTCTCCAAGATTAATAGTTCCTCAGAATCCCGGCCATTAATCTCCAATGGTATTGCCAAGTAAATTAGCACAGAGAAAATCCCTGTTTCATCCGAACTAAGTCTTTCCCATTTATTTGTAAGCGAGTTCACGGCAAGCAGGAAATGCCCGGCTTTCAGTTCAGACGTCCTTCTTGACAACACCCAGAAGTGATAAACTAATACTAAATTTGAAATTCTGAATAAACAAGTCTATTAAGTGACTTTAAATATATCGAACTAATCAATGAAGATGCAAATTTAAATACTATTGTGGATTACAATAGACGGATCTAGTGAAAATGACAAGACCAGCAGGTTTTGTATATAGTCCATCCTGCATTACATTTTGTTGAACACTGAGTTAGAATGGAAAAAAAATAGCATAGGTTTATTTCGGCTCTGGCGAAGATACATGGTCGTAGGAGCAGAAATAAATTAGAAACATTCATAGCCGGTTAAACTCAACTCCACAATCCCAACGTTTGTTGGTTGGACTCTCCCCCCCCCCCCCCTTCCCCCCCCCCCCCCCCCCCCCCCCGCACGGGCAGAGCCTCTATCATTTTTTGTCTCTATAGATTAATGGGTTGCTGTGAACAGCATAACAATTTTGTTGCTTTGTAGCAATGAATAATAACATATAGTTCTAGTGACAAATATACACGCGTATTTACGCCCACGTTAATAGATATGTGTATATATACATACACACGCACACACACACACACACACATATATATATATATATATATATATATATATATATATATATTATACAATATGTATATATAACAAAAAATCATAATGAAAATAGACAATGAAATTTTAAGTCTAAAGATAAACATCGAAAGACCTATAACAACTTAGCAATTTCCAATAAGAGTTTTGTAATATTCTTCAAATAGACTATGCGGTGTTAATTTAAGCACAAAAGAGAGGCTGCGTTTAATATCCATATAAAGACATTCAATGTCATCTAAAAATGTGATGATGGGACATGAAAAAATTAACATACAATAAATATTCAATATTTTCTGATAAGAGAAGAATATTGAATGCTTTGATAGACAAATTGATGATATACTGAGGGTTCTTTATGCATTACATACTATATGGAATATATTTAGAAAAAAAAATACTTATAGAAAATAAATGTTATGAATAATATTTTTCAACTGAAAGGAAAATGTAAATAGTTTCTAAATGAAATAGATGAATGATAGACCTTCCCTAATAACTTGGATCATTTATTTCTTTTTCCGTTTTCTCTCATGGTGTTTTGTATTTGCATTGAGTAAGTATGATAATATCTGGCTTCTTATTCATTAAATAGTATGAGCCAGGCCCAAGTTCTCCTCTTCAAACCCTTCATGAAAACGGCACCCTACGTAAATTACTTTGAAATCATGTTTTTCGCGTAGGATGAATTTCGTATAAGATATTTTGCGAAAATTCAAGTCCACGCCATTATAGAACTAACTTGAATCGTAACAGTTATCCGAATTTAGAACACATCTGAAAAATGGGCTTATCCTTTTGCCTCTCAGTTATTATGTTTATTCATTATTTCCGACATTTTGGCCGAATAATTGACTTCACTGGCCTTCTTTGGCAATAATGCTTGTATTTACTAATTTAGTATTAGTCCCTCACTAGATAATGAAGCTTTCGGAAGAATGGCATAATGGCGTAATTGTTCCGTCGTTTCAATATACTATACTGTAAGTGTGTTGAATGTGACCATGAAAATCATAGTGGCAAAATGTATTTATTGTATCTGGTAAAGAGTGCGGTTAGATCTTGATTGAAAAAGTTAGAAAGATGACAGATATTGATAAAGGAGGGGAGACTATTTGGTGTTTGATATGGAACAGTTGTGTAAAGTCTTATGAAAAAAAAAAAAAAAAAAACTGAACGTTTTGTTGAGCATACGTAAACCTAGAAATTATTTCATAAAATTATAAGAAATAATATAAGAGTTAGAATATAAGAATTGCAGAGTGACAAGTTTATTGTGAAGTTGCGTCTGAGACAAGTGGGTGTTCTGTTTCTATGACATATGTGCAATATCCTTATGGATACAGAAATGCAAAAGTTCAGAGAAAAATGGGCCGTAAAAAAGAGTGCAACATGGTTCGTGTTTGCATAAACCAGTGAAATTTGTATTGATTTTGATTAATTGCAACATCAAACTATTTCATACCATTATTCATTTGACTATTGTAAGATTTCCCGAAAATTCCTCATTGCAAATGTATCAGAGAGCGATTAAATTCTATACAATACTTTGGGATTTGTTTGGCATAATATGATGGGTGCTGCCCACTTCGGAACAATAACCGAATTCTATTTTGAAAAGTGTATTCATTGCATTCATAAGCAACGGCAAGCGTGAAATGATTTTATTCTTTTCAATTATTTATTTTTTTTCAATGAAAACATCTATTCAAATAATTCTTTTTCTGTTTCATGTAAATTGCTATATGCTTCTACCGGAAAGAAAAATTTGTTTGTTATTTTTCTGGTTAAAGGTATTTTTCTTATTTTTTCATAGTTGTTTAGTCATTGTATTTATCAAAGTTACTACATTTCTTATAAAATCAGTTATAGCAATTAGATTTCTTTTTAAGATTTTTTTTTCATCTTGCAATAAATGTGTATTTCCAAATTTACTTATTCAACTTAAATTTGTTATTATTCACAAGTATTTTTATTCCAAATTAATATATATTTCACTTTTTTATACATGTTAAACATGTATTCTATAATCAAGAAATTATTTACACTCAAACTTTTAAGATATGAAAAAATTTCGAATAGACGGGCAACTGAATTTTATAATTATGCCCTTTAGCACAAAATATGAAGTTATCCGATTTACTTTTCATAAGTAAATACTAATTTCATTCATGAAATTATTTACATTAGCAAACCTTTATAATGTGAGACATAAAATATTAGAAATAGGTCATACGAACGATTTGAATAAAATTCAACTAAAAATGTCGGAGGAGGATATCAAGTGATTCGCGTCAAAGCAGCGTCTATCCTGCGAATCTTCTGTCAAATTTTCTTATCTAAATGCTAATGGCTCCCGTCACATGATACTTCCAGAGGGAGAGGACGATTCAGAAGGTTTACACTATTGGTTGAAAGAGGATCTTCTTCCTTACTCTCTGCATTAAGCAGATTTAGAGATAAACTCTTCCATCCATGGTTTTATCCGTCTTATTATTCATTTTCACCACCATAACAATTACATTAAAGCGTAGTTCCTAAACTCAATGTAGTCCTGAAGAAAGGTCGCGAAGTGATCCGAAACACATGTCGATACCAAACAATAAATGGAGAAAAGTAAATGTATTTCTATATCTATATCTATATATCTATATATATATATATATATATATATATATATATATATATATATATATATATATATATGTATATATATATATATGTATATATATATATATATATATATATATATATATATATATATATATATACATATATAATCCTTTTTTTCTAGATAGGAAAGTATTTAATCAGATGGTCCTAACAGAATTAACTTAGGCATCAGAAACTTAGAGCCTTACTAAAGGCCTCACAGCATAAGCTGATTATAACTTGAAAGCTATGGAAAGAATGATGATAATAATAACAATAAGAGTCATAAATAGAGCAACATGGATATGAGAGCAAACTAAAGTAGAAGATATTCTAATATGTAAGGAAAAGGAATGGACATGGGCAGGATATATATAGATATATATATATACACATATATATATATATATATATATATATATATATATATATATATATATGTATATATATATATATATATATATATATATATATATATTCATATATTATTATTATTATTATTATTATTATTATTATTATTATTATCATTATTATTATTAATATTATTATTATTATTATTATTATTACTATTATTATTATTATTATTATTATTATTATTATCATTATTATTATTATTATAATTATTATCATTATTATTATTATCATTATTATTATTATTATTATTATTATTATTATTATTATCATTATGATGATGATGATGATGATGATGATGAATTACTAGGATTTATTGAAACGAAAGAAGAGTTTTTTTACGAGTCCTAAACGGCTTCGGAAGAAAATCTTCACGGATTTCCGAATGCCTTCAGAAAAAATGGCCATAGATTCAGCATGGAGTTCTGAATGACCTTAGAACAGAATCTCTGAAATGCATCGGAACAAAACATTCCCGGATTTCCAAATGCCTTCAGAAGAAATAGCCGTAGAATTAGCATGGAGTTCTGAATGACTCCAGAACAGATTCATCCTGGAGCTCCCTGAACGGCACCTGAAGAAAATTTTTCGGGATCTTCAAAAGACTTCAGAAGACATAGCCGTAGACTTAGCATAGACTTCTGAATGACTCCAGAAAAAAATCTTCCCGGAGCAGTTCTGAACGGCTAAGCCCCGAGCTTCAAATGACTTCTGAAGACCTGATCTTTTTTTTTTTTTTTTTTTTTTTCAAACTAAGCATGCAACGCAGTGAAAATTGTTAACGACTATTTTTGGAACAGGGTTGACTGTGAGAATTGTGTATTGCAACTACAGGATACACAGGAGGCTCTTCGTAACACCTTCATCTACAGCTAGTTTTGGTGATTGCTGCAGAAGTTCTCGAGCTTTGAAGAACATAGTGTACGCGCCTTGAATGATCCTTTGCTTGGGCTTTTACAACGATGTCTTATAATTGGAGACTATTAGAAATGAAGAAATAAGGACGAAGACAGAATGGTTCAACCTAAACGGTGAGCGACGTGTGGTTCTTCAACAGGATAGTCTCAAAATTCGACATTGAAGATAGGACATATCCAGATCGTATTGGTAAATATATTGTGTTGCTCGTCGTTTACTTTAGCGTGATGACATAGGCGGAGAAAATGTATAGTATTCCTGTCTTTACCCATCTCCCCTATGGACAAAGACATTGATGCCATCGATTTCTCTGAGGAATCTGACGAACTGAGGACACACGACACTGAAATCTCTCTTGAAATCTAGAAGGAACTGACGAACTAAGAAATAATATGATGAAATCTCGGGGGATATTGACGAACTAAAGAAAGTGGAAGATGATATATCAAAGGAAACCGAAAAACTAGAAGAGACATAAGAGAACAGCAACGAAGAGCCTTTAAACGAACACGTAAAATACCTATTAAATGCAAGAGGTAAATCACCTTGAAATATAGGTAAAAAAAGACCCTAATACGAGAAATAAGGCCCCTAAAAAAAGAGGTAAAAAACCCCAAATACTAGAAATAAGGCTGGTAAAAATAGAGGTAAAAAAAACTCTTAATGTTAGAAATAAGGCACCTAAAAATAGAGGTCAAAGAACCTCTAAGGCTGGAAGTAAAGCCCCTCAAAATCAAGTAAAAAAGCCCCTAATGCTTTATACAAGGCACCTAAAAATGGATATCAAAAGCCCCTAATGCTATTAATAAGGCACCTAAAAATAAAGTCAAAGAGCCTTTAATGATAGAAGTAATGCCCCTCAAAATAGAGGTCAACTAGACTCTAATGCTATAAATAAGGCACCTAAAAAGAGAGGTCAAAGAGATTCTAATGCTAAAAGAAATGCACCTACAAATCGAGGTAAAAAGCCCCTAATGCTATAAATAAGGCACCTAAAAATAAGGGTCAAAGAGATCCTAATACTTGCAAGTAATGTACCTCAAAATCGAGGTCAAGAAGCTCCTAATGCTATAAATAAGGCACCTTAAAAGAGAAGTCCAAGAGCCTCTAATGCTAGAAGAAATGTACCTCAAAATCGAGGTCAAGAAGCCCCTAGTGCTATAAATAAGGAACCTGAAAATACAGGTCAAAGAGCCTCTAATGCTTGAAGTAATTCACCTCAAAATCGAGGTCAATAAGCCCCTAATGCTATAAATAAGGTACGTAAAAATAAAGGTCAAAGAGCCTTTAATGCTAGAAGTAATGCACCTCAAAATCGAGGTCCAAAAAGCCAAAAATGCTAGTAAATAAGGCACCTAAAAAGAGAGGTCAGAGAGGTCTAATGCTAAAAGAAATGCATCTCAAAATCGAGGTCAAGAAGCCCCTAATGCTATAGATAAGGCACCTAAAAAGAAAGGTCAAAGAGCCTCAAATGCTAAAAGTAATTCACCTAAAAATCAAGGCCAAGTAGCCCCTAATGCTATAGATAAGGCACCTAAAAAGAGAGGTCAAAGTGCCTCTAATGCTAGAAGTAATTCACCTAAAAATCAAGGGCAAGTAGCCCCTAATGCTATAGATAAGGCTCCTAAAAATTGAGGTCAAAGAGCCTGTAATGCTAGAAGTAATTCACCTAAAAATCAAGGCCAAGTAGCCCCTAATGCTATAGATAAGGCACCTAAAAAGAGAGGTCAAAGTGCCTCTAATGCTAAAAGAAATGCAACTCAAAATCGAGGGAAAAAAGCCCGTAATGCTATAAATAGGGCACCTAAAAATAAGTGCCAAAGAGCTCCTAAAACCAGAAGTAATGTACCTCAAAATCAAGGTCAAGAAGCCCCTAATGCTTTAAGTAAGGCACCTAAAAATAGAGGTCAAAGAGCCTCTAATGCTAAAAGAAAATGCACCTCAAAATCGAGGTCAATAAGCCCCTAATGCTATAAATAAGGCACCTAAAAAGAGAGGTCAAAGAGCCTCAAATGCTATAAGTAATGCACCTCAAAATCAAGGCCATAAACCCCCTAATGCTATAAATAAGGCACCTAAAAAGAAAGGTCAACGAGCTCCTAATACTAGAAGTAATGAACCTCAAAATCGAGGTCAATAAGCCACTAATGCTATGAATAAGGCACCTAAAAAGAAAGGTCAAAGAGCTCCTAATACTAGAAGTAATGCATCTCAAAATCGAGGCCAATAAGCCCCTATTGCTATAAATAAGGCACCTAAAAAGAAAGGTCAAAGAGCTCCTAATACCAGAGGTAATGCATCTCAAAATCGAGGTCAATAAGCCCCTAATGCTATAAATAAGGCACCTAAAAAGAAAGGTCAAAGAGCTCCTAATACTAGAAGTAATGCACCTCAAAATCGAGGTCAATAAGTCCCTAATGCTATAAATAAGACACCTAAAAATAGAGGTCAAAGAGCTCCTAATAATGGAAGTAATGCACCTCAAAATCGAGGTCATAGAGCCCGTAATGCTATAATACGGTACCTAAAAATAGAGGTCAAAGAGCCTCAAATGCTGTAAGTAATGCACCTCAAAATCGAGGTCAAATGACCCTGATTCTATAAATATGGCACTAAAAAAGAAAGGTCAAAGAGCTCCTAATACTAGAAGTTATGCACCTCAAAATCGAGGTCAATAAGCCCCTAATGCCATAAATAAGGCACTAAAAAGGAAAGATCAAAGAGCTCCTAATACTCGAAGTAATGCATCTCAAAATCGAGGTCAATAAGCCCCTAATGCTATAAATAAGGCACCTAAAAAGAAAGGTCAAAGAGCCTCCTAACACTCGAAGTAATGCATCTCAAAATTGAGGTCAATAAGCCCCTAATGCTATAAATAAGGCACCTAAAAGAAATGTCAAAGTACTCCTAATACTAGAAGTAATGCACCTCAAAATCGAGGTCAATAAGCCCCTAATGCTATAAATAAGGCATCTAAAAATAGAGGTCAAAGAGCCTCTTATGCTAAAAGTAACGCACCTTTAAATAGAGGTAAAAAAAAAAACCCTAACGTTATAAATAAGGCACCAAAAAATAGGGGTGAAGGAGCCTCTAATGCTAAATGTAATGCACCTGAAAATCGATATAATGGAGCACCTAATGGTATAAATAAGGCACCTAAAAATAGATGTCAAAGAGCCTCTAGTGCTACAAGTAATGCATCTAAAAAGAGAGGTCAAAAGCCCCTAACGTTATAAATAAGGCACCTAAAAAGAGAGGTCCAAAGAGCTTTGAAAGCTAAAAGCAATGCACCTCAAAATCGAGGTAAATAGGCCCCTAATGCTATAAATAAGGCACCTAAAAAGAAAGGTCAAAGAGCTCCTAATACTAGAAGTAATGAACCTCAAAATCGAGGTCAATAAGCCCCTAATGCTATAAATAAGGCACCTAAAAAGAAAGGTCAAAGAGCTCCTAATACTAGAAGTAATGCACTTCAAAACCGAGGTCAATAAGCCCCTAATGCTATTAATAAAGCACCTGAAAAGAGAGGTCAAAGAGCCTCTAATGCTGAAAGTAATGCACCTCAAAATCGAGGTAAAAAAAACCCTAATGCTAAAAATAAGGGACCTAAAAATAGAGGTCAAAGAGCCTCTAATGCTAGAAGTAATGCACCTGAAAATCAAGGTAAAAAAGCACCTAGTGCCATAAATAAGGCATCTAAAAAGGGAGGTCAAAAAGCCTCTAATGCTAGAAGTAATGAAACTCAAAATGAAGGTAAAAAAGCCCCTAATGCTATAAATACGGCACCTAAAAAGAGATGTTTAAGAGCTTCTAATGCAAGAAGTAATGCACCTCAAAATCGAGGGCAAAAAGGCCCTAATGCTATAAATAATGCATCTAAAAATAGAGGTCAAAAGCCGCTAATGCTATAAATAAGGCACCTAAAAAGAAAGGTCAAAGAACTTCTTATACTAGAAGTAATGCACCTTAAAATCGAGGTCAATAAGCCACTAATGCTATAAATAAGGCACCTAAAAAGAGAGGTCAAAGAGCCTCTAATACTAAAAGTAATGCACCTCAAAACCGAGGTCATAGAGCTCCTAATGCTATATATATAAGACTCCTAAAAATCGAGGTAAAAAAGCCCCTAATACTATAAATAAGGCCCCCCAAAATAGAGGTCAAAGACCCTCTAATGCTAGAAGTAATGCACTTCAAATTCGAGGTAAAAAAGCCAATAATGCTATACATAAGACTCCTAAAAATGGGGTTAGAAAAGCCTCTAATGCTAGAGATAAGGCACCTGCCACCTCAAAATTAAAGGTAAAAAAAACCCTAATGCTAGAGATAAGGCACCTTAAAATAGAGGTCATAAAGTCCCTAACGCTAGAGATAAGGCATCTCAAAACAGAGGTCAAAAAGACCCTAATGCTAGAGATAAGGCGCCTAAAAATAGAGGTAAAAAAGCTCCTAATGTTCGAGATAGGGCACCTAAAAACAGAGGTAAAAAAAGACCCTAATGCTAAAGATAAGACACCTCAAAATAGAGGTAAGAAATCCCCTAATGCTAAAATAAGGCACCTCAAAATCAGAGGTAAAAAAGCCGCTCTATGCTAGAGGTAAGGCACTTAAAAATAGAGGTAAAAAAAATCCTAATGCTAGAGATCAGGCACCTCAAAATATAGGTAAAAAAAAAATCCCCTAATGCTAGAGATAAGGTACCTGGCACCTCAAAATTAAAGATTAAAAAGTTCCTAATGCTAGAGATGAGGCATCTCAACATAGAGGTAAAAAATCCCCTAATGCTAGAAATAATGCACCTCAAAATCAGGGGTCAGAAAGCCCCTCTATGCTAAAGGTAAGGCACCTAAGAATTGAGGCCATAAAGCCCCTAAATCTAAAGTTAAGGCACCTAAAAATAGAGGTCAAAAAGCTCCTAATGTTTGAGATAAGGCACCTCAGCATAGAGGTAAAAATCCCCTAATGCTAGAGATAAGGCACCTCAAATTCAGAGGTTAAAAAGCCCCTAATGCTATGAATAAGGCACCTAAAAATATTAGGTCAAAAAGACCCTAATACTATAGATTAGGCTCCTGAAAATAGAGGTAAAAAGCTGTTAATGCTAGAGATAAGGCACCTCAAAATAAGAGGTTAAAAAGGCCTTAATGCTACTGATTAAACTCCTGAAAATAGAGTTAAAAAGCTCCTAATGCTACAGATAAGGCACCTTAAAATATTGGGCCAAAAAGCCCCTAATGCTAGAGATTAGTGTCCTGAAAATAGAGGTAAAAAGCTCCTAATGCTAGAGATAAGGCACCTCAAAATAAGAGGTCAGAAAGGCCCTAACGCTAGAGATAAGGCCCCTCAAAATAAGCGATAAAAAAGGCCCTAATGCTAGAGATAAGGCACCTTGAAATACAGGTCATAAAGCCCGTAAAGCTAAAGTTAAGGCACATAAAAATAAATGTAAAAAAGCCACTAATGTTAGAGATGAGACACCTTAA
>NC_090728.1:111684065-111694065 GCF_036898095.1 Palaemon carinicauda | reverse complement strand
CGTCTGTTGTGGCCTCTATCATCTGTCACGATGTCGTCCGTTTCAAGAGCTTCAGCAAAGACCAGCCAGTCGGCACTGCGTGTGCGCTTGATTGAGGCACAAGCAAAGCCTAAGCAAGCTGAGGAAGCAAAACAGCTAGAAAAAGAGGAATTGGCTTTGGAAATGCAAGCCAAAGCACTTGCAGCTGAAGCTGAAATGCAAGCCAAAACACTTGCAGTTGAAATGCAAGCCAAAGCAATTGCAGCTAAACGCAAGAGCCAAGAAGAGATTAACGGCCTGAAGTTAGACTGTGATAAACTACAGGTAGAGTATGAAACACGGTCTAAAGTTGGAACTTCATATGCTGGTTCCGCTGCTAGTAATGCTTCACAACGGGAGAAGATGGACTCATCAGTTCAGTTGGATGTCAAAGGGATTGAGCAGTGGAGAAGTGATGTAAATTCTCACTATGAGAGTGGGAGAATCAGCAGGGTTCATGAAGTAGATTTGAATCCTACAAACGTCCACAGTGTGACGTATGACCTGAAGGGTGTTGAACATCATTCAACTACATTGGTCCCAGATGCGACGCCTTTTTTGCCAAGACGTGTTCCCTTAACTCGAGATGTGTCCCAAGCAGATCTGCAAACTTCTGAAATAGTAAAAGCTCTTGATTGTACACTAGCTAGTCAGCAAGAACTAACACGACGAATGCAGCTGCCACAGATGAAGCTGGAGCGTTTCAGTGGAGACTTAACCAAATTCTCCATGTTTAAGAATTCTTTCACCTGGATTGTGGAGTGTAATACCGACGACCCTGCACGAATGCTAACTCATCTATACAACTGTTTAGATGGTACTCCCAAGAACCTGATTGAGAACTGTTTCCATCTACCCACTGACATTGGGTATGATTGTGCTTGGGAGATATTGTGTCATAAATACAAGAATGACAATGACCTGTCAGATGCTTATGTCAAGAAGCTTTTTGATTGGAAGGAGAATAATGCAGGTGATATTGATGGCCTGGAAAATTATGCTACATGTTTGAAGACAGTTAAAGCAGCACTTGGTAATAACTACCATCGAATAGAGCTTCAAGAAACAATGAAGAAGATTGTTGAAAAGGTCCCTTACCAACTGAGAGTGAGATGGGTAGCGAAATGCGAGGAACATAAGTTCAAGCTTCCAGCTCTAATAGAGTACATTGAAAAACAGGCGTGTGTTGCCAAGCATCTCTCCTATTATGAGTGCGACCGTTGTACCCCGAAGTCTACTGAGAAGCCATCCAAGCCTGTCAGGCCTAAGACCTTACCTGTGCACCACACAGCTTCACCAGCTAGAGGGAAATGGTGTCCCTTCTGCACTAAGGAGGACCATGAACTTAAAGAGTGCTTCAAATTTGAAAGGTTGAAGCTTCCAGATCGCTGGGAGGTGATAAAGAAGGCAAGATACTGCTTCAGGTGTCTTAATGTGAAGATGCATCAATCTGTGAAAAGTGTGGATCTCACAAGCACCATACCATGCTGCATAGTCCACCTAAGACTGCAAGCAATACAGGTGCGGTCCATGTGGGAGACAAAAGTGCTATCGGGGCCGGTGAGAAGGCAGTTGGTGCTACAGAAGGTGGCGCGACTGCTACAGCTGGCAAGAGTGTTGTAACCCCAAATGTGCAACCTATGTTCTCAGTGAGTGCAAGCCAGTTACCTAAGGGAAGAACAATGCTGAAAATCTTACCTGTTCTCGTGAATGGCATCCATGCAACCTATGGATTCATCGACAGTGGAGCTGCCCCAACATTGGCAGCAAGAAGCCTGATAGACCGAATGGGTCTCAAAGGAAGACCATCCAACCAGATCATGGCAACTGAAGAAGGGCCTTTCACTTGTAAGGAAGTTCTGTCCCTACACATTGGTAATATTAATACTGATAAAGGAGAGCATGTGACCGACGTGTTCGTGGCTGACAAGATCAATGTGTCTATGGACCATGCCATGAATCAAGAATGGCTGACCAAGTGGCCACATCTGAGTGACCTGGAAGTAGAAAGTCTACCTGAAGATCATTGTCAAGTAGAGCTAATCATTGGGCTAGACACGACATTGAACAGAGTGATTCTAGACCAGCGACATGGGCTGAAGGACGAGCCATCTGCCTACCTGACCAAGCTAGGGTTGGTTGTTTTTGGCCCAACAGGACCCATATCGACTTCAGGTCCTGCCCCTCTGTTCCATGTGTGCACTGTGGATGATACAACAGAACTTCTGCAACGCAACTTCAACCAAGACTTTTGGGAGAAAGAGACACTCTCAAAGATAGAAGATTCTTTTGAAGACAAGAGATTCCTGTCTTTGTTGGACGAAACTGTTGTCCAGACAGATGGCAAGTATGCTGCTTGCTTACCCTTTAGTGACACGGAGCCTCTACCTAATAACCGTGCCATGGCAGAACGTAGGGCTCACTCCTTAAAGAAGAAATTTGAGGCAAATGAAACATACAAGACTATATACGTTGAACAAGTAGAGAAGTACCTTTTGAAAGGGTACGCTGAGCTTGTCCCAGTCGACAAACTGAATCGCAGTGATGGCCGTGTGAACTACATGGCGCACCATGGGGTCAAACACCCTACCAAGGACAAGCTTAGGGTCGTCTTCGACCTTAAGGCTAAGCATGCTGGGACCTCACTCAATGACCACCTCATGCAGGGACCAGATCTCACAAGTAGTCTTGCTGGAGTGCTGCTGCGCTTCAGGGAAGGACAACATGCTGTTACTGCGGACATACAAGAAATGTTCCATCAAGTCAAGGTGCCAGAAGACGAGAGGGACTCTTTACGCTTCCTGTGGTGGCCAGGTGGAGACACCAATCAAGCTATTCAAGAGTTCAGGATGACTTCACATGTGTTTGGAGCGCGATCGTCCCCAAGTGTAGTCAACTTCTGCCTCAGACAGGCAGCACTGGACTATGGTGACAAGTATGGTGAAGACGCTTGCCATGCCATACGGCGCAACTTCTACGTTGACAACTTGTTGAAGTCAATGGACAGTGAGGAAGACTGTATCCAATTGACAAAAGACCTCATTGGACTCTGTGCTGATGGAGGATTCCGGCTGAACCAGTGGACATCTAGCAACAAGTGCATTCTTGCTGCCGTGCCTGAAGGGGAGAGAGATAAATCAGTGGCTACATTGGACCTCAGTAAGGACGAGCTGCCTACGGAGCGCGCTTTGGGTATCCACTAGGACATGAGCAGTGATGAGTTCACCTTCAAGATCAACCTGAAGGAGAAGCCTAGGACGCGAAGAGGAGTTCTCTCTGTAGTGGCTTCCTTGTATGATCCACTTGGTTTTGTTGCACCTTTCACCCTGAAAGGGAAGATGTTACTACAAGACCTGTGTCGTCGCAACTTACCTTGGGACGAAGAAATGAACAACAACGAAGCAAATCGCTGGAGCAGATGGACTTCCCAGTTTCAGTGTCTAGGAGACTTCAAGATCAGAAGAAGCCTGGTGCCTCCAGACTTTGGGGAGGTATCATCGTACCAACTACACCATTTTGCGGACGCAAGCCAGACAGGATATGGTGTGGCCACGTATCTGCGCACGGTAAGCAAGCAAGAATAACCAAGTGAACAGTACACTGGTTATGGGTCGAGCTCGTGTAGCTCCCCTCAAGAGACCGAGTATTCCACGAATGGAATTGACTGTTGCTGCTGTGGCAGCTCAACTTGATTGCAAGATCAGGTCAGAACTCAATTTGGAGTTGTGTGACTCAGTGTTCTGGACCGACAGCACGTCTGTCCTGAAGTACACCTGTCTGCAAGATACCACACGTTTGTGAACAACCATATGAACCTCATCCGCGACCTCAGTGACATCACCGCTTGGAGGTATGTGAACACCTCTGCAAACCCTGCAGACCTGGCCTCTCGGGGCCTTGATGTGGACAGCTTGCTGGAGTCGTCGCTGTGGCTGACAGGACCAGAGTTCCTGTGTCAAGAGCAGGACAGTTGGCCAGCTCTTCCTGACGATGTTAAGCGAGCAGAACTAGATGGAGATCCAGAAGTTAAGCAGTCTGCACCCATCTTCAGCATGGTTGTGCCGGAACCAATCTTAGTGGAGAAGATTGCTGCCAAGTTCTCTTCATGGACCAAGATAGTGCAAATCATCGCTCGACTGAGGCAATTAGGAACCAGGAGTGGATCAGAAGTGTTATCTGCAAACGAGATGAATTGTGCAACAAACATAATATGGAAGAAGATTCAAGCTCAAGAGTATGGGAGTGAGATCAAATCACTCTCCAAGAAGGATTCCAAGGTGAAGAAATCCAGCAAGATTTGCAAGTTGCGACCATTTCTACAAGAAGGCTTGCTGAAGGTTGGTGGAAGACTCTGTGAAGCCACCATCAGTGATAGCTGCAAGCACCCCATCATTCTTCCATCCAAGTCGCCAGTTGTGAGGAAGATGGTGCGATGGACCCATGAAACAAACAGCCATTGTGGGCAGAACCATCTTATGGCTGAACTAAGAAAAAACTACTGAATCGTTCATGGAAATTCAGTAGTTAGATCAGTGATACGTGACTGTGTCATCTGTAGAAGATTCAGTTGTCGGCCAGTGAATCAAGTGATGGCCGACTTGCCCTCTGACCGGATCTGTCCGGGGGATCCTCCCTTCACCAATATAGGGGCAGACTGCTTCGGTCCCTTCTTTGTGAAGCAAGGGCGCTCTACAGTGAAGCGCTGGGGAGCCATTTTTACCTGCCTGACAGTGCGAGCGATTCACCTGGAGGTTCTCAGCTCGATGGATCAAGACTCCTTTGTGAATGCAGTGAGAAGATTTACGGCCAGGCGAGGAGCTGTCAAGAGAATATGGTCAGACAACGATACCAACCTCGTCGCAGCTGACCGAGAGCTGAAGGAAGCTCTTCAAGACTTCAAGGAAGAGGAAATTGCCCAAACCCTAGCAGCTAAGGGCATCGAGTGGCGTTTCAACCCACCACATGCGTCACACTTCGGAGGAGTCTGGGAACGCCTCATACGCTCAGTGAGAAGAGCTCTCAGTGCAACCTGCCTGCAGCAGGTCACCACTGACGACACACTATCGACTCTGTTCTGCGAAGCTGAGTCTTTGGTGAATGGAAGACCCCTAACCAAGGTAAACGACGACCCAGACTGTCCACTGGCGTTGACGCCTAGTATGCTGTTGACTCTGAAGAGTGCAGTGCTCCCAGTAACGAAGACTGACCAGAAGGACTTGTATGTTAGGCGCCGCTGGCGTCAAGCGCAATATCTTGCCGACCAATTCTGGAAGCGATGGCTGAGGGAGTACCTTCCATTGCTGCAAGAAAGACAGAAGTGGACCGTCCAACGGCGAGACATCCAAGTTGGCGACATCGTGCTAACTACCAACGAACGTCTCCCCAGAGGCTTTTGGCCTTTGGGACGAGTCTTGGAAGTGACTCGAGACTCTGACAACCGAGTTAGACAAGCCAAGATCAAGACCGAGTGTGGATTGTACTTACGCCCAGTGCAGAAAATGTGCCTTCTCCTTGAAACGGAATGTGAAGACAGTGGAGTGCCATTGGAAAAAGAGTGAACGCCGTGCGCTGCTCATATGGCGTGCTGTGTATGTGGCATATTTGCGGTGTATTTTGTATACTACAAAATAGTGGGCGGTGTAGGATATGCCACAGCGTTTTACGTTTTTAGTTAAGTTGGCGCTACACGTTTTCTTTGTTGATGATAAGGATGAGGGGATAAGCGAGCGTCGGGATTGCCTGGTGTTTGTTTTGTAATTTAATTATACACATATGTGCACTATTTTGAATTAAATATTTCTATTGAACGGAAAACTGTATACATTTTTTGTTTACTTTTTTGTATGAAAAAGAAGTATTGAGTTGGTACTGAAAAATATTGTATTGTTATTGTTGGCATCTGCCCAAAAGGCCGCGATTTATGCCCGCCTTGGCGCCTTTGTTAGTTCAGCGTGGGCAGGCTCTGGAAAGCACATGGAATTTCTGCATGCTGTGGTTCTGCAGTATTTGTGATGTGCTGAGCTGCCCAGTGTACTCATCATAGTATTAAGTGACCGGTGTTTCTGTTAGCTAGGAGGCTGAATGCTTCTGGTTGTACAGCAACTTTTACCAGTGGTTATCTGTGAATTTAGTATTAGAATCGGCGTCTGGAAAATGTAAGTTTATTTTTTATGTTAAGTGAATCTTACCTGCCGAATTACTGTATTGTATTTTACATCATTTACATTATTTTGTATTTACATGATATTTACAGTATATATATTGTTTTATATGAATATTTACATTATTTTTTTGTATATTTATTGCTGCTTTTGTTTGCAGCGTCAAACCTCGCTTCTTTGATGGAATATATGAACACCACAGAGGAAGAGTGTTTGACTTCACCCTTAGTAAAACGCCGATATTCAGAACGTAGCTGCACTGGTGGTGCAGTGTTCAACAATATATATATATATATATATATATATATATATATATATATATATATATATATGTGTGTGTGTGTGTGTGTGTGTGTATGTGTGCGCAGATAGAGAGTGATATAAGGAGGATTAATGGAAATATGAAAGATCGAGCAATGATAGTTTATAAAGATTATAAAAGAAATTAAATGATTGATTCTTATCAGTATATGGGATTAAATGCATCAGATAAATGAAAAATGGCAGAGGCAGTGAGTTAGAGTATAGGTGAAGCGAGTTAGGTAACAGGAAGGGATTGTTGAGCCAACGCTCCTATATGGAAGTGAAGTTTGAATAATGAATGAGAAGGAAAGTAAAAAGGTTGGAGCTGCTGAAATAATCTGATAATTTAGTACATGTAGTGTAGGAAGATTTTTCGGAAATACTATGCATTAAAAATAAACCGGTTTAAGGTAAAACGGCGGATCAAAGGTGAAAATAAGCCTATGATTCAGAAATTCATGCTCCTATGAAGGTCATCAATAGGGAAGCTAGAGTGTACGCGGGAGGTTTAAATGTTTAAAGGCCGATCACTAATGGCAGAGGTAATGAACAGTGACAAATCCTTAGCTAGCAGGACAATGCCCTAGAGATGGTCCATAAATGCCTATGATCAGCGCAAGGCCCCTCTGCACCCAGGCTAGGGTCAGGGAGTGCCAAGCATTAGCTACTGATAACTCAGCAGGCAGACCTATAGGCTCCCCGAAACCCCCCATCCTTAGCTCAAAAAGATGGTGAATATACAGATAGTACAAGAAACTATCGACTTTGAGCTGGGCTCTAGCCTCCATCCGGCGATCACCAAGCAGAACGAAGCAACGGAAGGATATGTAAGATTCTCTATACAAGAATTTCATCCACGATTCTGCAGCCAAATGATGAAGGCTGCAGTGGCTTTTTTGCGTGTGTTTTTTTTTTTTTTTTTTTTTGCTGGTGTCACCCCTTGTTGGTGTGCAAGGCTTATATATATATATATATATATATATATATATATATATATATATATATATATATATATATATATATATATATATGTGTGTGTGTGTGTGTGTGCTTGTGTGCATGCATTTACAGTATATATTCAGTACACACATTTTGAATATATATATATATATATATATATATATATATATATATATATATAATGCGTGTGTTTTTGTGCCTGTCTTTTGCCTGGGTATGAGTATGCTTGTATACATTCTGTGTTTATTAAGAAATGATTAACATACCACAAGTAAGAGTCTGAGGCATTTCAATGGCATCCTGAGAGACATGTTTCTTGCTATCGTTAATTACTTGCGCTAGAAAGGCTAAAAAGTCGCGAAGAAAAATTCAAACCAACTTCAAAATAAGTTAAACATTCTTGTAAGGCTTTATTGCTTTCAAAATGTTTTCGGTCTTTGCCAGAAGTTATCGTTTCATGAAGAGCGCATGAAGTTTTCCTCTAATGAAAATGAAAAAGCAAAACGTCTTTTGAACGAATTTATTAGTTTTTTTTTCTATTAATATTCTAGCATTCCTAAATGAATTCCATTAATATTGTTTACCTTAAACAATTATGATGTAATTTTATTAAACATAATCCAATATTTATCAGTTCAATTACACTACCATAAAAGCTTAAAAAAAAAAAAATAAAAAAAATGGAAAAATAAATATAGAGAAAAACGTGGTGGAAGAACCTATTCCTAGATTATATCATTCAATTAAACTAGCTTGTGAAATTAATATCTGATAAATATATAAAACATTTTGAATATTTCCAGTTTTATGAAACATGAATTTAATGGGGAACTAAGCGGGAAATATGTGTACCTCGATATATTAAGTAAAATGTTATTAGAAGGCGGTGAGCGCAAAGTGGTGGAAACGTACGGTAGGACTAAGGTCTCTGGGCCCTTTTAAAAGAGTTGCTGTTAACAGCTCGGACGATAAATTTCTTGCGGGGGAAACCAGATTCCTTGCTGGGAAATTAGAATCTATTCATGCTATAATGAGGTTATATCCCCTTGAATTTCTGTCGAGTGCTAGAGTGTGGTTCGGGCCAACTGTATTTGTGCACGACTTTATGTGCACGACTTTATGGGTATCGGGGGAGGCGCAACAGAGGGAGAAAAAGAGAAAACTCAAAATTGCGTGTGGTGGCGTCATGCCAACGAGAGTTTTGAGAAAGATTCGGTTTCCAGGAATAATACACTTGTCTTTTTAAGTGTTGAAATATCTGTGTTTATCTTTACTGGTTTTGAATAACCTTTGGTATTTAATGTCATGTATTCCCCTTTGTTTGTTTTGATTTTTCTTCGTTGTTTACATGCAGCTTTTTAACTTTTTATCAAAACACATCGATTTATATGAGATGTACAATGACAATGTGATAACATGGGAAGAGATGTGCTGTTGAATAAATGTCCTCATGAATAGTAGATAATGCTGATAGGATATTTAGACTACTTAAGTATTTGTGTATTTTCAACAGGTAAAATGTAAACAAATATAACAGCTTCAGATGAGAGGGGAAATAGTGACCTTCAATCTTATTATAACATATCATCTAATGTCTCAGAATCAATTCCTTTCTAAGTGATTGTGTGATTGAATTCCAATCAAAATCTTTGAAGTTTTGAAATGATATTACTAAATCAAAGCATCACAAAAAGAATAGCCTTAATTTTTTTTCCAGCCTTTGTTAAAGTTATGATACATTTATTCCACTTTCTATTATCATATATCTAGTGTATGCAATCCATCGCAAAAGACAACTAAGTGCTTAAGCAGTTATACAAGTATTCGCACAAAGACAGATTCAACCCTTCCTTTCTTTCCTAATTACAATTCGTTTGTTTAAGCAATTATATATATATATATATATATATATATATATATATATATATATATATATATAAATATATATATATATATATTTATATATATAAATATATATATATATATATATATATATATATATATATATATATATATATATATACACACACACACACACATATATATATATATATATATATATATATATATATATCTATATATATATATATCTATATATATATGTGTGTGAGTATATATGTTTACAGTATAGATATATATATATATATATATATATATATATATATATATATATATATATATATATATGCAAATATGTGTATATATAAATATATATATATATATATATATATATATATATATATATATATATGTGTGTGTGTGTGTGTGTGTGTGTATGTATGTATGTATGTGGATCTCATCAGCTTTAACTGGTTAACTGCAGGACAAAGGCCACTGACATGTCCCTCCACTCCCGTCTGTTTATGATCTTTCTATGCCAGTTCACACCCACAATTTTTCTTATATAAATGTATATATATATATATATATATATATATATATATATATATATATATATATATATATATATATATACATATATATACTGTATGTATGTAAATACATACATATATATATATATATATATATATATATATATATATATATATATATATATA
>NC_090728.1:111664065-111669065 GCF_036898095.1 Palaemon carinicauda | reverse complement strand
CAGGTAAGAAAGAAGATAACAGCTAACACGAAAACAAAGTGAGGCACTGCAATGAGATAGACATGGTGTATTAGATTGATTGGCCACGTTTGCGGGGTAGGTGTGTATTGAGGAAATATTTTAGCGTAATGGGTGACAGGAGTAATTGGTCTGTTGCATAAATCTAAAGGAGACTGTGCTAAATCTAGGCCAAAATGTTCCGTCGTGTATCTGGGAAAGTTCATAACAAATAAAGCAGGAGAGGTAAGGAGAGATCTTGGAAATACAGAGCGGGTTTGCAGATCAATTGTTTGTTATGGAGTAGTGATTTGAAAATTATAAAAGCGACAAATGTGTAGGTGGCAATTTAAAGATTTTGTGATAGAAGCAAAAGGAGTGTTGATATATGTAGTCAGGAGAGGGACTAGTTCAGTTTAGAAGAGGAAGTGATTTATGGTATGTAATTTCTCCATAGATGTTTAACATGAATGTGGGAGGAGTGATGCAAGACATCAGAAAAAGGATAAGAAAAATTTCAGATGATATCATAAATGTTTGAAATTTTTCGTAAGAGAACAAAGATGAGATTTGATAAGGCAAATTGGAGAAATATGAGTCTGCTAACAAGTTTTAAAATATTTTCAGTACGAGGCAAGAGGAATCGGATTATTTTAGAGATTGATTGATCATTTGCCGGTAATGGAGGAATTTGCAGTTTGGAATCTCTTGGAGGAAGGAAAATAAATAACAGAGAAAGTGTTAGAGAGTATGATGAGAGGGACGGGGCTGGGAGTTGGGAAACTGAGGCAAGTAGTACGTGCAAGGGGGGCTAGACGTGATGCTGGTAAGCCTTCTGTGAAGAGTATAATGAAACGGTTACTAATATGTTTATTTTATGTATAGTTTGTTTTTACTTACTTTTCCAAAACTTTATTCAGGAGCCCCTGTCTGGCCATGAGGGACAGAGGATCAAATTCAACTTACCGTAAAAATAAATAGGTCAGTGATGTCCGTCGTAGTTTTTATAAAACCATCTGTTATTCAAGAAAGTAGCTCTGTCAGTGGAAAGAATTCGTGTGCTTTTGCATAACTTGCAAAAGTAAAATGGGTTTAAATGCTAACGATTAGGATTAATGAATATAAAAACGTATTTTCAAATATCTTGGATTAAATACAAAGCAGATGCCACTACTAGTTGATAAAAATGTGGGTTTGAATTAGAAAATAACATTTTATGAAAGATTTTACCTCAAGGTTTAAGTTCGGTAGTTTTGCCTTAGTTGGCAAACAAAGGTTGATATAAACAGCAAGAGGATAGCTTGTCATATTGCGCCATTTTCAGAAAATGTCTCTTAAAACGTCGAACGAAATAAATGAGAACTAATGAACGATAGGACATTTTGAGCCTCGCTAACAACAACTTTGAGGTAAAGGGCAATTAAGGTTTATGAGAACGAAGTATAATATAATACGCTGAAAAAATCTCGAGCCTAAGTATATTTTCCATAACAGTAAATTAATGCATACTAATGTTCTAAGTTTATACCACACAGACAGGCAAGCGTATAAGGAGTTGAAAAACATAATTGATTTAAGCTTATGACTAAAATGACTGCATCCATTACATTAGCAAAGGAATGAATGAGTTATTTTTTCAGTGCTTTCAAACGAATATTTCATCGCAAATTATCGACAAAGTTTTGATCTTTGAGAATGAACGTAAAATCTCTGAAGGACAGGACGCCAATAAAGAAAAAAATAAATACTTACTGTACACCATAATTATACCATAAAATTTATTAAAAAGACAAAGTTGAAATATACCAAGTGCTTTCACTGAGAAGACCATGAAAAACAATTAATAAACATTAACAGAAAAAAGCAGCGAAATGAATAACTAAGATAAAGTTGAAATACTCCAAGGGCTCTCTGTGAGCTAATGAACTTGGCAAGGGTACAGGATTTAATGACCTAATTCTGAGAAACTTGTATTCTTGGAGAGACTCAGTAATGCAACCAAATGTATACGATTAAAACCGTTCTCTTCTCAAGGACTGAGGAGAAGGAAATAAGGATGATTATCTATTAAGGTAATAAAGAAAACCTCTGTGAAAGAGCGAAATCTTAACTTTTACCAATTGATTTACGAAGTATTTTTTTATCCTTCTAGCTGCACATGAGAGATCATATTTCGTAAATGATAAAATATCTAATAAATCTACAATGTCATCCATTACGTATTCCACCAAAAGGAAAAGCAGGAAGTGTAAAGACATACACAAAACTAATGAACCTTTAATAACGACTATTTTCTAGTATCGGTTGCTTCTCTCCAATTGCTGTTTCATCTGAGAAATATATTCAAGCAAAGCAGCTAACAGAGCCTTTCGGAGAATATCAAAATAGCTCTAAAATAGAGATAATCTCTATTCACAATGCCATCCTCTGCATTTCGAAATAAATCCCATTTTAATTGTTCCTATGAAGAATAAAATACATTCAACTATAATAATTAAATATAGAATGGACATGAAACTCTTATTTACCTCTAACTATCAATTGATATCAAATATAGAAGGACGTCTTATAGCTGCCATTACCCTTTAAAGCATAATACAAAAAATTATTCAGTACAGCCAACACTTGGACTTAGTGATTAAGTAAAACAAACAAACAAATACACACACCACACGTGTGCGTGCTTGCACAAACCTAGACAAATTTGCGAAGTTGCATATTGATGCCTTGTAAACTGAAATTCACTCACGTTTGATAGTACAGATTTTCATCTCACTGGAATTACACGGTTAGATCGGAATGGAACTTTGAAAAAAAAATAATCACTGCCATGAATTTAAAATTCCACCAGGAAGATTGCTCAATTTATATACAGTAAAGGATATCTAAAAAAAATAAGAATATTGACGTTTAGCAATTTGTGTAGTATGAATTAAGATAAATGTTATAGATAATAAGTAAAATAGTTGAAGCTTCCTATAAAAAATTGTCCGAAACTCCAGATACCGTCATATAATTTTGTTGTCACCCAAACAGGAGGAAGATTTGTTAGCATTCGCAGACAGAATTTCATAATAATAAAAGACTATCCCCAAAAGGTCCATTCTTGAAACGAGAGAGAGAGAGAGAGAGAGAGAGAGAGAGAGAGAGAGAGAGAGAGAGAGAGAGAGAGAGAGAGAGAGAGAGAGGAATATTTATTCATATGATAAAACATTGTACTAATCAATAATATAGTTTAGTCTCACAAAACCATTGAATATTTTTGGCGA
Source organism: Palaemon carinicauda (assembly GCF_036898095.1). Taxonomy (NCBI): domain Eukaryota; kingdom Metazoa; phylum Arthropoda; class Malacostraca; order Decapoda; family Palaemonidae; genus Palaemon; species Palaemon carinicauda. The sequence goes on along the minus strand of NC_090728.1, from coordinate 111,665,799 downwards.
AATCGAACTCAAGTTAATATAAAAAGAATGTTTAAACAGATATTTTATGAATATGGATAGTTCATACTAGCATTTAAGAATAAATTCCTCAAAATTTTGGTATAGCGAAAGAATAAAGAATCAAAGAATAAATAAAGAAATTAAAATACAGGAAATATAAATACATTTTTATTTATTTCAGGGGAAACGGCTTATAGTGAAAAGAAAATTGTCTCTTCCATTTTGAAGAGGGAATAAAATTTTAGCCTTAAACATTCCAAAAAAATAAATATAGCCCGAAGTCAAAATTGCTTGAAATCAAATACAGACAAAATATTTTGTTAGCTATAAATTTGTTCCTAACAGAAATTCTTTGTCGACCCAGAAAGCAAAAACTGTTGTTAAAAAACCTTTACAACAACATAAATAAAACTTATAACAACGAGTAACGTAAATGAATTAAAAACTCCAGAATTTTCACGGCAAGGAAATTTTCTGTAACACATTTTGAGTGAATTTATTTTACAAAATTCATTACGAATTTTGTGAATTATGATATTTTCCTGGCATATGTGTGGTCATAATAAGGTAATTATCTGACATCTGTAGTGATTCACGTTTGGAAAATCATTCACATATTTTACAATTGCCACAATTCAATATTCTTTAGCTAATTAGTCAAGCATGAAAAGAGAGAGAGAGAGAGAGAGAGAGAGAGAGAGAGAGAGAGAGAGAGAGAGAGAGAGAGAGAGAGAGAGAGAGCGATGTATCATCTAATATATCAAGTCTACTTAGATGGGAAATGCATGCGCAACATTTTCATTTTAAGAAACAATTGTGATACGTTATCCGTCGCTTCATTAATTTTTGCATTTTAATGTTCAATGAGGTAAGACTCCGAGAACTTAATGAATATTGCTTGATGGGTTGTTAATTATCTTGTATTCAAACAATATTTGGAGATAATAATAATTTTATCTAAAATTTGATTTTATAGGCCAAGGTCCATTTAGCGTAATAACTTTTCACATAATTGCCATAAGCTTATTAGTATAAACAATAGTTTTTCCAAAGCTTTTATAAAATACGGCACGCGGTTAATTCTCGTAACATGGACATCTATATTGTTTAGAAATTGGCAGATTAATTCAAACAAGTAACTGCTTTTATTTGAAGCTGAGACTAAGTGCTAAAAAGATGGATGGTAATGCAATAGTACAATGTTTCTTATACCTTCCTCTGTATTTGTTTTGTCATCCCCCCCCCCCCACTTCTTAGTTAAAGAACTTCACCAGAATTGTTAACTTTTACATTGTTGTATTCATTCATTTACTATTATGCAGAATATATTTAGGCTCAAGATTTTCTCTGCTTATTATATTATATTTTGTTCTCATTAACCTTAATTGTCTTTTACCTCGAACTTGTCGTCAACGATGCTCAAAAAGTCCTATAGTTCATTAGTTCTCATTTATTTCCTTCCACGTTTTAAGACACATTTTGTGAAATAGATCAATCAGACAATCTATCCTTTTCTTATTTATATCAACCTCTGTATGCCAACAAAAACAAAACTACCGGACTGATGAGTTGAGCTAAAATCTTTCATAAAGTGTTATGAAAGTTATGTAAGATCACACGAAATCATTCCCCTGACAGTGCTGCTTCCTTGAATCGCAGCTTAGACGGACATCACTGACCATTAATTTTTTTACGGTTGATTGAAATTGATCCTCTGTCCCTCATGGCCAGACA
>NC_090728.1:111616565-111654065 GCF_036898095.1 Palaemon carinicauda | reverse complement strand
AGGAGATTCGTTAATGATGTCCACAATTGAGAGGTGAGAGGGGTACCCCTGTAAGCAGTAATATGATCAGGGATACCAAATCTTGCAATCCATCCTGAGAGTAAGGCAGATGTACATGAGGCGGGCGTTGCAGTTTCCATGGGACTGGCTTCAGGCCAATGAGTGGAGCGGTCGATGATGTTAAACAGGAAACGATGTCCTTGTGATGTGGGTAGGGGGCCCACAACGTTGACGTGAATGTGTGCAAAACGACGCTGAGGTTGACGAAAGGTTCCCACTCCAGAAACCGTGTGTCGATGTACTTTGGAAGTTTGGCAAGAAGTACAAGCGCGTACCCAATCCTTAGCATCCTTAGAAATTCCGTGCCAAATTAACTTCGTCTAAAGCAGCTGTGCAGTTGAACGGCATGAGAGATGTGAAAGGCCATGAATGAAATCAAACACCTCCCGGACCATGGGAGCAGGAATCAAAGGTCGCGGTCTGCCATTACTGACGTCACAGAGGAGGGTGGTTTTGGAGTCTTCTAGGGAGAAGTCTTCCCAACGGAGGGACATGCAGGATGTCCTACATGCGTGATACTCTGGATCCTGTCGTTGGGCTTCAGCCAGGGCGTTGTAATTCAATCCCAGTTGAACGGCAGCCAACGTGTTTCTTGACAGGGCATCGGCAACAGGATTCATTTTCCCAGGGATGTATTGAAGTGTGCAATTGTATTCAGCTACGGCGGAGAAATGTCGGTGTTGACGACGGACAAGGCGTCAGACTGTTGAGTGAAGGCATGCACTAGAGGCATGTGGTCTGTGTGAATGACAAAGGGCGTACCTTCTAAGAAATGGCAAAAGTGACGGACACCCAAGAGCACCACCAGCAATTCGCGATCGAAGGTAGAATAACCCGATTCTGCCTTGGACAGTTTTCTGCTGAAGAAGGCCAATGGACGGGGCGAGCCGTTGACCACCTGCTCGAGTACTGCACCAATAGCGACGTCGCTGGCATCGGTGGAGAGAAGGAGAGGGGCATGTGTGATAGGAAAAGTGAGAGCTGCAGCGTTTGATAGGGCCTTTTTTGCATTGCAGAAGGCCACTTCTTGAAGGGCACCCAACTTCAGGTCCTTTGGCTTGCCCTTGAGGAAGGCGTAGAGGGGAGCAAGAGTGGCGGCAATGGCTAGCAGAAAACGGTGATAATAGTTGATCATGCCCCAGAATTCCTGCAGAGCTTTAATGGTCGAGGGCGTGGGGAAGTCCTGGACGGCTGCTACCTTCTCAGGGAGGGGAGGGAGTGATGCAGTGACCTAAGAACGACACTTCGGTGGCGCCAAAGGTACACTTGTCGTACCGGACTACAAGGCCGTTTTGTTGTAGGCGGTCGAGCACGATGCGTAGGTGACGGAGGTGTTCCTCTTTTGAGGAGGAGAATACAAGTATGTCGTCTACATAACTTACACAGAAGGGATGTCCCCTAAGATGCCATCCATGAGACGTTGAAACGGGGCCCCAGCATTACAAAGGCCAAAACAGGAGTAATTGGAGGTGTATGTACCAAACGGAGTGGTAATGGCGGTCTTGGGGATATCTTTCGGGTTCAGAGGCACCTGATAATACCCCTTCAGGAGGTCGAGCTAGAGAAAACCTTCGCTTTGTACAGGTAGGAGGTCATGTCGGCAATCTTTGGGAGGGGCTAGTGATCCGGTTCTGTTTGCATGTTCAGGCGCCTGTAATCGCCGCACGGACGGAGGGAGCCGTCTTTCTTCAGAACGATGTGTAAGGGTGACGACCATGGGCTGGAGGCCTTTTGGCAAAGGCCCATTTCCTCCATTTTGGCGAACATCTGTTTTGCCGCTGCCAATCGTTCCGGTGCCAGACGTCTGAATTTTGGGAAGACTGGGGGTACCATCGTCTTGATATGGTGATAAATACCGTGCTTGGCAGGAACTCTGGGCGTTTGCGGAAGTTCTGGACGGAAAACTTCCGGTAACGACGTGAGGAGGTGGGCGTAAGCATCCGTGGGTGCGCTGATGTGGAGAGCTAGGTTGGAGGGGGCGGTTTGAAGAGGTGTCGGCATGTATGAGTATGCATTGACCAATTGTCGGTGGGCGACATCGACCAGAAGGTGGAAATGAGAGACGAAATCGGCACCGAGGATTGGCAATGTAACGTCAGCAACGAGAAGCTTCCAATTAAATTTACCATTTCCGAACAATAATGTGAGGTTCTCGTAACCGTAGGTGGGTATCACAGATCCGTTGGCAGGTACCAAGCGGACGTCAGCTGACGTATACAGACTACGTCGTGTCCTGAAGAGTTCCCTTGGCAAAAGAGAACGAAAAGCACCCGTGTCTACCAAAAATTGCACGCCCGTTCCTACATCATGTAAAAAGAAAAGATTAGAAACACGGGAGGCCACCGCCACGAGCGATGGCCTACTTACACGTTTTTTGGCCACTGACAATCCTTGGCACTTTTCTACGTGGTTACTCCGAATCTGAAGTTGTAGTAGCAAAACTGCAGCGGATGGGAGGTAGTAAGTGGCTGAAGAAGTCGTTGGTTGGGGAGCGAACGAGTGGTCGGTGGTGGGTGGCTTTGTCGCCACTTCGGCATGTCACGGGGTAGGCATGTTTGTCCTACGGCATTCACGTCATCTTTGGTTGACGTTGAATAGGAGTCCTCTTCGTCAGGAGGGGAGGCATTGATGGAGGTCTTGAAGTGGCTGTCCATAAGGGCGTCGGCTTTGGTCATCAAGTCCTTTATGGGTAAACTATCGACATCAGGTATGGCCGCGTGTATAGGTACGGGTAAATGGCGTATCCAAAGGGCACGAAGTAAGTTCACCTCACGAGGAGAGCCGTCTGCGGCAGGTTGCAGGCGAGCGATACTGGTCATATCCCTGAGGGTCAGCGAAGCCCTTTGGTCCCCCAACAGTTGTTGCGAGAGCTGAAAAAGCTTTACTATACGGGTGGCTGGCGACGGGGAGTACTGCTGCAGAAGGTATGTTTTGAGGGCGTCATACGCTAATGGAGTGTCTCCTTGTTCACAAAGCCAGTCAGATATTTCCGAGAAGGTGTCCTCGGGTATCGCCGCGAGAATATAATCTGCTTTGGTGGTTGAGCGAGTCAAGCCCTTGATGCAAAACTGGACTTCTGCGTGCTGAAACCAAGCAAACGCCTCTCCGCTGGCGAATGATGAAAATTTCAATGGGGGAGACACAGCAATAACTTCCGAAGAGTCCACCATAGTACCAACGATGGAGGGGCGAGGGGGGTTGGAAGGCGGGAGGACCGAGTCGACTTCCGGAGTCACCAATGTGATGGGCCGAGAAAAGGTTGTGTTTCAAAGACAGAATGAAATCAACTGAGTGAGTTTTTTTATAGAACATTCTCCTTTATATACAAAATATCAAAGCAACAAGAAATTTCATGTTCAAAACAGACACCATTACCGATCAGAAAAACAGACATGTTTATTCGCATACTTTTTAGTGCGATGGAAGAGCGAAGATACAAGCATAATATATACACAAAATAAACTATGTACGATCATGTGACACACAGTTGGTACAATATATATAATATTTCCCTGAAGAAAATCTCTCTCTCTCTCTCTCTCTCTCTCTCTCTCTCTCTCTCTCTCTCTCTCTCTCTCAGAGCTTGCACATTGAAGTTAGTGGTGACGGGAAAAGAGATTATAAAATCTTGTCGCTGTTTCATTACTCAGTTGGATTTTACTGGGCGTTTAATAGGAATTGCTCGTTCTAGAATTGGATTAGATCATTTAGTGTAGGAGGAAGGAGAAAACATCCGGATATAATCTCTTTGAAAAAGGGATAGAGTGAATATTATGTGAAAAGATGTGCTTGCTCTTTAAATGGAGACTTGCTTTATTATCATCATTGTTGTTGCTGTTGCTGTTGCTCTTGTTATTGTTCTTATCATCACAAATATATCTAATTAATTTAAGTAAAGCTTTTGTAATTAGAAAACAGAAAAAAATACTTAACAGTTAATACATATATATATACATATATATATATATATATATATATATATATATATATATATATATATATATATATATATATATATATATATATGCGTGTGTGTGTGTGTGTTTGTGTGAGTGTGTGTGTTTGTGTGAGTGTGTGTGTGTTTATAAATATTATCTTCAGCCATAACTAGTCCACTGCATGACAAAGGCCTCAGACACGTCAATCACGTTCGTTAATGGTCTTTATATTCCAGGCTATATGTAGGTTTTCTTAGCTCGTCAATCCATCGTCTTCTCTCAATTCCCCTGCTTCTCTTGCAGTCTCAAGGGACCCATTCTGTTATTCTTAATTTACGTCCATTATCTGTCATTTTCATTAAATGTTCTGTTCATGTCCATTTTTTTTCCCTACATGTTATTGAAATATCATCTACTTTAGTTTGCTCTCGTGTCCTTGTAGCTCCTTTTCTTTCTATCAGTACTATTTCCATAATTATTCTTTCCATTGCTCTTTGAGTTGTAACTAGATTATATTCTAAGGCATTGAAATATGTACTATATGTATATTTATATATATATATATATATATATATATATATATATATATATATATATATATGTGTGTGTGTGTGTGTGTGTGTGTGTGTATGCATACGTGCATGTGTATTGGGATGTGTGTTAAATCAAGGGCTAAATTTAAAATCAGTTTGTATGGGTTGGTGGTAAAAGGCAAAATTTTCGTCTTTTGGTGATTTTTAAGGATCCATCACCTTTTAATTGACCCCCATCAGACGCTGGTTCTCATTTGGAGTGGGGTACATGGTTGTGTAGTAAACCTGAGCAAACCATGAACCTAGTAAGCATATGGATAGCGCTACACCAGTAAGCTATCGCTTTCACTTCCGTAGATTGCGCCATTAAAAGGATGATACTGGTATAGTGGAGAGAAGCTACAAAAATCGGTGAAAATGTTTGAAATAATCCAACTAAAGACCTAGCTAAAAGAGAATGTCAGCGAGGGAAGGGTTGCAATGGTAAATGTTGCCAAGTAATATGGGGTGATCAAGGTCAGTTGAGATAGTGGAAGAATTTGAGCAGTTCGCTCAAAGGAGAAGCTGTTAGTGAGTCGTTATAAATGATGATAGTAACATCCAAATGATGAAACATATAGATGGACTGATGGAATGAAAATAGAGGCAATATATCTGTTTGAGCTAGAAAAAATATCGGTAGTTGAAATTTTATTAAGCCTTTATTCTATTTCCAAAACGAAGTAAACCTGCCTCACTTTTAATATTACAAGCAATAGATGAGAATAGAGCTTCAACTTTGTTTGTACAGTAATTGATTTTACAGATAATTTTGTTATTTCTGTCAAAAGGTATGCTTAATTAAGAGCGCTATGACATTTAATGTTTTGTTTAACGTCTACACTACTTGCAATTTGAAGGAATTGAATTTGTTCGTCAAAGTGTAATGGCACCATTAATAGCAACGACATGCTGGTAAAAGGTAGTGACTATTACATTATATGAAAATTCACTGTTATAATTCACCATTGCGTATTCCCCATGCTATTGTCCCGCTTTTCAAAAAGAAAAAAAAAATCTTATAACATGTCTATATTTCTTTCATAACCGTAGACATCCTGTAGAAATAAATTAACAAATTCTTCGAATATGGAAAAAAACATTCATGTTTTCTGATGCTGCAGTATAATACATCAATATGTGTGCTACTCAATTAAAGTAGTAACAAAAACAACAACACACTCAGGATTTGCTGGTGTAGCAAGAATTTGTTTGTGTGCTTCTGTTGGTTGAGGGACCAACTATTTGCCTTTAGTAATTGTTATAAGCTTTAATTTCCATAATCAAACCATTGTTCTCTAGTCTTGGGCAGTGCCATAGCCTTTTGTACCATGGTTTTCCACTGTCTTGGGTTAGAGTTCTCTTACTTGAGGGTACACTCGGAAACACAATTCGATCTTATTTCTCTTCCTCTTGCTTTGTTATAGTTTTTATAGTTCATAGAGGAAATATTTATTTTAATGTTGTTGCTATCCTTGAAATATTTTCCCTGTTGGGGCCCCTGAGCTTCTATCATCCTGCTTTTCCAACTAGGGTTGTAGCATACCAAGTAATGATAATTATATCCTTTTCATACAAATTGGGATCGAAATCTTAAAAAGCTTAAAATTTCAGATGCTTAAAGTTCAGAAAATAATTAAAAATAACTATTTATTGAAATATATTTTGGGGGGGAAACAGAAAAGGTAGATCACTCCTATTTTTAACCCCTTGGGTATTAAAACTCCACTCGAGGCACGCAAAGAAAAAAATACAACAATCCGTTCGGCTGGATGTGGTGAACTAAATTGTGTATTTTTTATCTAGTTTCATTATTTGTTTTCATCGTTTTTTCTTTCCTTTTTTTTCTTTTTTGTTATAGAGACAGTTTTTAGATGTAAACGCGTGCTATTGAGGTTTCACTCTTATGTGATGATTTAGAAATATTGGTAACTGCAAAAATATCTGATTCTTTTTAAATTATTTAAGGTTTAATCATTTCGCGAAAATTACGCCACTATTAACTACGATTGAAGTATATTTGTATTAATTAAAATATCAGACATGTAAAAATCTCTTGATCCAGGAGCACTGCAATGAGAACTATCGGAGGCATATTTGAAATACTCAAAATATATGTATAGAAAATATCTGATGCTGTGAAGAGTGCTGTCACATACTCGTGGCAGAAGATATTCTTTTCTCCTTATTGGTCGATTGCATTACCAGTTACGAAGATCTATCTACAAAATTAGATAAAGATGAATTCTCTTGTATGGAATACTATTAAGAATATGAGTGCAGATATTATCATGCTAATTACCTTTCCCAGATTTTCCAAAATTATTTTACCATCAGCAGACATTTATGAGTTTTTAAAGGTTTGGTAATGATTTCGATAGATGACCAATGAGTAGTGAGGAAATAAATCTTTGATAAAGGTAACGTGTTTTCAATTAACCACAGATGTAAACAAGTAAATAAAATTACACACGATAACATTCTAACAATGGAACAAATCAGATACAAATTGATAGAATAAATAATTGAATAGAAGTTTCGAAATTTAAATACATGAATATAATATTTCATATTGTCAAGATATTTCCCCTGTTATGAATATGCTTCATCCAAACCCCTCGGATATTGCTGTGTGTTTGCATAGAGTAAATGCAAAACAAAATACCTCTGGCCCCTTCTGAATAATGCATTGCTGGAAAGTTCACAAAGCTTCGAAGGAACAACGATGAAATAATCCCATAACTTTGTTGCTGTATGACGAATGACGACAAGATTACAGTTAACATACAAATGTATATCCTTACTTGTGTCTTTGTGGTCTCTCTCTCTCTCTCTCTCTCTCTCTCTCTCTCTCTCTCTCTCTCTCTCTCTCTCTCTCTCTCTCTCTCTCTCTCTCTCTCTCTTTTACGAAATAAATACCGTAATGACGACTTTTGAACTTTCTTTTGACTGATGCAAAGTGGATGAATCCATTAATAAGCTAACTAAAATTAGAGCATTGTTCAAATTATGGGAAATGGAGTAAGACTTAAGAAAACTCAAAGTATGATTGTAAGTAGGTCGAGAACAGTGGCTCCTTAACATCCAGATCTCTACATTGAGAATGTTTCTTTAACAATTTAAAACCACCTCAGAATTTTGGGTGTGATTCTGGATTACAAATTTACGTATGAAAAGCACATTTCATCGTGAAGAACTGTTTTAAATCTTCCATAATACCTAGTTTAAAGTATAGTTCCTGTGACTGGTCTTCAGCTACCCTCTCTTGCCTTAATTTGTAGGACAAAAACTGGCGTTCTATTAAATTTCTTATTCCTGATCTTGATATTAATCTCATGGAACGTCTTCAGTTAGTTCTTTATGAAAGTTGCATAATGTTTTTCATAATTCTTAGCATCCTGTGCAATCAGATCATTCCTGATTTTTATATATATATATATATATATATATATATATATATATATATATATATATATATATATATATATATATATATATATATACATACACACACATATATATACATAGTCTTACGTAGCTGGTCTAGTGAAGAATAAATATTTTATTCATCTATTTCATTAATGTATTTAAGAGGTATATAGCCAGCGCGTCAGGTGAGTTCCTCTCTTGTAGGTTTAAGTATTTCTATGTAAATTACGTAAGACTTTCGTCGTTCATTTAATTGGTTTCTTCATTCTAGTCAGTGCATGTAAATTTACGTAGTTTTCAAGAAGTAACTTTTTATTTCACATATTTTGCTATACAGTCTTACGTAATCTTGATTAAGATTACTATACGAAACGAAAAAGGTATGCACTAGGGCTTATGAAATTTTTTCTTATGGTATTGCGTCATGTTTGTGAGAAATTACGCAATTCTTATATTTGCCAGGTGATTAGAAAGTTCTTGAAAAACCCAGAGTTATTTTAGCTTTTTTTTTATCATTTCGAGGAGGGAAGGTGGTTGGAGATAGCTGAGAGAGGGTTACCTTGCAAGCAAGGTTCGTTCCCCTGAATTTTTATCGAATTGGTAAGTCTGGTGCCGTTAGAGATGTCCCCCAAGCTTCAAGACCTCCTGACCTAGAAGAATCTAGATTAACTATGTCAGTATATATGTGCCTCTAGGAATGCATAGAGTAGAAGAGGAACAGCCTGTTCTGTGAAATAGCCAAAGTTCATCCTCTCTCTCAAGTGCCTGGAGTGTGTGTCTCCTCCAAAGTGAACAAGTCTTTACCCAACGTACATTGTATGTAGTGTGTTCAAACATTAGAGAAACTTTGAAAGTGATTCTAAATTTATTGTGTTGTAGTGAGTGCTAGTATTGTGTAAATTGTGTAACTGGCCCTTTGATACTTATGTGAAAACGGGTTGTATATTTGTATTGCTATCTGTTTAAAACTTTAGGTGAGCTAAAAAATTGTAAGTTTATCAGTTACTTTATGTAATTTCTACCAGAGTTTATTCATTAGAGTGTTAAAGGTTAACTATTTTCATTAACTATCAGGATTAAGTATTTGTGTAAAATTTAATTTCCAGAGAAACAAGTGATTATATATCTAGAATGTAACATTTTCCTGCCTTAATCTAAGTTTTTTTCAGATTTAATATTTCGAGTGATTAATTTTTGGTGTAAATTCTTTCAAAGTGTTGTAATTTTTATAGAATATATTAATTTTTGTAAAGAGTGTATCATTTCGATCACCAGTGTTTCTTACAGTACTCTCTCGTATCCCTATTTAAGAATCGAAGTAAAAGGTTGTTTTGAATAGTTGTCAATAATAATTACCCAGTTTTGTTTTGAGTGTACTTAAGAGACCTTTGGATATTCAGTGTTTTTATATATTGCTATCTTGGAGTTATACAGTTTTTCTCAGAGCTAGGGTATTATTCATGTATAACAGATTTACGTAAAAATAAACAGGTGAGTTTGGAACTCGAGAGGTTGTGTAACTTGCCAGCTGTAATATATATAATATATATTTTTGGTGCTCAGACCAGGGCCATGATATATATATATATATATATATATATATATATATATATATATATATATATATATATATATATATATATACACACACATATATATATATACACACACATATATATATATACACACACACACATATATATATATATATATATATATATATATATATATATATATATATATATATATATATATATGTGTGTGTGTGTATATATATATATATATATATATATATATATATATATATATATATATATATATATGTGTGTAAATGAATATATATACATATATATGAATATATACTGTATTTGTTATATATATACAAATATATGTATATATATATATATATATATATATATATATATATATATATATATATATATATATATATGAATATATATATGCTTGTATGTAAAAATGTAGACATATGTGTCCAGTATCCTCATTGACATCTTGTCTATCTCAACTTCCTCAGTCTTTCTATATTATCATTATCACTGCAAGTCAATATTAAAACGAGAAATAATCGAATAAAACGTTTTGCTTTTTCGACAGCAGAACTCGAGCTTGCGTTAAAGCGAATACACGCTCACGCATTCACCCAAGTTCCCCTCATGAATACTTACATCTGCCGAATTCAGAAACATTTCCTAAGGTAACTTGACCTACATGCGCCACAGTGTCATGGTTTTTGGTGCATATTACTATTTTATGGTAAAATCGGTGATTTGTAAACATGACCCCCTAGTAATACTATGTGATGAATAAAGCAATGTTCAGTGGTTAATGATCTAATATGAATTTACGGCCTAAGTTTTTCATTTTAGTAGAAAGATACTTCACATATTGTGCTGAATTTGGCCATGGTCATGATAAAGGCCGCATACTTTTCAACTTATAATTTAGCCACAATTTTTTTTGGATACGAGATGGAGGCATCATATTGGTTCATAATTTACTAATGAAGCTTCTATGTGAAGTGAAATCAAGATCACAGTCGAATATTAAACAAGAATTTAAACTTGATTCTTCGTATCTAACACTGTTTGACAGACTTCCATTTGGCATATATTATCATCATTATTATTATTACTATCATTATTATTATTTTTATTATCATTATTACTATTCTCATTATTATTATTATTATTATTATTATTATTATTATTATTATTATTATTATTATTATTATTATTATTGTTGTTGTTGTTGTTGTTGTTGTTGTTGTTGTCATCATCCTCATCCTCATCCTCATTATTATTATTATTATTATTACGAACCAAACTACATCCCTGGTTTGAAAATCAGAATGCTACAACCCTAAAGGCTTCCAAAGGGAAAACAGCTCAGTGCGGAAAGGATATAAAGGAATAGCAAATGTGCTATATGTAAATTATGAATGAGAAAAGAAATTTAATATATATCACGATCAGTAACAATGGTTAAATATATCAGTCATTTATAAACTATAAAACTAAACTTATGTCAACCTGTTCAACAGAAAAGCATCTATAAACGGTTTGAACTTCTGAAGTTCCACCGATTGAGCCGAAAGATTTTGAAAATCCTTCAACAATCTGGTCACACCTGAAATAGAATACTGTGCAGTATTGTCCCTTATGATGGATGGATCAGATATGCCTTTTAGAATTAACTGCATAAGTAGTATTAGGTACGGGATGGTGCAGTCTGGGAAGATCCAAATGCAATGGAGGATCTGGATTATGAAAAATCTTATGCAACATGTACAAAGATCCAAGTGAACGAAGGTGCCAGAGATTAATATACATATCAGGAATAAGGAATTTAATAGATAGCAAGTTTCTGTCTAACAAATTAAGATGAGATTCGGCATCTGAAGATCAGACAAGGGAACGGTACTTGAAACAAGGTAGAAAGGAAGAATTCAAACATTTCCCTAAGATAGTTTGATCAGTGAAAATCTTAAAAGATTTTCTCAATAAGCAAATTTTTTGTGCAACTGGAAAAGAAATAGACCAACTTTTCTTCTCAAAAGTGAATTTACAATCAAGCATCACACGAAGAATTTTGGATGAGATTTTTTATTTTTATGTAGACATGTTTACGCAAAGATCTTGATGTTGAGGAGCCCCTGTCCTCGACATATTTACAATCACAGTTTGAGTTTTCTCAGCGTTCAACTACATGCCCCACAATTTTCCTCATGCCCTAATCTTAGTTAGATCTCCATTGAATGATTCGGCAGTCATAGTTCTATATTCAGGAGATGGAATTGACGCAAGGAGAGTTACATCATCTGCATATGCACCAAACTTGTTTTCTCGGCTAAACTCCACATGTGTATACAGTAGCTAAAGGCAATGCCAATGCCATACTTGAAGATCAGAGGTCAAATTAGGTCATAGCTTTTTAACGACCAAATAAAGACTAAATAATCAACATGATTAGTCCAATAATAAAGCCTGAGATAAGAGCGAAGTCAAGTTAAAGGTCATTCGAAAGGATATTAGGGCAAATAAGAACTTAACCTAGTCCGTGACTTTCGTTCATTTACGAATAAAAATACCTTGGCCACTATTTCGGAAACAAGTAGAAATGTACATTTTTTACAGACAATATGATTTTCGAATATTCAGTCTTGACGAAGGTTTTTCATGTCCAAAAGCTTCTTGCTTTTCTTTATTTTCCTATTTACGTCACTGAATCTTGCCATTTTATAACTATTTTAATTTTCTTATTATCTTGATTTACATTTGATTTTACTCCTAGTTTTTATTCAATATCTTCCTAGTTTTTTTGTAACACGAAGTATACTAAATTATTCTTCACAATTATATACGCAGCTTAAAAAACCAATTTATCCTAATTTTATTTATCCATTTCTAATGATGAAACATAAATATTGAAACATATCGTTGAAATCAGGCTTCCTCAAAACCGTTATTTTTCACCTTGGACCTTTTACGTTTGTCTCCATCAGGTTCCAGCCCTTCTTTGCATTAGCATTATGATTAAAGAGAGTTTACCTTTTTAGGATCTTGAGGGATCTAATAATTGTAAACCATTTTGACGTCGTTAAAAAAAAATCCCAGTCACCTACCTCTACTGTTTTAATGACGTGGCTTACTTCTAATTATCCCAAAAATTTTCTGCTGTTGTGTGTTGGATGGCTTAAATATCAAGAGATTATATTAATCAACAGCATATGAAACTGAAGACAGTTTCCAAAAAGTCACAATAAATGGCAGAGTTTATTTCGGTCATACAAACTTAGAGTTGGTGTTGGCCAAGAGACGGTGCTGGCAAAAGTGTGGCCTAATCTAACTTCATAAACAGGGTAAGAGATAAAGTTTCCATATTGTTTTCACAACAGACGTAGAGAGAGAGAGAGAGAGAGAGAGAGAGAGAGAGAGAGAGAGAGAGAGCTCGTATGCCATTACGCCAACGCGCTGCTGTGAAGATTCCTGGTTCACATATCGGAGTTTGAAAAACGAATCTTTACATTTTCATGACTTCACTTCAGCAAAGACATCTACCCATCCATGAAAGAGTTGAATAGGAATGAATTCAGAAAGGTTGGAGTTGTTGAGATGAATAATTGTTTGCATAGCATAGTTGGCCAGGAATGGTTGGAATGGCAAGAAATGTTATAGAGATTCGATGAAGGAAGAACGAAGTCGAGGATTGCTTTCCTTTAAAGTCTTTTCATGTATATATATATATATATATATATATATATATATATATATATATATATATATATATATATATATATATATGTGTGTGTGTGTGTGTGTGTGTTTATGTGTGTGTGTATTTATACTTAGATATATATACATATGTATGCATACATATTCATATATGTTTGTATGTATATATACACAGATATATAATTGTATATATGCATATATCTATATACATACATATATATGAGTGTTTATTCTGCCTTTAAGGCACTTTGATAAGAGTACCAATAATTCATTTGATATGATACACGTATTAAAGTGGGGATTTCCTTAGATTAGATAACATGGGCTGATTCATCTCTTTTTATATATATATATATATATATATATATATATATATATATATATATATATATATATATATATATATATATATATATATATATAATTTCTCTTTCTAACGAGGAAGGTTCGAATAGAGCTCGGCCATATAGCTCCAACATATATCTCAAGAGAGAGTTGCACCGTACCAGAAAACAGTGTTAATTAATAAAGCCATTGAGAAAGGGCAGTGGTATTTGAAAAGAAGCTAGTCAACAAATTGTTAGCCTGTATGAGAAAGAATCTCCTGGAATGAAGGAGTTAGTGAGAGATACTCCAGTCGTCCTTTATTTTCCAATTTTAAGAATTTCCTCATCATGCATCAGCTCTTGATAAGTGAACCGGGGTAATTAACTAAGACCTCGACTACTATGTTCTTCTTCTCTCTTCAGCTTAAATTGAGAAAGCTGGAAACGGAATATTTTATTGACAGCAGCATATCTAGAATTTTATTTTCATTACTTGTACATTTACCTTTTCCTTGGTCTAAGGTCTCGGCTGGCAACACTTTGGTTAGAATATACCAACTATAAAAAGTTATTTTCGTTTTTCATACTTCGTTACTCTTCCTTCAAAAATCCTACTTGACAATATTCTCGCAATTAAAATGTTCAGGAATAACTACAATATTGCTTTTAGGTTTGTTTTGTCTATTCCAGTAGCGAAGGAAACCCAATGCGTAAAAGAATTAAGGTAAAAAATAATTGAAAAAAGGGAAAAATGGAATATATTGAGATAAATAACAATGATAAACTTATAATTACCATATAAACTAAGTAGCAAGTCTCATGTCTACCATCTCGCCCCTAAAGCCTTTGCGCCAAGTTTGAACTACTGGTTTTTTACATAAGAAACTTTGTGGTAGGGAAGATCATCCCACAATTTGGTCTCAGCAGGAATGAAATTGCTACAATACTTTGTAGAATTAAGACATTAAAAGAAATGGCAAAAGGCAAAACTATTTGAATGAATTACATACATTACACCATTTAGTAGTTGCTTCAGACTGAAAAGATCCGAAAGCTAAGGGTTGTGGTAACTTACGGAATTCGTTCCTGCCTACCTATCTTTTGGTCTAGGGTTCGAGACCCACCCAAGCTAGCCATCCTTGTGAGCTAAGGGCGAGGTTTTGGGGGAGCTTATAGGTCTACCTGCTGAACCATCAATGGCCATTGCCTGGTCCTCCCTCGTCCAAACTTGGGTGGAAAGGAGGTTTGGGCGTTGATCATAATTATGTATATGTCAGTCTCTAGGGCATTTTCTGTCAGGGCATTGTCACTGACCCTTGCCTCTGCGATTCAGAAATCAGAAAACCTTTTACAGCGTGCGCACAGAGTTAGTTGAACGTTGGTGCCTGAGATCAATGATTTTAAAAAAGGCTTAAATCAAGAACATTCTAAATAAGACTGGTTAGAGGGTGTAGAGGAAGCGTTGAAACCAATGAGCCTTAATATGGAAGAGGAAGAAAAGAGTGAACGTAATGAATTTAAATGATATAGTACAAGTTTGGAGACGACGAATTGCTTATGAACCTTCTTTAAAGGTATGCGAGATTGGTAATGTTAAAGAAATTTTATGCGCATAAGTTTATCATTTACTCGGCAGTTGAAATTTAAGCCTTGGACGAACTGGTCTTGTTCTATTTCTGAAGCCACACTGATGAGGGGAAATATCTATTGGTAAAGAATTATACAGTTTAACGGACTTATACATTCGTGTGCTTCAAGGCATGAGCCAATTTAAACATGGCCGACGAATTCTGACTTGGATAAAAAAATTAATACAATATTACTTTAATAACTAGTATTTACCCTTTATTTGAACATGTTGGTGCTATGTATACAGCACCTTCCTTAAGGCGTTCTAGAGATATTTTACAGTTAGGCATTTTTTACATATGATTTCTATATCAAACAAGACTCAGGTTATCCAGGTGATGTTTTGTCGAATAGTACAGGTAGCTATTGTCCATAGCTCTCCGTTTAACAGTCATATATATATATATATATATATATATATATATATATATATATATATATATATATATATATATATATATATATATATATATGTATGCATGTTTATGTTTATATATATATATATATATATATATATGTATGTATGTATATATATATATATATATATATATATATATATATATACATATATATATATACATATGTATATATAAATACATTTATGATATTTATATTTATATATGCATACATATACGGTACATATGCATATACATAAAGAAGAGATTTATAGAGCGTCGCCTACATAAGAAACTTTGATAAAATTACATTAACTTTCGAAAGATTGTGGAAACTTTTATCAATTTTGAGTCCTGTCAACAAAAGAACATGGTCACCACACCCTAATTAGCATACGAAATGACGCCAGATTAACGACTTCCGTTGCCAGCATATGCAAATGATACACGCAAAATATGACGAATTTCCAGTACAAGTTGGAGAGATCTTTATTTGTTTTCGGCAAAATCTAATATGGCCGTGATGTAGTTTCTCCACGTATGGTAATTCAGATAATGTCCCTGGCGGTCATGTTGCAAAGTGCCACTGGTCTGTATTACCATACACACACGCGGGCATACAAACAGACACCCACACATACATACACGACGGCATTAATATGTTTGTAGATTCAAGTTAAATGAGCCCCTTGTGGAGGTCTATTGGAAACGTCCCTGCCTAGAAATCTGTTGCACAGGAGTTCGAGACCTGCTGAGCTCGATAGTTTCAAGCAGTGTCTGCAACCTCACCATCCTTGTGAGCTAGGAATGGGATATTTTGGAGGAACCTATAGGTCCTGAACCGTGCCTAAGCCATTCATGAACGACCTTTAAACCTTTAAATCATATGGAAGGGAGTATAGCTTGCAACTAGACCTTACACGAAATCGTCGAAAATCAGATCGGGTTATGGGATAGGCTTTTCCAAACCTTTAGTAAACCATAAACTTGATTTTAATGGAGTTGATCTGATATGTACAATCGGCTTCAATAATTCCAGTACACTTCAAGGGAAGCTAAGGATATGTTTGACAGTTGTACGTTGTAGCAGGCAACGTTATATTTACCAAAAGAGAAACTGCTGGCAACATTAGTTATAAAACAATAGTCGGTGAACATGTAAACACGGGATCAAAAGTATTTTTATTAATTGTACTGTACATAGTCTTTTAGCATTGCATGAAAAAAAATAAAGATTTTTTTTTCATATTATAAGATTTATTTTAGGAATCCTACTCAATGATTCTTTGTCGATTTTGAATAAAAGAATTTTAATATTCTTTTTATTGAAGTTTCGATTAGGTTAATGAAACCTATGATATTCAGAATCGTAGAAGAAAAATACTATTATAGTTTTTTAAAACATCTAGATTCAAATTTCTCATCTTAAATAATAATTTTAGTCGTCATTGTTACTAAGACAATTCTCAGAACAAAATCTTTATTCTAAATCATTCTCTTCTCTTAACAAGCGGCCTGGTGCCTGCTTAAGTATCTGTTAGAGTTTGTTTTGAACCGTCTTCAAAAGCAAGTATAATTGTTTCGCTTTTGTTTTCGATGAGTTCCGAGAAAATTTGGTAGTTTTCAACGGTACAAAACCTTGTTTAATTATTCATCTGACATGGCTACAAAGAGACTGCCTTTTTGCCAGTACAATAATTGGATATGCAATTAGAAGGGCGGAGATGATACCAAATTTATGGCGAAGGAGAGCTCCTTTAGGAAACTGATATTTTGAAATTTCCTTATTCACGAGATTTACTTGTGTTATGTAATCTTCTAGTGATCATTATTGGCTTATTTCAAGATTTTAGGTGTTTATCTTAAATCATATTTATATAGTATTACATAATTGAAATAATCATTGCGATACCGTTCCAGTTTTTATCCAAATTATTAATTCCATTACCTAACACCCTTTTCTTCAGAATATTCTTCTCTAGCTAATTTTTTTCAAATCTATTCAAATGTTATTTACTTGAAACCAGGATTGTAATTTTCATGATTTTGGATCATAATAGATTTTGGTATCCTTTTAGTCTGGGTATTTGTTAGACATTTGTAAGGTTGAACAAACCTTTGTGTTACTAGAAATTCACGCTTTTACAGTCACTAATCGTTGCAAAATTGTCTATGACTTTTGACTGATTATTTCAAATACTTCCTTGTAGCCTTGCTTGGATTGGTTATTAACAACTTCCTCTTCTCTTCGTCTGTATCAAGAATCATAACTAAAAGAATACTGCTTCGCATTTATTGTCCAAATTAGATAATAAAAAAGTCAAATTAAAAATCACTTCAATATTAAGTTTCGACAGAAGAAAATGTGAACAGGTGTTAACAGAAACAAAGATAGACGATCTATTAAGATAGTCTGCAGTTATGCAAACGAACAATAGATAGACAAACGTTTAAGATATGAAAAGGAATGCATCAGAACTGTTTCAAACAATAAACACGATCCCAGAATGTGGATGGCTAACATATGGTGATTGGTTCTGGACAGCATTGTATGTTGACCACTGGCTTCTAAGGCCACTGATGTGATCCAAATAAAACAATTAACAATTAACAATTAATTGTTTTACTTGGATTACATCTGTTGCCTTACAAGCAAGTGGTCAACAGATGTGATCCAAATAAAACAATTAACAATTAATTGTTTTATTTGGATCACATCTGTGGCCTTACAAGCCAGTGGTCAACAGATGTGATCCAAATAAAACAATTAACAGTTTATATACAGATAGCTAACCATGATGTGATTGAAAGAAGAGGTTGTAAATTATTCAATATATATACGTACATTTGTACCTTTGCCCCTTTGTTCATATTTAGCTCATGGCCGATCATCTCAATTTGTCTTGTCTTCTTCCGGTAACTTAGATATGTAAATACAAACAATCCTAAAGTAACTTTCCCATGAGATACTACTGCGACTGGTAACTAAGGAATCTAAATTCGTCGCTTCAAACTCGCCCTTAAGAAGCCACATGATTCCAATTGCAAATCCAGTTTCATTGTTGCAAATGTTTTCTCCTCTCCTCATTCATGAGAATATATTTTCGCATTTTCCTTCTTTTTCATGATAGTTTTATGCTTTGAATGTGGTTTAAGTTTTGCTCCCTATACAAGTTGAAACAAGATTTATTTTCCTAATCAGAGACCTGAAGGTCACTTATTTGGAAATGCCATTTTCCTCTACATGTCTAACTTCATTATTCAAACTATAAAATAACTATTCTTCTTATTATTCAAGAAAGACCAATTTTATAACATTCTTTTTTTCTATGAATTTACTTAATAACTTCCATTGTTTTTAGACTTTTGGTCTTAAGAAAAACTAAAATTAAAAACAATTTGTTTGATCTCCGACCCGGCCGTTACGACTTTAGGGAATCCTATTTTCCTCTGCGGTATTGTATTAGCTGCGATTCTTCTTTTTTTATATCATTTCGGTTATTGTTCTGCTGTGCTGAAGTGGGGTCCGGCTTCCCATCAGTTGGTCGCCTCATGGTACCATCATCCCAATGAAATTTCCAAACTTTCCCTCATCCTCCAAGTTATGTCATTCTCAACGAGGCTCGGTTTTCTTGAGTGTTTTACCTTACTTGGATTTCGCCCTACATTTTATCACTTTTGTTTTCTTTGAGTGTCGAGGGTTTTTCACATACAAATGAAACTTTGTTTTTACAGGCAATATACTTCTTTATTTACAATAAAATTACGGAGCCGCTTACTTACCCAGCAAGATACACAAAGGTAATTGAGAGCCGATATCAAGAAAATAAAGAAAAAGAAAATGCAGTAAATGTAAATATTTCCAGAGGCAAACAACGAATAATCACGTTCTAGCAAATACGGTCACAAAAAGACCCTTCTTGCGTAGTTTCTTTTAAGAATGTTCACATAAAAATAAAGAATTCTTCAGCTTTATGAGTCCCTACTTTTGGGCCAAAGTAGCCAGAGTCCTGAAAAGCGGAAATCACGAACCATAATGCAAGCAAAATTACACTCAGATAGATAGATAGGTTGATGGCTAGACGAATAGATAGGAATTTAATTTGTATGAATAGCAAGTTTAATTCTGTATCAAGGGCACATAATATACATAAGATATTTATTGAAAAGTAGATTACTTTTAATACTGTATTTACGAGAACCAACTTGGAATTCCTATTAATATATTAACATTTATTCATATATTAATCAAAATCTTAATACAACTGCGGCTCTTTTTATTTCCCAATTATTTTGTAAAGCATTGACTATTCTTTTGTTGAAATCACGATATTATTCAAAAACATGTAATTATATTTTCTCCAAGATTTCCCTGAAGGATTAAATTTATGACTACATTAATACATTAAGCCAATAAGCTGTTTGCTATTCAAATGAAGTTTTCGAACTTTGGCGTAATGTTACTTCAGCCACTCTGCTCATCAGTCGGATTTTGTTATCAGATTACCTTCCTTTTTCTGTATTTTATTATTTTTCTATATCGTATAATTTACCGAATTACAGTTTTTCTTCTCGTTTATCTGTGAGTCTTTAAAATCAAGAAAGTAATTTTATCTAGCTATTGCGTAATTTCTTTATTTTATTCATTATATTAATTCTTATGATATTGTTTTTGTTTTAAATCTTTAACTATTAATTTTGTCAAAACTAATATGATAGTTGTTAGCGTTTGCGTAAAACACCCACACATACACTCACACATGCACGCAGACTACCTTGTGAAAGGTTTTCAGTAAGGTTACCTTATCCAGCCCCATCCTTATTTGGTAGTTTACATTTTTTCGACAGAGAAATGGACACCCACATTTAGAATCTTTCTTTATTCGTGTTTTTCCACCCCAGCTACGACTTGCAGTATTCGACTAACAATGACGTACATAATTTGTTGCTTATGTGAAGAGAGACAAAATAGATTCAAGGGAACGAGCTCATTCATTTCCCCCCAAACCCCCGTCCCTCCTCTTCGGTCATGGGTTACTCAGGCTGCCAGTTGAAGACGTATTCATACCGCCGCAAGGTGAGAGAGAGAGAGAGAGGAGAGAGAGAGAGAGAGAGGAGAGAGAGAGAGAGAGAGAGAGAGAGAGATGGGGGGTTCTAATTTGCCTCTTCAACTATGAATAACTGGAATAATACCAGCACTTGTGTAAACATGAGTTTTCCTTTTCTTCAAGCTCAACGACATCCACAGAAAAGGACAAGAGGAAAGTACACGAACTGAGGACAAATACTCTCTCTCTCTCTCTCTCTCTCTCTCTCTCTCTCTCTCTCTCTCTCTCTCTCTCTCTCTCTCTCTCTCTCACTATAACCCAAGAGAATATGCTCTTAATAGCAGAGACAGCAAGTAAAAAGTAGTTGTTATTCGTGAAGAGTAGAATTATGGAAGCAGACTCTGCTACGTCTGCTAATGGCGTTATGTCTTTTGTTCCGCCTGACTTGGCTTTTGTTTGTCTGTGTTATTGCATCGTATGACCTTTATTACGTTAGTATGATTAATTGTAACTTAACATTCAATCAACAGGAGAAATTGTTCAAAAGAAAAAAGTTTCAATATCATTTTTATTCAATATCATGCATTGCATCCGGGTTATTCATAGTTCAATAATATAGATAATATAATTAATTCCAAAATATCCAAGTTCACTAAGTTTGGCCTTTGAAAGGTTGAAGTTCACGGTAATCAATTCTCTCTTTTTATTTCTCATTTTCGTGTTGATAAGTATACCGACAATACCCTAAATATGATGATAACCTAAATTTACTATGGAAACCAAAGATAATTATCCCAAATTTGGATGGTTAAAATGAATCAGTTATTTTATACGCGAAGTAACTCTCATAATTTGTGTGTTAAATTTGACATAAATACGGGTCACTAACAGGTTTTCGCGTTCATTATTACTGATTACCCTTTACATGTTATCCTTTCAACTTTATGAAATATGTTTACTAGTCTTAGAAATGTCACAGATTAAGTATTTTTGTGTGTAAATGCTACCCAGCCCACTACATACTTGCAGTATATTTCTATATCGTTGAGAGATAACATTAGCATTTTGATAATCATATCCGCCATATTGGATTTTTATTTGATTTCTAGAATTTGGGCTGTATGACCTAACGTTGGTGCTTGGTAGGCCATTCAAAACCAAAGAGCAACCGGGGTATTGGGGTGCTATTACATTATGAAGTAAATTGTTAGAGTCTGAATAACAAGAAGAAATAAAGGAAGTAGGAACAGGACAAGTACTAGACAAAAAGTTTCATGCAGCACAGGGGAGAAGGGACGTTGGGAAGACACTTTGTAATGCCTACAGTGCACCATCAGAGTACCTTGTTTGATATTTCATCACTAAAGTCAAGGCTGCATACACGTTATGAATCCAGGGAATAGCACGAGTTCATTAACCACTGAAAAGTATTCTTTATGGAAGTATGCTCGGCAGTTATTGTACGTGTTCTTATTAGAATTTTAATGTTTTTATTACTTCCCAGCTGCAGAGAAATTTCTCTCGACTCTTATTTTTCCTCCTTGAAGTTAGTATATAGAACATTGCCATATTGGTTTGGAGTCAGTTTTCATCTTTTACTCGTCTCTTAAACGTACCATAAAATAAAATTTAGTTTTTCCTATCGCCCAATATGGAAAAAGGACAATAAAAATGTAGTTAATAGTGTCTTAATACTTTTCCTTAATGGATTACGAATTCAGTCATCGGTGTTTTTGCCGTGCGACAGTGTCTAGCATATAAAAGCGAATCGAGATTAGTTATATGACCAAAAAAAAAAAAAAAACGAATCCCAGAAATATTAACTCCTCAGGTTACACCAATATAGTTAATGGTAGAAATATGCCGCTTGACATTGTTAGCTGTAGCCCGAGGGTTCACGGTCTGTTGGCTCGGAAAAAGGGAGAACATTTCAATTTAGATTAAGGGTATTTTACTATCAAGAGAAAATTGTCAAGAGGAAAATTATTTAGAATGCGTCCATGAATAGGTTATGCATAAAATAACAATGAAATAATTATTGCAAATACGTATGAATATTTATTGTTTAAGCATAGATAGATTTTTTCCTTCTCTGCAATACACTGTCACTGAAAACTTTACATCTATTACATGGATTAGAAAAATAATGAAAAAGTAATGAGGACAAAGAGTATTTAATTAGACAACTGGGTTCATTCTGTTATTAAGACACCTTCCATTTTTGTCCGATTATCTATATCGGCTTCAATCAAAACACATTCTAAAATTAACGCATTACGAATCTACGATCTTTATCTATTCAGGCGTCCAGTTTACGTCTATCTGCCTCTCCAGAATAATGTTGGATTATGAATTATTGTATTGGATATATTCAATGGTACTTTGGGAGTATTCCTATCGAAGGACAACGACGGAGTCTCTCGAGCTTTTACCTCTTAAATATGAACTGTTTCTGATATTTCGGCAATCATAAAGAGCAATTCGTACAGTTCAGCAAAGGTAAACTCTCCTGTGACCGGCTATTCTCTTTTTTCAATAAAATTCAAAGAAAGAAAATTACGTAATTAGTTACCCAGTGGTTACATCCATCTTGTATTAATACAATTTGCAACATAGTGTTGCTGCTCTTTCATCATTCCATAGACACCAATCTATGTGATGGCTTTTTCATTATATAGTATCAGTAATTATTCATTATATTTCATCTAATTCTGGAATTTGAATCTCACGTCCTCGTCCGTTTTCTGAATCATTGAAGCATCTTCTATTTTTTGAGAGAGATGAAAGAGACGTCACCCGGGAAGGATGGTCCGCGAATACTTTTCTTGTGGTAACCGAGCTTGATTTGACCAACATTTTCTGTTTCGTCTTCTTTTCCTTAAAAGAAACATGGTCGGGAATTTCCTTTTCAATACTACGAAAACCCAACGAAGATCGATGATGAAAGCAAACAGCGGACTCATTTTATTCTTGTTTGTTACTCAACTTCTTTCAGACAATTTTCATTGGATTAAAGTATTTAAAAACGGTTGTACGCCATAAGTTATAGCAATATTATGAAAAATAGTAGGATCGAATAATCATATTAATCCTTAATTAACATTGTTTATATCTTTAACCATAGATTAGTATCTTTATGTCCTTTTTACTGTAGTACAAAGGGTTTTATGGATGGGACTCACAATATAGACTCACAATTTAGGGATGAATTAGTTGCGTAAACACTTGATAGAATAATGGAATGCTACGATTGGTTATTGTGTTGCTCTTTTCAATGATCATCTTTGATGGAGAGAGAGAGAGAGAGAGAGAGAGAGAGAGAGAGAGAGAGAGAGAGAGAGAGAGAGAGAGAGAGAGAGAGAGAGAGAGAGAGACGCAAATGAACAAATAATTAAAAACGACATACTGAGAGAACAATAAGATGGAGAAAAAAGATCAAGACAATGAAAATACTAAACACAAGCACGAGAGAGAGAGAGAGAGAGAGAGAGAGAGAGAGAGAGAGAGAGAGAGACGCAGTTTAACAAATGATTAAAAATTGTACAGTGAGAGAACAATAATATGAAGGAAAAGGTTTAATACAATGAAAACACTAAGCACGAGAGAGAGAGAGAGAGAGAGAGAGAGAGAGAGAGAGAGAGAGAGAGAGAGAGAGAGAGAGAGAGAGAGAGATTAAGTCACAGATTTCAAAGAAATCTTGTCAATCAATCCATATTGGAATCCCGTCGACTTTTAATGAAATCCTCCGGCAAATCTCTGTAGGTCGCGTTTGGGATTTACTCTCTGACGAACCGATGTCGCAATAGATCTCGGGATCTGAAATAATCAGTTTTTCGATCTCAGAGAGAGAGAGATTGTGAATAGTTCCTGGGCATCCTAAAATCCAAAACCCAAAATTCTATCTCATATCCTTTCAGCTTTCCTTTGATTGGGGCGGGAATGAAAGGAGGGAATTGCTCCAAAAGGAAAGGAATAGAAGCTGGAAAAGATGTAGAAGTATTCGCATGGCATGGGAAGCTTCCAGGTAGAGAAAAATGAAAGGAACAGAGGATAAACCACAGTTGATCCGAAACACCTCCTTTCTCTTTCTCTTTTCCCCTCTTACTGTTTTATCTTAATTCTCCATCTTATTGTTCGTTCATATTAAGGTTTCTAATTATTTGTCCGTTTGCGTCTCTCTCTCTCTCTCTCTCTCTCTCTCTCTCTCTCTCTCTCTCTCTCTCTCTCTCTCTCTCTCTGTATATATATATATATATATATATACATATACTCTATATATATATATATATATATATATATATATATATATATATATATATATATATATATATATATATTTGTGTGTGTGCGTGTGAAAATATTGGCAGAAACGAAGTTAAATTTTCAGGATGTTAAGAAATAACTCATGGTAGAATACATCCATGCAAACTGATCTTGAGATTCTGTGAATAATTCCACACATTTAATCCTTTTATTATTTAATAACATCTGGGAAAGTATATATTATGAATGATCTTATCATAAACACCAGAGAATAAATTGCTTGAATGATTTGAAATAGTTCTTCCAACTACTTCGTTTTCAAGCTATTGATAATAATAATAATAATAATAATAATAATAATAATGATAATAATAATAATAATAATAATAATGACAATTTTGTGTAGTTGACAACGTTATTCTACTTTAGGTATTTTAAGTACTAGAGTTAAAGAACGAGAAAAAAAATGTATGCAAATAAATGATTTTATCATAAAACGTATTATAAAACTGTGTTTTCATAATCTCGGCTTTCAGCTTCGCTTTGGATTTTACTTTCATATGATTTTATTTTATTTCTAATACAAAAGAGAAAAACCTAGTTTCATATTAGTTTTTACTTCGAATCGAGCATTGTTGAATATAATTCTATTTTGCGCTTTTATAACATACTAAGAAATTGTTAGCGTGTGGGTTCGCGTTTACTTCTCCAAAGTGTACCCGACCCGTCATATTTTCTCCTTTTTTTTCAAAATGTTTGCAAGTTCCTCTCAAGGTCTAGAAATAAAAAAAAAATCTATCACTTAATCTACCACACCACCACCCCTCTTCTCTTGCAGAAGTCTTGAAAATATACAAGGCTAAACAGGTTATAATGATCATATTTTTTTATTGTGCTATATATATAGAATATATTATATATATATATACTGTATATATTTGTGTATATATATATATATATATAAATATTTATATATATATATATATATATATATATATATATATATATATATATATATATATATATATATATACAAGGGTAACACAAAAAAACGGTCATTACCAAAAAACGAATAACTTCCAAAATTTTTATTTAGATCGACGCAAAACTTTAGCTACATTAGGTCAAGACTATGTAGCAGACATCTCCAAAGTTTCAAGTCTGTACAACAAAAACTCTTTATTTCACTGGCTCTCCAAAATGTGCTCCAAATGAACTCCCCGGCGCTGCAAGCACATTTGGATCCAGCGGGGAAAGTTCTCGATGACCCTCCCGCATTTCTCCCTTGGGATCACTCTTATTGCTGCTGTGATTGCTGCATTTAGGTCAGGGATAGTCTGGGGGTTGTTTCCATATACCCTGTCCTTAAGGTATCCCCAGAGATAAAAACCTGGGCGGTTCAGGTCCGGTGAATGCGGCGACCACTCCGGGTCACACCTGTGACTGATCAGTCGGTCAGGGAAACGCTGCTGTAGCCATGCCAATGATTAGTTTGAAGTGTGGGGGTTGGCACCATCCTGCTGGAACCACTGGAGGACCCTGACGACTCCTCTCCTTCGACCAAGTGTTGTCTAGAACTTGCCAAGCCCCTGGACATATAGCTCGGTGTTGATTGTCACAGACCGCTCGTTGTCGTCCTCGAACCAGAATGGTCCAATGATGCCATGTTTAGAAATGGCGAGCCAGGCAATGCACTTCACCTAGTGTAATGGCCTTTGCAAACAGTGCTCAGGGGGTGTGCTACCCCAGAAGATATTTTTCTTCGAGTTCACGTGAACTGACAACAGAAAATGTGCCTCGTCCAAAAAACAGACATTGTCAAGAAAGTCTGGTGGCACAGCGTCAATCTTGTCACAAAACCACTGATACATGATCACTCGCTTCCTCATGTCGTCATGTGTAAGCTACAGGATATAGGTGGAGATCTGCGTTCAAAATTTTCCGCACGGACTCCCGATTGAGTCCAAGCTCCTGACTTCGCCGTCGCACAGACTTACTTGGGCTGCGGACAACAGAGTCTCTGACTGCAGCAATGGTGCGTGGTTTCGGTCGTCCAAAGTGTGATTGCCTGTTGGTGTCTTTACAATTGAGGTTATGCACAGTCCCATGGGTTCTGAACTTGTTGACTCATCTATAGATCATTGAATGGACAGGAAATTCTTGACATCTGAACCGTTCTTTGAATTACAATTGAGCTGCGTGGATAGACTTCAACCGAAAATATGCCTTTTCCTCAGTAGTCCATGGCATCTTGAAGGTCGAATTTGGTAGACTCTTAGAACATTAATTTTTCTTGATAAAACTGAAAAATAAAAGGGATTGATTATTTATTTCAAAATTTATTCAAGTTCAGGTGATGACCGTTTTTTTGTGTCACCTTATACATATATATATATATATATATATATATATATATATATATATATATATATATATATATATGTATATATATATATATACGTATAGATATATATATATATATATATATATATATATATATATATGTGTGTGTGTGTGTGTGTGTGTGTATACAAATATATGTATATATTTATATATATAATATTTATGTATATATTATTAGCAAGTATTGATAATAATCATGATACAGTAATGTATATATATATATATATATATATATATATATATATATATATATATATATATATATATATATATATATATATATATATATCATCTCTTACACCTATTGACACAAAGAGCCTCGGTTACATTTCACCAGTCGTCTCTATCAATACTTTTCCATTCATCATCTCCTACTTCATGCTTCATAGTCCTCAACCATGTAGGCCTTGGTATTCCAACCCATCTAGTGCCTTGCCGAATCCAGTTAAGCATCTGGTGAAGTAATCTCTTTTGGAGAGGGCGTAGAGTATGCTCAAACCATCTCCATCTACTCCTCACCATGATCTCATCCACATGTGGCAATCGAGTAATCTCTTGAAATTTCATTTCTAATCCTGTCCTGCCATTTAACTCCAAATATTCTTCTGAGGGCTTTGTTCTCAAATCTATAAAATATGTGGATATTGTTTAATTGACAAACCATGACTCATGTCCATAGAGTAACACCGATGTCACTAAACTGATATATAGCCTAATTTCTATATGCAATTTCAGGTGATTTCATTTCCAAATTTTATCTAACTTAGCCAGTGTCCGATTTGCCTTTTTCAATCTCTCAATAAGCTCAGATTCCGAGGTTCCTAAATATTTAAATGATCCCAAGGTCATTATTCCTTTCTTCTTCCAATGATATTTCATCTTCCATTGCATATTCCGTTCTCATCATCTCTATCTTTCTTCTATTTATCTTCAGCCCAACCACATTTGATATTTCATGCATTCTGGTAAACAAGCTTTGCAAGTCCTGGGGTGTTCTGCTAATAATGACAGCGTCATCACTATACTCTAGATCAGTTAATTTCCTGTTACCTGTCCAGTCTAATCCTTCTCCACCATCCCCAACTCTTCTATCCATTACAAAATCCATGAGCAAGATAAGCAATATAGCTGACAACACATACCCTTGGAGTACTCCGCTGATCACTGGAAATTCATTTGATAAGACTCCCCTAACATTAACTTTGCACTTGCTATGTTCATGAACACTAAATTAATCAATTTTACATATATAAGAGGATCTCCATAATAACGCAGGACTCTCCACAAAATTGGCCAGTGCATACTATCAAAGGCTTTTTCTTAGTCCACAAATGCCTTCAAAATTGGATTTCTATATTCTACACACTGCTATACTACATGTCTTAAAATGAAAATTTTGTCAGAACAACTTCTACCTTTTCTAAATCCAGCTTGTTCATCTCTCAGCTTTTCATCAATATTTCTCTCTAGTATCTTTAAGATAAACATACTATATATTTTCATGACAACTGACGTAAGTGTGATGCCTTTGTAATTATTGCAATCAGTCATATCTCCCGTTTTGCTATTTTCACGAACACTCATAGAGTCCATTCATCAGGTTTTGCCTCTCATGTCACATTCTACAAAATAATCTTATAAGTATTCTGGAGTCCTTTAATTTTCGGACAATATCATCTCAGCAGTTATTCCATCGTATCCAGGGGCTTTCCATCTCTTGAGTTTTTTCATGATAGCTTTGACTTCAAACACACTGAATTCATTCATGAGCATAACAAGATCTTTCTAAACTTCAGGCATATCAATTAAATTATTCCCTTCATATCTCCCATTCATGACTACACTAAAATGTTCCATTCAACGTTGCCTTTCTTCATCTTCTTTTGTTATAACGGATCCATCTCTCTTTTTGATGGGTATGTGCTTCTTCTTTGCCCAGTAGAGATTTCATTAAGAGTTCCATGTGTGATTATCACACCACAGTTACTTCCTGGAGTCATATCTTTATCAGCCTCATCTGCTTTCCTGTCTATATGTTTTCTCCAGTCATTCCTGGCTTTTCTTTTGACCTTACTATCTAAACTGCAATACTTAGTTTGCTCCACCTTTCAATTTTTATTTCTTACTCAAAAACATTTCACTATCAATTTTTATCTTTTTCTCCTTATATATATATATATATATATATATATATATATATATATATATATTTATATACATATATATATATATATATATATATATATATATGTATATATATATATATATATATATATATATATATATATATATATATATATAATCTAATTACTAGCTAAGCTACAACCTCAGTTAGAAAAGCAGAATGCTACAAGCCTTGGGGCTCCATCGGGGGAATTAGCCCAGTGAAGAAAAGAAATAAGGAATTAGATAAACCATATATAAGTAATGATGATTAAGAACTACAAAATATCTTAAGCTCATTAACAACGTTAAGAAAAATCTTTCATATATTAACTATTAAGAGAGACTTATGGCAAACTGTTCAACCTAAAAACATTCGCTGCAAGTTTGAACTTCTAAAGTTCCACCGATTCAACTGTCCGATTAGTAAGATCACTCCCACAATCTGATCACAGCTGGTATAAAACTTCTAGAATGCACTGTAGTGTGGAGCCTTATGACGGAGAAAACAAGACTCTTAGAAACATCTGCATAACTAGCACTACATACAGGATGGTACAGTCTGAGAAGATCTGATTGCAGAGGATGATCAGAATTGTGAAAAATCATATGCAACATGCATAAAGAACTAAATAAACGATGGTACCAAAGATTAATATCAAGATCTGGAATAAGAAATTCAATAAACCGTAAGCTTTTGTCTAAAATATAAAGATGAATATTAAATGTGTTTACATATATATATAAATATATATATATATATATATATATATATATATATATATATATATATATATATATATATATATATATATGTATATATATATATATATATATATATATATATATATATTTACATATACATATATATATATGTATATATATATATATATATATATATATATATATATATATATATATACATATATATATATGTATATATATATATATATATATATATATATTTACATATACATACATATATATATACATATATATATATATATATATATATATATATATATATATATATATACTCATTACAAGTATATATATATATATATATATATATATATATATATATATATATATATATATATATATAAATGTACTCATTACACGTAATTGTTTATAGGTATATATATATATATATATATATATATATATATATATATATATATATATATATATATATGTATATATGTATATATATATATATATATATATATATATACATATATATATATATACTGTATATATATTAATATATATATGTATATATATAAATATATATATTATATATGTATATATATATATATATATATATATATATATATATATGCATGCATATATATACTCATTACAAGTAAATGTTTATAGGTATATATGTATATGTATTGATATATACAGTATATATATGTATACATATATACATATATATAAATATATATATATATATATATATATATATATATATATATATATATATATATATATATATATATATATATATATATATGTATACATATATATATATATATATATATATATATATATATATATATATATATATATACATATATGTAAATATCACCCACGAATGGCATTTAATACCGAATTCTATCTTGGGAATATATATCCACTTGGAATTCACTTTATGGTAACAGCTTCTGGCCGGGTGGGGATTTGAACCACCACCTGTACGGCTGGAAACCATGCTGGCAGGGACCCTACCAACTAGGCTATCAAGAGAGACTAAAAGTTTATGACAAGTCCGCCCCACATATTCCTGTCGAATTCAGGAATCTGTTCATAGACTTGAAATAAACCCATCTCTACCATGATAGCTGAATCGTAAGTTTGCAACACGTGGTTATTTTAATGAACATATATCACAAGCACACGTGATTTTAATTAATGTAAATATCACCCACGAATGGCATTTAATACCGAATTCTATCTTGGGAATATATATCCACTTGGAATTCATTTTATGGTAACAACTTCTGGCCGGGGAGGTATTCGAACCACCACCTGTACGGCTGGAAACCATGCTGGCAGGGACCCTACCGACTAGGCTATCAAGAGAGACTAAAAGTTTATGACAAGTCCCCCTACATATTCCTGTCGAAATCAGGAATCTGTTCATAGACTTGAAATAAACCCATCTCTACCATGATAGCTGAATCGTAAGTTTGCAACACGTGGTTATTTTAATGAACATATATCACAAGCACACGTGATTTTAATTAATGTAAATATCACCCACGAATGGCATTTAATACCGAATTCTATCTTGGGAATATATATCCACTTGGAATTCATTTTATGGTAACAGCTTCTGGCCGGGTGGGGATTCGAACCACCACCTGTACGGCTGGAAACCATGCTGGCAGGGACCCTACCGACTAGGCTATCAAGAGAGACTAAAAGTTTATGACAAGTCCCCCTACATATTCCTGTCGAATTCAGGAATCTGTTCATAGACTTGAAATAAACCCATCTCTACCATGATAGCTGAATCGTAAGTTTGCAACACTTGGTTATTTTAATGAACATATATCACAAGCACACGTGATTTTAATTAATGTAAATATCACCCACGAATGGCATTTAATACCGAATTCTATCTTGGGAATATATATACAGGTGGTGGTTCGAATCCCCACCCGGCCAGAAGCTGTTACCATAAAATGAATTCCAAGTGGATATATATTCCCAAGATAGAATTCGGTATTAAATGCCATTCGTGGGTGATATTTACATTAATTAAAATCACGTGTGCTTGTGATATATGTTCATTAAAATAACCACGTGTTGCAAACTTACGATTCAGCTATCATGGTAGAGATGGGTTTATTTCAAGTCTATGAACAGATTCCTGAATTCGACAGGAATATGTAGGGGGACTTGTCATAAACTTTTAGTCTCTCTTGATAGCCTAGTCGGTAGGGTCCCTGCACGCATGGTTTCCAGCCGTACAGGTGGTGGTTCGAATCCCCACCCGGCCAGAAGCTGTTACCATAAAATGAATTCCAAGTGGATATATATTCCCAAGATAGAATTCGGTATTAAATGCCATTCGTGGGTGATATTTACATTAATTAAAATCACGTGTGCTTGTGATATATGTTCATTAAAATAACCACGT
Source organism: Palaemon carinicauda (assembly GCF_036898095.1). Taxonomy (NCBI): domain Eukaryota; kingdom Metazoa; phylum Arthropoda; class Malacostraca; order Decapoda; family Palaemonidae; genus Palaemon; species Palaemon carinicauda. Next base: position 111,621,436 of record NC_090728.1, on the reverse strand, counting down.
GTTGCAAACTTACGATTCAGCTATCATGGTAGAGATGGGTTTATTTCAAGTCTATGAATAGATTCCTGAATTCGACAGGAATATGTAGGTGGACTTGTCATAAACTTTTAGTCTCTCTTGATAGCCTAGTCGGTAGGGTCCCTGCCAGCATGGTTTCTAGCCGTACAGGTGGTGGTTCGAATCCCCACCCGGCCAGAAGCTGTTACCATAAAATGAATTCCAAGTGGATATATATTCCCAAGATAGAATTCGGTATTAAATGCCATTCGTGGGTGATATTTACATTAATTAAAATCACGTGTGCTTGTGATATATGTTCATTAAAATAACCACGTGTTGCAAACTTACGATTCAGCTATCATGGTAGAGATGGGTTTATTTCAAGTCTATGAACAGATTCCTGAATTCGACAGGAATATGTAGGGGGACTTGTCATAAACTTTTAGTCTCTCTTGATAGCCTAGTCAGTAGGGTCCCTGCCAGCATGGTTTCCAGCCGTACAGGTGGTGATTCAAATCCCCACCCGGCCAGAAGCTGTTACCATAAAATGAATTCCAAGTGGATATATATTCCCAAGATAGAATTCGGTATTAAATGCCATTCGTGGGTGATATTTACATTAATTAAAATCACGTGTGCTTGTGATATATGTTCATTAAAATAACCACGTGTTGCAAACTTACGATTCAGCTATCACGGTAGAGATGGGTTTATTTCAAGTCTATGAACAGATTCCTGAATTCGACAGGAATATGTAGGGGGACTTGTCATAAACTTTTAGTCTCTCTTGATAGCCTAGTCGGTAGGGTCCCTGCCAGCATGGTTTCCAGCCGTACAGGTGGTGGTTCGAATCCCCACCCGGCCAGAAGCTGTTACCATAAAATGAATTCCAAGTGGATATATATTCCCAAGATAGAATTCGGTATTAAATGCCATTCGTGGGTGATATTTACATTAATTAAAATCACGTTTGCTTGTGATATATGTTCATTAAAATAACCACGTGTTGCAAACTTACGATTCAGCTATCATGGTAGAGATGGGTTTATTTCAAGTCTATGAACAGATTCCTGAATTCGACAGGAATATGTAGGGGGACTTGTCATAAACTTTTAGTCTCTCTTGATAGCCTAGTCGGTAGGGTCCCTGCCAGCATGGTTTCCAGCCGTACAGGTGGTGGTTCGAATCCCCACCCGGCCAGAAGCTGTTACCATAAAATGAATTCCAAGTGGATATATATTCCCAAGATAGAATTCGGTATTAAATGCCATTCGTGGGTGATATTTACATTAATTAAAATCACGTGTGCTTGTGATATATGTTCATTAAAATAACCACGTGTTGCAAACTTACGATTCAGCTATCATGGTAGAGATGGGTTTATTTCAAGTCTATGAACAGATTCCTGAATTCGACAGGAATATGTAGGGGACTTGTCATAAACTTTTAGTCTCTCTTGATAGCCTAGTCGGTAGGGTCCCTGCCAGCATGGTTTCCAGCCGTACAGGTGGTGGTTCGAATCCCCACCCGGCCAGAAGCTGTTACCATAAAATGAATTCCAAGTGGAAATATATTCCCAAGATAGAATTCGGTATTAAATGCCATTCGTGGGTGATATTTACATTAATTAAAATCACGTGTGCTTGTGATATATGTTCATTAAAATAACCACGTGTTGCAAACTTACGATTCAGCTATCATGGTAGAGATGGGTTTATTTCAAGTCTATGAACAGATTCCTGAATTCGACAGGAATATGTAGGGGGACTTGTCATAAACTTTTAGTCTCTCTTGATAGCCTAGTCGGTAGGGTCCCTGCCAGCATGGTTTCCAGCCGTACAGGTGGTGGTTCGAATCCCCACCCGGCCAGAAGCTGTTACCATAAAGTGAATTCCAAGTGGATATATATTTCCAAGATAGAATTCGGTATTAAATGCCATTCGTGGGTGATATTTACATTAATTAAAATCACGTGTGCTTGTGATATATGTTCATTAAAATAACCACGTGTTGCAAACTTACGATTCAGCTATCATGGTAGAGATGGGTTTATTTCAAGTCTATGAACAGATTCCTGAATTCGACAGGAATATGTAGGGGGACTTGTCATAAACTTTTAATCTCTCTTGATAGCCTAGTCGGTAGGGTCCCTGCCAGCATGGTTTCCAGCCGTACAGGTGGTGGTTCGAATCCCCACCCGGCCAGAAGCTGTTACCATAAAATGAATTCCAAGTGGATATATATTCCCAAGATAGAATTCGGTATTAAATGCCATTCGTGGGTGATATTTACATTAATTAAAATCACGTGTGCTTGTGATATATGTTCATTAAAATAACCACGTGTTGCAAACTTACGATTCAGCTATCATGGTAGAGATGGGTTTATTTCAAGTCTATGAACAGATTCCTGAATTCGACAGGAATATGTAGGGGGACTTGTCATAAACTTTTAGTCTCTCTTGATAGCCTAGTCGGTAGGGTCCCTGCCAGCATGGTTTCCAGCCGTACAGGTGGTGGTTCGAATCCCCACCCGGCCAGAAGCTGTTACCATAAAATGAATTCCAAGTGGATATATATTCCCAAGATAGAATTCGGTATTAAATGCCATTCGTGGGTGATATTTACATTAATTAAAATCACGTGTGCTTGTGATATATGTTCATTAAAATAACCACGTGTTGCAAACTTACGATTCAGCTATCATGGTAGAGATGGGTTTATTTCAAGTCTATGAACAGATTCCTGAATTCGACAGGAATATGTAGGGGGACTTGTCATAAACTTTTAGTCTCTCTTGATAGCCTAGTCAGTAGGGTCCCTGCCAGCATGGTTTCCAGCCGTACAGGTGGTGATTAAAATCCCCACCCGGCCAGAAGCTGTTACCATAAAATGAATTCCAAGTGGATATATATTCCCAAGATAGAATTCGGTATTAAATGCCATTCGTGGGTGATATTTACATTAATTAAAATCACGTGTGCTTGTGATATATGTTCATTAAAATAACCACGTGTTGCAAACTTACGATTCAGCTATCACGGTAGAGATGGGTTTATTTCAAGTCTATGAACAGATTCCTGAATTCGACAGGAATATGTAGGGGGACTTGTCATAAACTTTTAGTCTCTCTTGATAGCCTAGTCGGTAGGGTCCCTGCCAGCATGGTATCCAGCCGTACAGGTGGTGGTTCGAATCCCCACCCGGCCAGAAGCTGTTACCATAAAATGAATTCCAAGTGGATATATATTCCCAAGATAGAATTCGGTATTAAATGCCATTCGTGGGTGATATTTACATTAATTAAAATCACGTGTGCTTGTGATATATGTTCATTAAAATAACCACGTGTTGCAAACTTACGATTCAGCTATCATGGTAGAGATGGGTTTATTTCAAGTCTATGAACAGATTCCTGAATTCGACAGGAATATGTAGGGGGACTTGTCATAAACTTTTAGTCTCTCTTGATAGCCTAGTCGGTAGGGTCCCTGCCAGCATGGTTTCCAGCCGTACAGGTGGTGGTTCGAATCCCCACCCGGCCAGAAGCTGTTACCATAAAATGAATTCCAAGTGGATATATATTCCCAAGATAGAATTCGGTATTAAATGCCATTCGTGGGTGATATTTACATTAATTAAAATCACGTGTGCTTGTGATATATGTTCATTAAAATAACCACGTGTTGCAAACTTACGATTCAGCTATCATGGTAGAGATGGGTTTATTTCAAGTCTATGAACAGATTCCTGAATTCGACAGGAATATGTAGGGGGACTTGTCATAAACTTTTAGTCTCTCTTGATAGCCTAGTCGGTAGGGTCCCTGCCAGCATGGTTTCCAGCCGTACAGGTGGTGGTTCGAATCCCCACCCGGCCAGAAGCTGTTACCATAAAATGAATTCCAAGTGGATATATATTCCCAAGATAGAATTCGGTATTAAATGCCATTCGTGGGTGATATTTACATTAATTAAAATCACGTGTGCTTGTGATATATGTTCATTAAAATAACCACGTGTTGCAAACTTACGATTCAGCTATCATGGTAGAGATGGGTTTATTTCAAGTCTATGAACAGATTCCTGAATTCGACAGGAATATGTAGGGGGACTTGTCATAAACTTTTAGTCTCTCTTGATAGCCTAGTCGGTAGGGTCCCTGCCAGCATGGTTTCCAGCCGTACAGGTGGTGGTTCGAATCCCCACCCGGCCAGAAGCTGTTACCATAAAGTGAATTCCAAGTGGATATATATTCCCAAGATAGAATTCGGTATTAAATGCCATTCGTGGGTGATATTTACATTAATTGAAATCACGTGTGCTTGTGATATATGTTCATTAAAATAACCACGTGTTGCAAACTTACGATTCAGCTATCATGGTAGAGATGGGTTTATTTCAAGTCTATGAACAGATTCCTGAATTCGACAGGAATATGTAGGGGGACTTGTCATGAACTTTTAGTCTCTCTTGATAGCCTAGTCGGTAGGGTACCTGCCAGCATGGTTTCCAGCCGTACAGGTGGTGGTTCGAATCCCCACCCGGCCAGAAGCTGTTACCATAAAGTGAATTCCAAGTGGATATATATTCCCAAGATAGAATTCGGTATTAAATGCCATTCATGGGTGATATTTACATTAATTAAAATCACGTGTGCTTGTGATATATGTTCATATTCATATATATATGTATATATAAATACACATATATATACAAATATGTATATATATATATATATATATATATATATATATATATATATATATATATATATATATATATATATATATATATATATACATATATATATACATATATATATATATATATGCATGCAGGTATATATATATATATATGTATTGATATATAT
>NC_090728.1:111594065-111609065 GCF_036898095.1 Palaemon carinicauda | reverse complement strand
TGTGGTCGTGACATTGTTCCTAATAATCTCCTTCATAGCCTTCTCATCTTCCTGGTACTGCTTGTGCATAAAGCCCTTGTAGTACATGATTACTTTCGAAGTACTGCTGGGCTCAGTCTCATACCAATCATCAATAGCACATTTAGCGTCTTGGTTGTCCTGCCTGTTAGAGTAGTCATTGTTCACAAGAACCTGGGTAATCCTATCCAGTTTCTTGTGGATGTCTGTCCAGGAAAAACAATGGGAGAGGGCCTGACGAACATAGGCTCCCGTGGTAGAGGTCTTGTACCTAATTGGATATTCAAATCCACCATTCAAGCAAAGGCATAAAATCATGAGTTTCGTGTAGACAGCGGTATTGAATCCATGCTTAGCAGTCAAGACCAGGACATCCGAGATGGAAAGGTGGCCGTTGTCATGATGCTCTAGCATAAATCTAAGGGAGCCTCACAACTCAAAAGTCTTGCGAAGTTCGCATATGTAGTCAGAAGAGGGGGCTTTTACAAAGGTATTGTCGATGTAGCAGACATATATTTCTGGGTTTTCTACACGGGAAAATTTCGCTCCTCAACTATTTCCTTTTAAAGTTGGTGAAGAGGACACCTAGAGGAGAGCCCATCACCACACCATCCTTTTGTATGTACATGTGCCCACGATGGGTAGTGAAAGGGGCCTTCTTCGTACATTTTTAGGAATGTTAAGTGGAGGGGTCGCATCATCCCTATACTGTAGACCCAATCCAGGATAACCTGGATGGTCTTGTCTACAGGAACATTCGTGAAAAGTGACTCCACATCAAGAGAAGTGAAGACTCTTTTACTGGAATGCCCTTTGATGTTCATCAGGAACTCCGTAAAAGAAGCCATGCTGTACTTGCAAGGAACATAAAGGGTCAGGAGACTTTGAGCCTCTTAGCAGGCTGGTACATCAGAGTTGGGCACTGGCTAATGATAGGGAGGAGTGGGTTCCCTACTTTATGAGTTTTCACATTCCAATAGAGGTAACCAGGCATAAAATCCACAGTGATGAGCTGAAATTGGACAGCATTGAAGGCTGCGTTGATGTCAGCCTGGATGATGTCGTTGATTGATCTCTGTGAGGCGGTACCAAGTCGGGGGCAGAGCAGTTTTCCGATTAGCTGAAGCACTTGCCAGGTGGGAATCCATTACAGTCAGGCTGTAGTTACGCTCACAGTTGTCGGAGTTAGACGGAGTCTGGTTAATGCTGGGCTGGGCTCCCATTGCTGGGCGCTGATTGGGCGAGATGCTTCCAAAGTGGGGCTCAGCATCAGGCAAGCTGTTCTTTCACTCAGCTCCCAGGTCTAGTGAGCCCCAAGCTGCTTCTTGATTGGCTGAGGTGCTCACGGGGAGAGTGTCAGTCACTCCTCGTGAATGAGGAGTGAACAGCCATTTGGAGAATCTCTCAAGGACTTGGTATTTGAGGAGCATATAAAAGAAGAAGAATCCGACACTGAACGACGGTGACGATGAAGTCAACCACCCCCAGGACCTCCCCTACCCATACAATATTTTCCACACACCCCAGTCACTCTAGGATCATGGCTGGGCGCGGAAAATTAAAACAATCTCTAAAATACTGATTTCCATCAATGGCAGCCATTTTCACATACCAGAAAAGTTACAGGACTAAATCAATATTTCAACTTTCTCCCCTTTGCTGACCCAGGATGAGATACTGAAGCTAGTACTGAACTGTCACTTCCTATCTCACCCAAGACCAACGGCATAAGGCTAAAAGTTAAATTGCTGACCGACTCCATTCTTTTACTATCAAGAAAAAGGCACCCTCCGTACTACCAACGCCCTTCAGCCCCTCCTGCTTTGGGAGGTCCTCACGGACCCCTTATGTTCCTTATGAACATCAATGGGCATTCCAGTGAAAGAATCATCTCCACTCTTGATGTGGAGTCCAGCTTATCCTGGATTGGGTCTGTAGGGATGATTCGACCATTCCACTCACCTTTCTTGAACATATCTACTGCACACTCCTGGAAATATGTGTGAAGAAAGACCCTTTCACTACCCATTGCTAGCACATGCACATACAAAAGGATGGTGTGGCACTGGGCTCTCCTCTTGGCATCATCTTTGCCAGCTTTTACATAGAGTCGTCAAGGAGTTTTTTCACAGGTAGATCGACCTGAAATATATGTACGCTACATTGACGATACCTTTGTAAAAGTCAAACTGTACTGCAAGGGCTATGAAGGAGGTTATCAGGAGTAACGTCACGGCCACACTAGTAGAAACTGAGATTAACTTGATGATCTATTATCAAACAACAAGGACTAAATCCCTCGTTATGAAGAACAAACCGGCCCCTCTGTGTAGGACTTTCTGAAGAAGTCTAATGTTATCTATTCCTACCAATGCCCAGTCGATGGATGGCGTGGTTACTATATTGGAATGACGATGATGAGACTTTCCAAATGTTTGTCCTGTCATGTTCAGCAGGATACTATTAAGATACACCAACTCCTGGTTCACAACAAAAACATAAAAAGAGAAGACATCACTAGCAATAACACGATCATCTGCAAAGCCCCAGACAGCAGAGGACTAAGAATCATGGAGGAGCTGCTCATACATCAGGAAAAGCCAAACTTCAATACTATACAATAAGTGTTCCCCTCCTACCAATAGAACACCAACCAATCTCTCACCAACATTGACGAGTATCAAGACGATCAGCGACCTGACAACCTACCTCTGACTGAGACTCTCCCAGCAAGACCCTCATCCAATCAGGAAACAGTTCGGGACTCATTGGACCTGGGAGTTGAGTGGCAGAACAACTTGCCTGACATAGAACCTTGCTCAGGGAGCGTCTCAACCAATCAGCACCCGAAACTAGGAGTCCAGCCCAGCATTATTCAGATCCTGTCTAAATCTGACAACTGTGAGTGTAGCAGCACCCTGACTGTGACAGATCCCCTTCCGGCGATGGGAGAGCTGCTCCATCTTTGACGCTGTATTGCCTCCGTTCACGGGAATCAATTAACTATCAGTGCCTGGATTGACTACCCCACCGACCTGCATAATTATAGTCAGCTCAGCTTACATTATTCCACTTCTAGCCCGAAGATGAGGGGAAACACTATGCATCCTCTCAAAACACGTTGCAGCCGACTCTTTTCCACCCTGTATTTGACAAGTTAACTTCTAGTAAACTTTTAGTATAATCTTAGAATTATTTCTATGTATTTTGCTCCCAACATAGCAAAGCCACTAGTAGCATGCTGTACTGTTGGAAAAAGGAAAATTAGAGTAACCAAATAGCTCAACTACAAAATTAATGCCAAGGAGGCAGCTATAATCTGCAATGAAACCTGCTTGGAAACAATCCTTCTTCCTAGAAATAATAATAATAATAATAATAATAACAATAATAATAATAATTATGATAACAATAATAATATAATTTAATAATGTATCTGAGCATTTATTTGCATATATACATATATATATACATATATATATATATATATATATATATATATATATATATATATATATATATATATATATATATATATTGTAATGTCCTAACATATTTCTAATTGTTACCTTTATATTAAGCCTCCACAACCGCCATCTGTTGTTTGGTTATGTCTCCAGACTTATATTTTAGTCCTTGTTTTCCTAGCACCGCTAGTGAATTATTGTAAAATTACTTGTTATTTTTATTGTTGATCCTTGGGAAAACTGACTTAACAGCTTTCCATGCTTCGGTAAGTGGAGAGCTCCTTAACCTTTGGTGGTGAATACTTGTTTCTTAATTTAAAGCATTGTAATATTGTGCTATTCTTTATAGTGAGAAGGGAGTAATATACTTTTGATTGTACTAATGGTTGTATTTATCCTACGGTAACCATTGAGGCATATAATAATTGTTCGATCACGAGTGTCAACTAAAAATAGAAAAAGGTTAACATCAAGGAAAAACGGAAATTCATTACAGTGGGGGCCTGACCGGGATATGAAGTGAAATGAAGTGAAGTGAAGTGAAGTGAAATGAAGTCATTTAAGCTCGTTAGTATAGTGATCGAATTTAGTGAATTTCCGTTAGTGTACAATCAATGGATATACCTCTACCGTTGTTGAGCTCTCCCTTCTACGATGAAGGTGCCGTATTGTATACGTCATCGCAAGTATTATTGATAGTTTGGAGGAAGTGCAGCGCAAGGAATCGGTACTTAGTCTCCGTTCTGTTGCCTTGACGTTGCCGACTATCTCTTTTTTTGCGTTCCTTAGTCACCCCAGACGTATTAGAATGCTTCTGGATTAATTTCCTTCATAGGGTACCCATCCCCTCTTGCCGATTGTTTGGAGGAAGTGCAGTGCAAGGAATCGGTACTTAGTCGCCGTTCTGTTGCCTTGACATTGCCGACTGTCGCTATTGCGTTCTTTAGTCACCCCAGTCATATTGGAACACTTAGGGTAACCATCCCCTCTCATCATTCAGGGATTAATTTCCCTCAGGGATTACTGTCCCTCTTTTACAGAATACGAGAACCCAGGAACGCGTTTTCCTAGTGCTTTAAGTGAGTTTCATGAAATTGATTTTGTATAACCTCAGTGTGCGTTCCTTAGTGTATTTTACATAGCAAAGTGATAGTTTAGTGAAAGTGACGTTGTGTAACCTCCAGTGTGTGTTAAGTGGTTCTTGTATATTTAAGTGAATTTTTGTGAAAAGTGACGTTAACTAGTGCATCGTGCGTTGTTAGTCATAATTTCGAAAAACTTAGTGACTTTTTTTGTTTATGATTTCGTTAAGGTAACGTTAAGTGGCAGTTCGGTGAAATCTTTATTGACTATTAGTGTATATTTCTTTAAAGTGTTAACATATTCATACCCGTGACAGTAAGTGTTAGTGATTTATTGACATAGTGTTATTGATTCGGTGATTTAGTGACGTGTTATTGATTCGGTGATTTAGTGACGTGTTAGTGATTCGGTGATTTTGTGACGTGTTATTGATTCGGTGATTTAGTGACGTGTTAGTGATTCGGTGATTTATTGCCCTAGTACTTAAGTGATTCGGTGAATAGACCATGAAGGGATAGAAATTTAATAATTCTGCGGTTTAGCCATTGGTGATTCAGTGTTTTAGCGATAGTGATTCGGTGACAGTGACAAAGTGCTCGTAGTGGACCAAAAGTGCTTTTTATGATCCACCATGTCTTTCAATGCAGGGAAGTTTTTTGAGGACCCTCGGGGGCACCTCTTATCGTTGAGAGATGCCAAGAAAAATGACTTGCGAAAGATTGCTGAACAAGCAGGGATTCCTGTATTGCCCTCCATGGTGAAAGCGGAACTGCTGGGTAGAGTTTTGGATTTCCTGGTAGCCAAAGCTTCCGTTTCATCAGAAGAAACTGCTCCCCTTGGGCCCCTTACGTTAGGGAGAGGTGAAGCTAAGGCTATAGAGGATCCAGAATTAGTGAAGCTCAAGTTGCAGCTTGAATTGGAGAGAGAGAAAAAGGCAACTCATCAAGCTGAATACGAGCAGAAAGAAAGGATGATAGCCTTGGAACGACGGGAAAGAGAAGAAAAGATACAAATGGAGAGACAACTGGCCAGTATCAGGTTGAACGAGAAAGGCAAAGAGAGAGAGCTTGGCGAATGTTTTTCCCTCACTAAGGCTCTTAAACTACTACCACCGTTTGATGAAAAAGAACCAGACGTGTTCTTTGGTATTTTTGAGGACACAGCCACAACCTTGCATTGGCCAGAAGAACAATATGTTCTACTCATTCGGAGTGCACTGAAAGGCAAGGCTGCTCATATAGCTTCGCAAATGTTAGAGGAACGAGATTACTATGTCCTAAAGAAAGCTGTCCTTGATGCCTATACCATTACAGCTGAAGGGTATAGGCAAATGTTCAGGAACTCCATCAAAGGAACCACCCAAACTTATTTGGAATTGTTTCAGGTCAAATTAAAACAGTTTAGAAAATGGCTAGAATCTGAAAACATAACTACCTTTGAACAATTACAGAACTTAATGGTACTAGAGGAGTTTTTGAGGAGAATTCCTTCCAACATTTCTATGTACATCAGAGAACGGCAGGAGAAGGAGGGGAAGAAGGCGGCTCTTCTTGCTGATGAATATCACCTCATCCATAAGGTAAAGAAACATAACTCTACAGATCAGGCAAGTATAAATATTTATTGTTCCTTCTGTAAACAGAAGGCATATGCCATTAAAGACTGTCCTAACCCCCGATGTCAATTTTCTAAGGTTATGCAGCCTTCTCAGCAAACAGCAGGGAACAGACCAGAGACTACTCAGAGCAAAAACCAAAGAAGGATTGCTCTCCATTGTTCTAAAGTCACAAATGACTTCTCTGATTTCCTTTGCTCTGGTACTGTCAATAATTACCCTGTAAAGTTGCTAAGGGACACAGGATCGTCACAAACTATAGTAAGTGGTAAATTGAAACCTCTGACTCAGCCTACTAATAAATATGTTACCATCACTGATTTATCCAGTAAATTAGTGTTACCTCTGGTTAATATGCATATAGATTGCCCTTACTTTACTGGAAGAACCGAAGTAGCCTTACTGGATAGAGAATTGCCTTGTGAGAAAGCTGATATTCTGTTAGGAAATGATTTAGCTGAAGGAACTGTCTTACCTAATCTCATTATTTCTCAACCAGGGTGTGTTATAGAAAATGAGCAGAACCAACAGGAAGTTCTACCTTGCCAAGCCACCACTCGTTCTGCTGCTACTAAAGCTGCAATTGGAGCTCCCACTGATGACGACACCTCCAACTCCTTACCAGACTTGGTTGGTCTCCATCATGATGAATTCGTCAATCTTCAGAGATCAGATGATAGCCTTAAGGAATGCTTCAATAAGGTTGAAAATCCCTCGGATAAGAGCCATAAGTTACCCTTATTTTATCTAGAGAATAATATCCTCATGCGTCATTACAGGTCTCCTACACTGACTGAGAAAGACTCGTGGCGCGAATGTCATCAACTGGTTGTACCTGGCAGCCTCCGATCTTCAATCATGAAATTAGCCCACTCTGCTGAGAGTCATCTAGGCATCACGAAGACATACAGGCGCCTCCTAGAAGATTTCTACTGGCCCAGAATGAAGATGGAAGTAAAGAGTTTCGTAGAGAGGTGTCATGTGTGCCAAGTTACTGGAAGACCTAATGAAAAGATACCACCAGCCCCTCTAGTGCCCATTGTGGTCCCTAGTACACTTTTTGATAAAATAATTATAGATTGTGTTGGGCCTTTGCCAAAAACTAGCCGGCGTAATGAATATATACTAAGTGTTCTTTGCCCCACTACCAGGTTCCCTCTAGCATTTCCACTTAAAAATATCTCTGCTAGAAACATTATCCAACAACTGATTAACCCTGGATAGGTACGGTGGGTCGTTTGCGACCCCGAGCGTCAAAAAAAAACAGGTTTTTCTCACGTGACTCACCCCCGTGACTGAATTTGTGGGTGATCGACCTGCAGGAGGTGTCTCCCCTACACGCTCTAGTAGTGTCCAGATGTGCATTGCTGTAGCTGTACTCCTTCCCCGATTTCTGAGACGCGTCGGGGTCGTTCGCGTCCGAGTTTACCCTTCTAGGGTAGTTTGCATAATTATCAAAGTTATTACGTATTATGAAATTGTCGTAGAATGGTGCAACTTGTATAGGTTATCAGTTGTGGAAAGTCTTGGTGGATTGTTTGGCTACCATGTGCATGTTTTTTTTTTTAGTTAAAATGTCGTTCATCACCACGAGGACCATTTTACCGCGAGTGCCCCTTTTTCATTTTTTTTCATTTTTTTGCCAAGTCATTTTTCCGTAAGATATTGCCAAATAGTGTCGTAAAACTTTTGCTTGTTTAGTGTTGGAAAGTGTGTCTAGATGATCTGGCTACCCATGCATGACTTTGTTTTTGTCAGATACGACGTAGTTATTGGTATATTGGGTATTTAACTGCGGTTACCAATTTCTGTTTTTTTTTCAATATTTGTAAAAATTACTACGTAGTAAGGAATTGCCGTATATTATTCATTTTTTTTTCATGTTTATGTGTTAGAAAGTGTGCCTTGATGGTTGGGCTAACACGTGCATGTCTTTTTTTTTATCTGAGATGTCGTATATTAGAATGTCGGGCATTTTACCGCGAGTGTCCCTTTTTCATTTTTTTTCATTTTTTTGCCAAGTCATTTTTCCGTAAGATATTGCGAAATAGTGTCGTAAAACTTTTGCTTTTTTAGTGTTGGAAAGTGTGTCTAGATGATCTGGGTACCCATGCGTGATTTTGTTTTTGTCAGATACGACGTAGTTATTGGTATATTGGGTATTTAACTGCGGTTGCCAATTTCTGTTTTTTTTTCAATATTTGTAAAAATTTACTACGTAGTAAGGAATTGCCGTATATTATTGATTTTTTTTCATGTTTTTGTGTTAGAAAGTGTGCCTTGATGGTTGGGCTAACACGTGCATGTCTTTTTTTTTATCTGAGATGCCGTATATTAGAATGTTGGGCATTTTTCCGCGAGTGCCCCTTATTATTTGTTTTGCATTTTTTTGCTTAGTCATGTTACCGTAAGGAATTGGCAAGTAGTGTCGCAAAACTTATATTTTTATAGTGTTGGAAAGTGTTTCTAGATGATCTGGCTACCCATGCCTATTTTTTTTTTAGCCAGATATGGCGTATATATAAGTATGTGTTCGATTTTCCTGTGATTGCCATTTTTTCGTTTTTTCCCATTTCTTTCAAAATTACTACGTACTAAGGAACTATCACAGAGTAATATTTCATTTATATGTTTATTTGTCGGAAAATATGCCTTGATGGTTTGGCTAGCACGTGGCTGAAATTTTTTTTTTCTGAAATGCCGTATATTAGAATGGCCATTTTTCCACGAGTGCCCCTTTTTATTTGTTTTGCATTTTTTTGCTTAGTCATGTTACCGTAAGGAATTGGCAAGTAGTGTCGCAAAACTTATAATTTTATAGTGTTGGAAAGTGTTTCTAGATGATCTGGCTACCCATGCCTATCTTCTTTTTTTAGCCAGATATGGCGTATATATAGGTATGTGTTCGATTTTCCTGTGATTGCCATTTTTTCGTTTTTTCCCATTTCTTTCAAAATTACTACGTACTAAGGAACTATCACAGAGTAATTATTCATTTAGATGTTTATTTGTCGGAAAATGTGCCTTGATGGTTTGCCTAGCACGTGGCTGAATTTTTTTTTTTCTGAAATGCCGTATATTAGAATGTTAGCCATTTTTCCTCGAGTGCCCCTTTTTATTTGTTTTGCATTTTTTTGCTTAGTCATGTTACCGTAAGGAATTGGCAAGTAGTGTCGCAAAACTTATATTTTTATAGTGTTGGAAAGTGTTTCTAGATGATCTGGCTACCCATGCCTATCTTTTTTTTAGCCAGATATGGCGTATATATAGGTATGTGTTCGATTTTCCGGTGATTGCCATTTTTTCGTTTTTTCCCAATTCTTTCAAAATTACTACGTACTAAGGAACTATCACAGAGTAATGATTCCTCTAGATGTTTATTTGTCGGAAAATTTTGTTTACTTTTTTTTTGATTGAATATCATCAAATTTTTTTAGCTAAAATATTGTTTTACATTTTTTTTTTCGATTTTATTTCCCTTCAAAAAAATTTTTTTGGGTCAGAATTTTAATTTTATAGTCGTAAAATAATCGACAATTATCCAGCAACCCACCATACAATTTTTATGCATATCCAATAATAATTAGATTAGTAAATAACACCTTGAAATTGACATACCCTTCCTACATTTCAAGTGGCAGATTAGGGAGTCTGAGTCAGTGTGGTTGGCGGCCATTTTGTGGACATATCCGAAGCGTAAGCTGCCCTATCTATATATATTCTTGTTCCCTATAGAATTTGTGATATTGTGGTATATTTTTACCTGCATAAATATCATATTATATATTAAATATATGTATTTTTTTACGGAATTTCTAAGTACTCAAAAAATTACCTTTATATATGGCCCCTGATATAAATGTAATTTACAAAATAATGAAGATTTTTTTACATATTTCTATTTTAGGATAACATATGTTTATTCCCTAAAAAAATTAGCCACTTCCTATTTCATTTGGGTACCCAAAAAAATTCATGAAATTTGGACAAATTTTTTTGGCCAAAAAAAGTTACCCTTTTTTTCTCATTTCAGATCTTCACCTCCATGGGTCTGACTTCATCCAAAATACATCAAGATGTGTCCTAAACATTCAAGAATCAATTCCTAAAAGGATTTGTGTATATATGTATAAACTTTTTTTTTAAGAATTTTTATGTCAGGTCTTTTTTTTTTCTACTTAATTTTTTAAAATATTTATAATAAATAGTTTTTCTGCAGATGAGTAGTATTTATCTATACAGTTGTTTTAAGCATTCATTGAAGTTTTTTTTGGCAAAAGAAAAAAGGAGGTTACTGCAAAAACTGATTTTTCAAGAATTTTTTTTGGCGTCGGGGTCGTTCGCGTCCGAGTATACCCTTAAAGGGGTGTCCGAGGACCGTACCTATCCAGGGTTAAAGTTTTTACATTGTTTGGTTTTCCTAGGGAACTTCAATGCGATAGAGGTACCAACTTTACCAGTACTTTGTTCCAGAGTGCTCTCCATCAATTTAATATCTTTAATGTTCTCTCTTCAGCCTATCATCCTCAGTCCAATGGGGCCTTAGAGAGAGTTCATCAGACTCTTAAGAATTTGCTACGACGCTATGGAATGGAAACGGAGAAGGAATGGGATGAAGACATAGACTTACTTCTGTACATACTTCGGAGCGTACCAAATGAGACTACAGGAGTTTCTCCATTCGAGATGATGTTTGGACGAAGACCCAGGTCAAACCTCAGCATGATAAAAGAACAGATACTAAAAGGTTCCAGGAAAGAAAATCAGGTAAGCCTTCCCCAATACTTGAAGTCCTTGGAGGAGAAGTTGTTGCATATCCATGCCTTCGCTCGAAAGAACTTGCAGCATGCTCAAGAGCTTATGAAGGATAGATATGATAAGAAGGCAAAGGTAAGAGAGTTTAAGTGTGGAGATAAGGTGCTGGTATATCGCTGCGTACCTGGCTCTCCCTTGAGAGAGAAATTCATGGGACCTTATAAGATTATCAGGCGGACCACAAAAACAAACTATGTTATTGCAACTCCTGACAGACGTAAGCCAACTCAGCTTGTACATGTGAACTTGATAAAACCCTATCATGAATCTACCACAGGTATAGTTAATCATGTAATTCATGACTTTAAATATGCCAAGCAGAGTTTGTCACTAACGCCTCTTAATCACAGGTCACAGAATGAGATGCAGAACGAGGTGCAGACTCGTACCAAGGTTGGTACAGACGTGAGCCACGAGGATGACGAGACTGATTTCAGTGTGAAGTCGACTTTGTCTTGGAAGGACATGAACAATTCGGAAATTCTAAAGTCCCTTCCACAGTTCCTAGACTGTTCACCAAATCAAAAGAAAGACTTGAGTATACTCATTAGCAAGTATGCATCAATTTGTTCAGATAGGCCTGGAAGTTGCACCAAAGTAAAGCATGATTTAGTACTAGAACCTAATACAAACCCCATCAGACAATCTTTTTACAGGGTATCTCATCGCCATCTGCCTATCTTGAAACAGGAAGTGGAATACCTGCTGGAACATAACCTCGCTAAGCCCAGTACATCCCCATGGGCTTCTCCATGCATTCTGGTAAGGAAAGCCAACAATACCTACCGTTTGTGTACTGATTATAGAAAACTTAATTTAAAGACTGTAAAAGACTCTTACCCGTTGCCCAGAATAACTGATATAATAGATTCTGTCAGTAATGCCAAATATTTAACTCAAATAGACCTTCTGAAAGGCTACTACCAGATTAAGCTAACCGAAAGGGCCAAAAAAGCTTCAGCATTCATCACTCCTTTTGTTTTATTTGAATATAATGTATTACCATTTGGCCTAACCAATGCCCCAGCTACATTTCAGAGGACTAAGCAAGACATCATCAGGGGTCTCCCCCATGTACATGTGTACCTGGACGACATTGTCGTAGCAACCACTACCAGGGAAGAACACCTGAGAATACTAACTTCCCTCTTCAAAAGATTAAGAGAGGCAAACTTGACCATCAACCTTGCAAAGAGCTCCTTTGGTAAAGGTCGGGTAACTTATCTTGGTCACATCATAGGCAGTGGCACTATTGTTCCTAAGGATGTGAACATTGGTGCCATCCAGGAATATCCAGAACCAAGGAATAGGAAAGAGCTTAAGACATTTCTAGGCATGGTATCATACTATTCCCGATTTTGCCCTAATTTTTCAACAATCACTGCTCCACTTTTTGCTCTAACTTCAACCAAAGTACCTTTTAAGTGGACATGTAATCATAACAGGGCCTTTGATCAGCTAAAACTATTTATGGTTTCCAAGCCACTTCTACAAGCTCCTGACTTCACCAAACCTTTTTTCCTTCAGGTAGATGCCAGCAACATCGGTTTTGGTGGTGTTCTTCTACAGGAAATTGCGAGTGATGGTGCTGTTTCCTTGCCACTGTTGGAGAGACTCTTGCCCAAAGCCTATCATTCTGGATTCTTCAAAGGGTCACAACTCAGATGGGCTACAGTAGAAAAAGAATTATTCAGTATAATCAACACTGTGCTGAATTTCCGTCCGTATCTGGAAGGCCTAGACAATGTTGTTGTCTACTCTGACCACATGCCGCTGAGTTTCCTCCACCGTGCGAAGTTCACCAACCAGAAACTTCTCAGATGGTCCTACATTCTCTCCTCATTTAACATCGAAGTGAGGAAAATCTCGGGATCACGGAACACCATCGCCGATGCCCTATCGCGTCAACTTCGGCTCCATAGGAGTTGAGAAATATTATTTTGAATTGTATAAATCTCAATTTTTTGTTATATTCTTGAAATAGTCTTGGATAGTAATTTTACTCTTAAAAGGGGAGGAATGTAATGTCCTAACATATTTCTAATTGTTACCTTTATATTAAGCCTCCACAACCGCCATCTGTTGTTTGGTTATGTCTCCAGACTTATATTTTAGTCCTTGTTTTCCTAGCACCGCTAGTGAATTATTGTAAAATTACTTGTTATTTTTATTGTTGATCCTTGGGAAAACTGACTTAACAGCTTTCTATGCTTCGGTAAGTGGAGAGCTCCTTAACCTTTGGTGGTGAATACTTGTTTCTTAATTTAAAGCATTGTAATATTGTGCTATTCTTTATAGTGAGAAGGGAGTAATATACTTTTGATTGTACTAATGGTTGTATTTATCCTACGGTAACCATTGACGCATATAATAATTGTTCGATCACGAGTGTCAACTAAAAATAGAAAAAGGTTAACATCAAGGAAAAACGGAAATTCATTACAATATACATATAATTTCTATTATAACATCAAATAATGAATTCCCATAACTTCACGGGACATCACCCACGAAAGCAATTTCACACAATCGTACTGATATGAAATGATAGAGTGGACAATGTAACCCTTTAATAAAGAGCGTTCAAGTTGCTTTATATTGCAAAATGTCTGTGGTTGTATGTGCGTGTGTGTGTGTGTGTGTGTGTGTGTGCGTGGGCGTTTAGTAAGCAACTACAACAAACTCCAGAGTTAATTGTGAACCAAAGGAAGTCCGTCAGAGTGATATTCATTTTATAACTATGCAGCAAAATATAACAGAACAGATAATAAACACTCAAATGAAGCTTATTAGAAGATTGGTTCAAGTTTTGAAGAATGATTAAGTTTCCGCCTGAAATTGTACAGAAAAAAACAAATTATCGGTAATAAAAGATAAAAAATAAATAACCGGAAAAAATAAGAAAATTATTTTCAAGAACTTCCAGATTTGATTAATATAATGTTTTGATTTACCATGTAGAAATTAGAATATCAGGGAGAATTCAACTTGCATTCAAATCATGTTCATCATAGCGTAGCATATGAAAAGAAATAGTCAGGACTGCTGAATAATCTTAGAATGATTGGTAAAAAAAGATAATTATATTTATGTTCATATTTTTTATACATCTGTTTTTATCTATAAAAAAACGGAAATAGTATCTCGAAAACTTACATAGAAAGCCCTCGTTATATTTACGTTAGAGACAGTATCAAATTTCCATTTGGCCTCTTGAAGGTCATTAAATACTAATAGCAAAGTCCATTTCTCATGATTTTATATTACAGGACAAAGACTTCTCCTATTCCTTCTATTAAATACGTTCTCACACTACAGTTCGAAATTGTTGAAGAGTCTTACAATAGAAAACTTTGTGTTGTATTACACAGTTAAAGAAAAAACATATACAATGGATTAGTATTTCATGGCTTTTTGTATTTTTCCTCCAGGAACACTTTATATATATTTTTTTTATCATCTACACTTTAATAAAAAAAAACTTAGAATATATATTTTTAAATATCGAAAAGAATGTAACAAAACATGTTAGAAAAAAGTCAGTCATTTGGAAGTTCTCGGAGAAAGGATATGTGCGATAAAAGACACCTGTTTGTTTAATCTTAACAAAAATGATGGCTAAAAAAAAAAAAAAATGATTTCATGTATGTATCTGTAGAAAGAAAAACAAAGAAAGTATTTGGTGAAAGTCAGACGTTAGACTCTGTATCATATCACCATTTGGCATCTCAAGAAGAAAATAATGTTTGCTAATGCGGATCTTGAAAGTTATTGGCGGAACCGAAACCTAAGTTACCAAGTTGCCAATAAGTTGCAATTTGGGTTTCAAGACTTTCACTTGCGGTGCAGACATGCGAGACTCCGTCCTTCTTGGAAGGTGTGAAAAACTAGAACTGCGAAAGAAAATGGCCGAACTTCCTAAGAAGAAAAGACCTCCTACTTTTAACTTTCACTCTTGGCAAAGAAGCTGTATTGATTTCAGAAATGTGATGCTGTGGGAAG
>NC_090728.1:111584065-111589065 GCF_036898095.1 Palaemon carinicauda | reverse complement strand
GGGAGATTTCAGTTTATTCACTCAAAGCAAACCAACCTAGTATGGATGACCCTGACTAATAAAGCTCAGCTGGTCATGATGATACGCAGAACATTTCGCCACGTTATGGTATACCCACTCAGAGAGGGAGACTGTTTGTGTATGTGTGTGTATATATATATATATATATATATATATATATATATATATATATATATGTATGTATATATATATATATATATATATATATATATATATATATATATATAGATATATATTCATTATATATATGTATATATGTATCTAAATATAAATAAGTATATGTAAATATGTATATATCTGTTGATATATATATGGATATCTACATATGCTGTATAAATATATATATATATATATATATATATATATATATATATATATATATATATATATATATATATATATATATATATATGTGTGTGTGTGTGTGTGTGTGTGTGTGTGTGTGTGCACGCGTGTTCGTGTGTGTGTTACCATGAATATGAGAAATCAGTTATTATGCATAATTCCTAGTAAATTTGCATAATCACGGATATTTCAGTAGATAATACATAATCACTGAAAAAAAATCCAGTAATTCCTAAAATCGTAGTAATTGTGAAAAATAACGGGAATTCTTCAGCCGTCTTAGTTTTGAGATGTCAAAGCCATATAAATTTATGTAAATTATCTGGTAATTAAGTATAAAATGAGTCTCCATCATAATGACTTTGAGTGTCCATGAAGTCTTACTTAGAATAATAATATAAATGTTGGATAAAAGTTGACTGGTGGCTGAAAATACCAAAAAGAATACTTTTCAAATATCTTCCATATGGAATGTGAATTTTTTCATTTCCAAAATTAGGATAGAGGGGTAAGAATCCTTGTCTTATATGATAGAACTTAACTCTCAAGAAAAATTTTGTTCAGGAAAGTACTCTCTTAAAAGCATGCAGCAGTAGACATGGGAACTTATTTGAATGGCAGACTATGTTAGTGACACAGCAAAATGTTTGATATTTTGTATTTTCTTACCTGCCATCGAGAATTCATATTGTTTGAAAAGATTGGCTTCACTATCAAAGAATTTTCAACACTTTGGTGTGTTTGTTTGTTTTTTTTTTCTTTTTAGCTGACACTCTTTGCAGAATTACAGTCATATTTTATACATTTTTATTTTTTGCAGATATTTCATTGCTTTATTATATAAAATTCTCCACCGTGTCCATTTGCTATATGAATTGATTGAAGGGTTTCAAATAAATCTTTCACTGTTTTTCCTTCCACTTTTTTCTTTTCATTATATCATACTTTTGAAGGAGACGGTAATCCTTTGCAGTCATTTTAACATTGTTCATTTATGTATAATAACGGATTTCGCATATTTACGTTAACACACAAATACACACACACGCGCATATATATATATATATATATATATATATATATATATATATATATATATATATATATATATGTGTGTGTGTGTGTGTATATATATATATACAGTATATATGGTGGCCGGACAGTTGCGTCCCAGACATTTGCGTACCGGACAATTGCGTCCCGGACATTTGCGTACCGGGACATTTGCGTCCCCGGACATTTGCGTACCTGGACATTTGTGTACCGGGACAATTGTGTCCCTGGACATTTGTGTACCTGGACATATAAGCATCCGAAATATTTTTAATTTACCATATTTTAAAATCTCTCTCTCTCTCTCTCTCTCTCTCTCTCTCTCTCTCTCTCTCTCTCTCTCTCTCTCTCTCTCTCCTGGACATATAAGTATCCGAAATATTTTGAATTTATCATATTTTAAAATCTCTCTCTCTCTCTCTCTCTCTCTCTCTCTCTCTCTCTCTCTCTCTCTCTCTCTCTCCCCTCAGTTACACCTTAACTTTATATATAAACCCAAGAATTGTTTGGTATAGAAATTCATTCATTAATACCTTTAGTAACTTTAAACAAGCTGAAAGGTAGTTTACCAGAAATAAAAAAAAAAAAATCTTTTCTAAAGCAGGAGAAAACTAAGCTAGCAATTCTAGTTCTCGCCAGCAGTGTGTAACACAAACATCTATTGGTATTAGTATTTTATATATTTTGAAACTCGGAACCCATGGCTAAGTTCCGGAAATCTAACACTGGTGGAAAAATATTTGTGGACAATGAAAATTACAGCTACCACTATCATAAGAAAAACTCTGATGAAACAAAAACATACTGGAGGTGTGTATTGCGATCTTGCAAAGCAAGAATTCATACAGTGAACGACTTAGTTACAGCATGCCACAATGAGCATAGTCATGGCTCCTCAGCTGCAGAAGTCAAAGCACAAGAAGCTATGTCCCAGTTGAAAAATACTTCATGTCAACGTATGAACCATGAAGAAGTCTTATCGGAAAAACGATCGCTAATGAAGATGAGTATTTCATTTCAAAACTGCCTAGTTTTTCATCAATGGGAAGAAATATACGTCGATCGAGACAAAAGGCACATAATGCGCCCCGTATCCCACGGCAAATAAATAATTTTGAGATTCCGGAATCCTACTGTTTTCTCGCAACTGGGGAAAAGTACCTTGCGTTTGGTTCTGGCATCGAACATGAGAACAGAATACTGATCTTTGCAATGGATAACGGCTTAGAAGATATAGCAAAGTCTCCTAACTGAGCAGCAGATGGTACTTTTAAAATCAGTCCATTAATATTTTATCAACTATATTGTATCCATACACAAGAGAGCTCATTTAGTATTTCCAGAGTTTTTGCCTTCCTCCCTGGAAAGACAAAGGAAGTGTATATTGGACTTTTCACATATTTATTGCTACTTAAACCGCAACTTAATCCAAAATCTTTGTTAACTGACTTTGAGATTGGAGCTCAGAAAGGATTCTTGGATACATATTCTCCTGAAGACAAGATAAATTTCTTAAGAGGGATAGCTCACAAATTCCATACATTTTGAATTATTTGTTTAACCTATAATTTCTTTGTTTTTTAATCTTTGATTGCTATTACTTTTAAACAAAAAATAAAACTGCAATTCCACTATTGGGAAAATATTCTCCTGAAAACAAGAATAATTTCTTAAAATGTATATTCATACATTCTGAATTATCTATTCAACTTGTAATACCCCTCTTAAACAAAAATAAAATTACAATTCCATCAAATCTATTTCTTTCATCCCTTAATAATTAGTTTTTCATATGTAGGATAATAATATTTGAAAATAATCTAGGTACACAAATGTCCAGGGACAAAGATGTCCAGGTACACAAATGTCCAGGGACGCAAATGTCCAGGTACGCAAATGTCCAGGGACGCAAATGTCTAGGTACGCAAATTTCCGGGACGCAAATGTCCGGTACGCAAATGTCCGGGACGCAACTGTCCTAAAACCAGTATATATATACATATGTATATATGTACACATATATATATATATATATATATATATATATATATATATATATATATATTCAAATAAGCCATATATATTTTGATATATTAATGTCTGGATTCTCTTAACGACCTCGGGATCAGAGCCCCAGGCGAAATCTCACAAAGACAAGAGCTTGGCTCCGGCCGGGAATCGAACCCTGGTCGGCAAGCTTATATAGACAGTGACTAACCCATTCGGCCACGAAGGAAGATAAAAGTCAATGACAATTCTACTATACTTATACCTGTCGAATTCAGGTATTTTGTACTTAGAATTGAAATCAACCCATCTTCACCATCGTAGCTAATTGGTAGTTTGTTACTTGGCATTCAATTTATGATAAATTTTTGCACATTTTTATGTGTTTTTCATATTCAAATAAGCCATATATATTTTGATATATTAATGTCTGGATTCTCTTAACGACCTCGGGATCAGAGCCCCAGGCGAAATCTCACAAAGACAAGAGCTTGGCTCCGGCCGGGAATCGAACCCTGGTCGGCAAGCTTATATAGACAGTGACTAACCCATTCGGCCACGAAGGAAGATAAAAGTCAATGACAATTCTACTATACTTATACCTGTCGAATTCAGGTATTTTGTACTTAGAATTGAAATCAACCCATCTTCACCATCGTAGCTAATTGGTAGTTTGTTACTTGGCATTCAATTTATGATAAATTTTTGCACATTTTTACGTGTTTTTCATATTCAAATAAGCCATATATATTTTGATATATTAATGTCTGGATTCTCTTAACGACCTCGGGATCAGAGCCCCAGGCGAAATCTCACAAAGACAAGAGCTTGGCTCCGGCCGGGAATCGAACCCTGGTCGGCAAGCTTATATAGACAGTGACTAACCCATTCGGCCACGAAGGAAGATAAAAGTCAATGACAATTCTACTATACTTATACCTGTCGAATTCAGGTATTTTGTACTTAGAATTGAAATCAACCCATCTTCACCATCGTAGCTAATTGGTAGTTTGTTACTTGGCATTCAATTTATGATAAATTTTTGCACATTTTTACGTGTTTTTCATATTCAAATAAGCCATATATATTTTGAAATATTAATGTCTGGATTCTCTTAACGACCTAGGGATCAGAGCCCCAGGCGAAATCTCACAAAGACAAGAGCATGGCTCCGGCCGGGAATCGAACCCTGGTCGGCAAGCTTATATAGACAGTGACTAACCCATTCGGCTCTGATCCCGAGGTCGTTAAGAGAATCCAGACATTAATATATCAAAATATATATGGCTTATTTGAATATGAAAAACACGTAAAAATGTGCAAAAATTTATCATAAATTGAATGCCAAGTAACAAACTACCAATTAGCTACGATGGTGAAGATGGGTTGATTTCAATTCTAAGTACAAAATACCTGAATTCGACAGGTATAAGTATAGTAGAATTGTCATTGACTTTTATCTTCCTTCGTGGCCGAATGGGTTAGTCACTGTCTATATAAGCTTGCCGACCAGGGTTCGATTCCCGGCCGGAGCCAAGCTCTTGTCTTTGTGAGATTTCGCCTGGGGCTCTGAT
>NC_090728.1:111564065-111579065 GCF_036898095.1 Palaemon carinicauda | reverse complement strand
CTATAAATGCAATATTTTCCAACCAATAACCTTTAGGAAGTCGGCAACTTTTATGAGGAACCCCAACTACTTCGTTATCGAACTTCTTAGAGCAAATAACGCCACTTTCCCCTTAGCATCTTGTGGAAAGAAAAGTGAGGTTTGGGATAAGATATAGCCTAACGAGGATAAGTTTTAAGATCTCTTGATATGAATACTCGACAACTAGAAATTTTTATGGAAACATCTTTAGGTCATAGCAGATGGCCTTAAAATCTTATAATTAGAATTAGGTTCAAGTATTTTGTCAGTATTTAGTAAATGGTCCTCGAATGGCAATGCCTTAAAATATTTAACTATTAAAAGAAAAAGAAAAATGAAGTAAAATATCTTTGATAGTTCAATTTCCTCTTGAAAATAGACACTTTCAAATACAAATAGATGGTAACCGTGCCTTAATTACTTGTTCTAAAGATGGGAAAAAGGATGGCGGTCTTTAGAGCAAACAACATATCCTTATTAGCATATCGGGAGGCGATATTGGGTTATGTCAGACAGGAAAGGAAGCGTCCGCTGATGTTATTAATTAGTTTCACAAATTAGGGCAACGTCTTTTATTCCGTGTTCTTGTAATGAGTATTTGTGATCATTTTCCTTTCGTACAGTTTGAGTAGTTCGTAACGTACTAACTAATCGGTTCTGAATCTGAGATCTCCTTTAACTCTTGATTCGATCCCATCTGCGATATAATTACTTTGATAATCAGGACACAACTTTTTGAAAAGATTATGATTAACCGGAAGAGGAAAGCCGTTGCGATCAGTTCACTTGAACAAGGAAAGAAAATAAACGTCAGCATTTGGAAGGAAAGCAGACGGGGTTATTAATGTTTATTAACATGGTGCTGGTGATGGTCTCTCTCTCTCTCTCTCTCTCTCTCTCTCTCTCTCTCTCTCTCTCTCTCTCTCTCTCATTATATATATATATATATATATATATATATATATATATGTGTGTGTGTATATATACTGTATATATATATATATATATATATATATATATATATATATATATATATATTTATATAATTGTATGCTTATGAATGTGCACACACTATATATATATATATATATATATATATATATATATATATATATATATATATATATATATATATATATATATATATATATATATACATATATATATATATATATATATATATATATATATATATATATATATACATATATATATATATATATATATATATATTTATATATATATATATATATATATATATATATATATATATATATATATATATGTATATATGTGTGTATGTATATGTTTGTTACATTTGCGGCGATTTGGAGGGAGCACTTACTATTTGCATGCAAAACCCAGCAGTGAAAATTTCGGACATTTATCTCTTCAGAATACAAATTGTAAAGACAGGGGCTGGAGTTTCTCTAAAGAACTTTCGGAGAACTCGAACACTTATTTAAAACTTTTCAGTTTGCACTATTTCGGAATGTTTTTTTTTCTATTTTAGAAATGAAGACGACAGGAAATTATATTGATATATTTGTTTTACTCGTTTAAAAATTGGCTGACTTTTCGATTTTTCATAATTATCTGATATGCAGAGTGTGACGATGGAATGTGATTCCGATATATATCATGTGTAAACTTACTCAAGATGAATTGAAGTGTTGGCGTTAAATAGTCTATTATTTCGGGATAACAGGTGCAATGCGAATCTCCAGAATCCCCCTCTTAATGAGAGAATGCCTTGATGAAGTCATTGAGCTTCAGCACGGCATTTCACTCCAGTGCTAAAACTTGGTGACGGGCAAGAGGGCTCTCGAACTTGGGGAAATTACTCCCCCAGTTCGAATCTAAATTTCTCTCTTTCTTATCTTTTTCTTCCTCTTTATATTGCTTCAATCTTCTCCTAATATTATAAACTTTCCTTCATGATGCTGTCCCAACCCTATGAGTAAAATTTTCCATATGTATGTGTTTTTTTTTTACATATATATGTATGTTTATCTTTTTTTCTCTCTCTCTCTCTCTCTCTTTATGGCATGGATGTTTCTACATCTGTTATTGCCACTTGGGCGGATGTTTCTACATCCGGTATTGCTGCCTGCTTTGATGAATGGGAAAGGGGTCACGGTTGGGAGGTGTTTGTGCTCAAAGCTATATGTGAGAGTATTGGATGATCTCAGCCATCCCGAAGATGGTTTGGACCTTTTTTGGCGGAACTATTCTCAAGTGTTGGGTCTTCGGAATCCAGGGGGATCCAATGCTTGGGGTAGGACTCTCGGCTTTTGGCCGGAAGCCCGTCATTACAGATATGGGGAGGATGATTCCATAGTTTCTTGGTCTCAGTCCTAACAGGCGGGTTCAGCTTACACCTGTGCCTCTATATCTGTTTTGATGCTATCCTTCGGGTAGGGTATGGAGTTGACCATCTGGGAAGTATACTCTCACTGTGCCGGTAGTGGAGAGTGCAAATTTCCTTCCCAACATGTGATGCCTTAATGTTCTCAAGCAGGTAAATCAAACTATTCAAAAAATCACTCTTCTCTTTTCTTTATTCTGATGGATTCTTGTGACAATGACCCCACCTCCCCTGGATATGCTGACTCGCCCCCGGCACTGTTGACGACCTCTGGCAATTCATTTAAAGAAAACTCCGTTGACGACGTAGGAACTAAAAAGGACTGTTCTTTAAACATTCGGAAAAAGGGTAATTTGGGCAACACAGGAAAATTGAATGTCCTGCACGTTACCCAAATCCCTTTAGAAGCTAATTATGATGTGCTACATAAAATATTTGAGTGTTACGGATCAATAAAAGAAATTAGAATGAAACTTCAAGATGATAATTGGGAATCTTGGTTATCATTTAATTGTCATGAGGAAGCATTTAATGCAAGCCGTAATATTGTTGATATTAAAGTAGGTAATATGAGTGTTAAGGGTGCTCTGTGTGATGGGGCACCTAAAGTTCTGGATGTCTACAGACCAGCAGACTGGGCTGATAAAGATATAGAGGAAGATATGCCATCCCAAAGAAAGCCAAAACCACCAATGTGACTTCTTGCTCAATCTGTAGGAGGTATGGAAAATTATTTCAAGATCTGCAAATTTCTTCACAGGAAGGTAGGTACGATCGCACCTGGAGATATATCTCGATTCGGGAAGAAAAGTTACTTGATAAAGGCCAGGTCATACACACAGTCTGTTATACTGTCCAATTTGAAGACAGTAAATGATGATATAAAATTGGACATCAAACCCCATCTAAACTTTAGCTATGGAAGGGGAGTGGTTTATAATAGGGATCTGTATTAATTTACTGAAGAGGAGATATTGGCTATGTGTCCTCTATCAGTGTGGAAAGTACATAAAGTACCTGGGACATCAATGATTGTTCTTACTTTCCAGGATGCGGAAGTACCTTTCCAAATAGACATAGAAAACGAAAGGATCAGAGTTCAACCTTTTAAGCAGAAGCCACTGCAATGTTATAATTGCTTTAAATTGGACATCCTTCCAAAGTTTGCAATAATGAAAAAATTTGTAATACTTGCTCCAATATTTACCATGGGGATTGTACACTTGAGGCAAGGTGCTTAAACTGCAACTCTAATCATAAATCTAATGATAGGAGCTGCCAGTTTTATAAGTTAGAAGAGGCTGCCCTCAATAAATCAATTATTGAACATGTAAGCGTGGGGCATGCCAAGAGATTATTAAATAAATCTAATACGTATGCAAAGACATTAAAAACAGGAGAAAAAGTTCCTCGGGAATCATCTCACCCACCTACTACTGTAGGTAGTTCTCAAAAAAGGAATTCACCATCTATTGATAAAGTGCTGCATAAGACAAGAACTTCTCCTCCTAAAGATTTATCATTGAGTATCAACAAAAAGACATTGCCCACCACTATCAAACCTTTGTCCCCCATTACAAAGGATAGTACTAACCTCTCCCAGGCCATATCCTTGCCTGATTTAATGGAGATTCCACCTGACACCAAGTTATCAGGTGTACCTGTAGTGGGGAAGGTACAAAAACCTGGTAACTCGCAACCTATTAATAGTAAAAGAGAGAGACCTCCATCTCTCTCACCCCCTTCCATAAGAAATACTAGAATTATGACATCAAATAAATATGGTGTTTTGTCTGTTGATGTTGGCGATCAACCAGAAGACAATTTAAATAGATCCGAAATTCAAGTTGAGGTCCACCATCCCCCTCAACAAATATATAAAAAAGATACAAAGAAAAACACCAACGTAAAACCCAATATAACAAGACCATCTCTGAAGAAACCTACAGGTAATAATGTTAGATTAAAAACTGCTAATGGGAAGACCTCATCCAAGATGTCTTCCCGAAATAATCCATAGTTATCTCCTCAATTTTGCAATGGAACTGTCAGAGTTTAAGGGCGAAATTTGAAGAACTTAAGCTCCTAATTCATGAACATTCCCCCATAATTGTATGTCTACAGGAAAGTATGCTTGATGCTAACACTCCTAGTCCTCGAGAGTATGTTAGCTATAGAACACCATATAATCATCAAGCAGGGAGCCATGGTGGAAGTCTCATGTACGTTCGTCGAGATGTTCCCCAAATACCTATGTCTATATGTACAACACTGCAGGCAGTGGCTGTACAAATCGATATAGGAAGAAAATATACAATATGCTCTCTCTACTTGCCTCCAAATGATAATATTTTATATGATGATTTAGCAGAGGTCATTCATCAACTCCCTCAACCATTTCTCTTACTGAGAGATATGAATGGTAGACATCCTTTATGGGGTGATATTTTAGCAAACACAAGGGGCAATATTATCTCATCAATTGTGGAGAATGAGGATGTGGGACTCCTTAATGCAGGAGAGCCCACACACTTCCATGTTCAGACAGGTACCTTGTCATGCATTGACCTTTCAGTTGCAAGCTCTAACTGCCTTCTTGATTTTGATTGGAGGACATTAGATGATTGGCATACTAGTGATCATGCACCAATCATTATAAACACCAACAAGGGTCCGCCTTTGCAAAGATCGCCTCGTTGGAATCTAGACAAGGCAGACTGGGTTAAATTTTCTGAGCTAAGTGAAATCGAAGGGAGAGCAGAACAGTTTGAAAGTATTGATGATGCCATAGACCTACTGAATGGAACTCTTCATACAGCAGGAGTCAATTCAATTCCCAAAACAACAGGGTTATTCAAACGACGACCAGTCCCGTGGTGGTCTTCAGAACTAACTGCACTCCACAGAGCCACAAGAAGATCTCTAACACGATTGCGTAGATGCAGAACTGATGAGAATTTAATTATGTACAAGAAATGTAGAGCACAGTTCCGTGAAAGAAGCAAGGCGCCAGTCATGGATGTCTTTTGTTTCCTCCATTAACAGTAGAACACCACCATCTTCTGTGTGGAGGAAAGTAAAAAAGATAGCTGGCAAATTCACCCCCAAACCCACCACCAGTATTGAAGGTGAATGGCCAGTATGTAACTGAAGCAAATGAAGTTAGCAATGCCTTAGCTAATCATTTTTCAAATGTATCCAGCAAGTGTGAAGGAGCCCCTGGTCACCAGTATAGGAGCACTGAAGAAAAGAAAATTTTAAATTTTGTAACAAGAAGGGAAGAGTCGTATAATTCTCCTTTCACTGAAAGAGAATTTGATTCCGCACTTGCTCATTGCAATGATACAGCCCCTGGACCTTATGGAATTCCATATGCAATGATTAAACATGTACATTTTAATACAAAGCTATTTATTTTAAGCATTATTAATAGAATATGGCAGGATCATAGTTACCCAAGTGTTTGGGAACTAGCCATTATTTTAGCCTTTTTAAAACCCGGTAAAGACAAGTTTTTAGCAACAAACTATCGTCCTATTGCATTGATATCTTGTTTATGTAAAATCATGGAGAACATGGTCAATGCAAGGCTGATGTGGTACCTTGAAAAGAAAGGTATTTTATTACCGATTCAATGTGGATTCCGAAAAATGCACTCAACAACTGATGTGTTGATATGACTTGAGTCTTCTATTTGTGAAGCCTTTGCTTCCAAACAGCACCATGTTACAGTATTTTTTGACCTTGAAAAGGCATATGATACCACATGGAGATATGGTATACTTAAAACCATTCATGAAATCGGATTGAGAGGAGAGCTGCCACTATTTATTCTGGCATTTCTTTCACGTAGAGTTTTTCAAGTGAGAGTTGGGGATACTCTAGCAGAGAGTAAGTGCCAGGAAGAAGGAGTTCCTCAGGGTAGTGTGCTGAGTGTAACCCTTTATGCACTAGCAATTAATGGGATATCCTCAGCCATTCCCCAGGATGTTCTCTATACATTATTTGTGGATGATCTCTCAATATCATTTGCTGGCACTAGAATGGCAATGGTTGAGAGAAAAATCCAACTCGCTATTGATAAAATTATCCAATGGGCTGACATGAATGGATTTAGGTTCTCGACAAGTAAAACTACCATTGTCCATTTTTGTCGTATCCGGGGAGTACATCCAGACCCGGATATATACATTAAAGGTCAACGAATACCATGTGCAAGAGAAGCTAAATTTTTAGGTTTGATATTTGATTGTAGGCTTACATGGGTTTCTCACTTAAAAGCGTTAAAAGCTAAATGTGTTGAAGCTTTGAATATCCTAAAAGTATTGTCCCATACATCATGGGGGGCAGACCGCAATACTATTTTAAAATTATACAAGGCCTTGATTTTTTCCAAAATTAGTTATGGTTGTGAAATATATTCTTCAGCCACCCCAAGCCGGTTAAAAATATTAGACTCGATACATCATGCAGGTATTAGATTGTCTACTGGAGCTTTTAAAACCTCGCCTATCCCAAGTCTCCTTGTTGATGCTGGAGAGTTACCTCTAGACCTTTACCGAATGTCTTCCATTATTCGGTATTGGTTTAGATTGCAAAGACTCCCTAACTCTCTAGCCTTTCAGACTGTAAGCCTTGTAAGACACGCATCATACTTTGAGTTGCACCCAAAATCTCCTCAACCTTATGGCTTTCGGGTGAAAGGATTATTAAATAGTCTGGATATAATTAGAAATAAGGTACTTCCATTCAAGGTATCATCAACGCCTCCATGGAAGTTACGATAGATATCTTTTTGTAAATATTTTATTGGAGATAAGAAGAATATGTCAGACCTAGAAGCCAGGTGTCTTTTTAATGAACACTTTAAAGAACATAGAGGATCAACTTTTATCTATACTGATGGCTCCAAATCTGATGCTGGCGTTGGATTTGGAGTACATAGTAATGGTTTTAATTTTAGAAGTGCACTTCCTCTGACCGCTTCCATATTTACTGCCGAACTGTATGGCATATTAACCGCTATTGAGAAAATAGCGTTGGAGAAGGAGGGCAATTTTACAATTTTTAGTGATGCAAGGAGTGTCCTTCAAGCTATAGAAGTTTTTAATTCTAATAACCCTTTAGTTTTAAAGATTTTAGAATGGCTTTTTATTATTGGACGGAGAGGTATAACAGTTCAATTTTGTTGGGTTCCAGCACATGTAGGTGTGTCTGGGAATGAGAGGGCAGATTCACTGGCTAAGAAGGCTGCATCCGAGTTGCTGCCAAGAAGGTATCCCATTCCCTGTAATGATTTCTTACCTGACATCAAGAAATTGGTTTGCAATAAATGGCAACAGCAATGGGATAGCCTAGATGGGAATAAAATCCGAGAGGTAACAAATGACATATCTCCTTGGAGGTATAATATGATGCCCCGAAAATGGGAGACGTCTCTTTGTCGTCTCCGTATTGGTCACACTCGGTTGACACACAAGTTTCTGCTGAAAGGCCAACACCAACCGTATTGTGACGACTGTTTAGTACCTCTAACAGTAAGGCATTTGTTGACCGAATGCCCCAATTATAACAACTTAAGGAATAGATATTTGTTTGAGGCTCGAGGTGAGGGTGGCAGGTTCATCCTTGCCAAGATTCTTGGAAATGATGTGTCCTACCATGCAAGTGGCATTTTTAGATTTATTTCAGAAGCAGGTCTTCTGAAAAATATTTAACTCTTATGACATTCAACTTTTATGATTTTAATTGAATACTCTTTTATTTATTTTATTTTATTTTTTATTTTTGTATACATAAATTAAATGTTACCGGCGTCAATGACCTCAGATGTCAGGATGCCTGAAAACTTTAAATCAATCAACCAATCTCCAGAATCCGGTTATAGTACCGAATTTTTTTCTTTTTCTTCCACCATTTAAAGATTGAATAAAAAAATGCCAGAAATAATCCAATATGTAAAGTTTAAAAGAGAAAATAACTGTTCTATTAGATGCTTAATTAAGTATCTTTTTCAGTAACAAGGCCAAAGTATTATTAGCGTGTTCGATATGCATATAATACCCTTCAAAATTGCTCTCCGAAACAGGATACTGCGAATGAATTACAAATGTTTCAATTTTATTAAGTAAAACTGTAAGAATTAAGTAAGCACAAAGTAAGAAAATTGTACTTGAAACATCCCAGCAATTTCTTTAATATTCCCATTAACAGCACAAACGAGAACCAAAACAATCACATAAAAAACAAGGTTTATTACAGAAATCAAGCGAACTGATTCTAGGCCCTGTGCTATAGTTCACATACAGAGCGCAATTTCATCATATCGTTGTTAGCAAATGGACAAGCAATCAAATAAAGTTCAAAACACAAACAACTTTAGGATGTTACCAGATGCCTTCTGGGTAATTACAATATGACCGTGTTATAATGACGTTACATCCCCTTGAATTTCTGTTGGGGTAAGGACGGTGGTTCGAGTGGGCTATATTTACATGGACATATATGGGTCTAGGAGGAGCCGTTGCAGAGATATATGGATAAGGCAAGGCTAAGTTTGCAGGAATAATTCCCTATGGAGGCCTTACGTCCTGAGATATTTTTCTCTAGCCGTTTTATTAATATTTATGCTTCTTGTGTGTTATTTCTAGAACTGGGGTCGCCTTTGCATGTTTGTTCCAGCAATTTACTTTTTTCCTACTACCATTGAGCTCTAGTAGCACTCAAAAATTTATGTTTTTCTATTACAAGTGTAAAGAATATTAAAGTTTTTCCATTCAAATCTTTCTATAACTAAGAACAATCAATTGTTGGAAACTTAAATAAGAAAATTCCTCTCTCTCTCTCTCTCTCTCTCTCTCTCTCTCTCTCTCTCTCTCTCTCTCTCTCTCTCTCTCATCACAATGCATTTAAAAAAAGTAGTTCTTATGTACGAAATAAAGAATAGCACGTAAGGCTATGAAAGAGAATTTATGTCTTGAGTAGCCATTATAGGAGTCTTAACTACCATTGCCGCCATGGTGAAGAAGGGGAGGAGGGCGCCCTTCCAAAGATTCTAAAGTCAGGAAAGTAGAAACCCCTAAAGTGACTTAAGTCATCTACTCACAGCATTGCAACAAAAACAGTTTGACCCATAATCCCTAAAATAAGCCTCTGAAGGGGATCAGTGATGCCTCATGTGGAGCACTGTGGGCATTGTGCATTTTTGTAGCCTCGATTCGCTGTAGTTAGTTTTAACCTTTTACTTTACCTCTGTTTCGTCTTTTCTTCCATCTACCTACTATTTTATTTAACTTTTACTTCTTACTCAACTGTGGCGTTTCCTCCCAGTTGTACTTTGGCGATGAGCAACATCCTCGGTCTCAGTGCTTTGTCATACGGCCCAAATTCGATAGATCCAAATGCTAAAATAAGCAGTAGTTTCTAACTTGAGATAAAAATCCAGTGACAAAATATTCACAAAACGTGATGAAAAGGAGAACTATAAGAACTTTGATCACTCATTCCCTGGAACATTAAATGAAATATCAATATACAAGGGTCGGTATCATAAATAGTCACGGGGCTGTAATCTGTTTTTCTCAAAATCATTATCAATCTTTTTTAGGTTAAACGATAATACTTTCCATTTCAAGTTTGCAAATATTGTGAGTTTTATTTGGATCTCTCTCGTTGGTGTTTAAGAATTTTTATGGTAATGTGTTATTCAGGTTTAACTAATTAAGGCTAAAACTTCGTAATAAAATAGAAACGCTCAAAAGAAATTTGATAATGACTCTCTCTCTCTCTCTCTCTCTCTCTCTCTCTCTCTCTCTCTCTCTCTCTCTCTCTCTCTCTCAAAGTTAATTGAGAACAACAGAAACTACGTCAGAATGCTAATTGGTATATAAATACGCATCCGGCATAACATGAAACCGAACAGTTAGCCTTTAAATATGCAAATTATTAGAGCCTTCTTTTAGAATTAAGACATGCGTCCACGTTCGTTTGAAGCTAAAATTGCTAAACCCAAAACCTTCAGCAATTAACGAAGTGAAAAGAAATAGTAATGTATGAAATGAGTTAGACTCCAAATGAAAAAAATAAATAAACGAATAAATTATATATATATATATATATATATATATATATATATATATATATATATATATAGATATATATATCTATATATATATATATATATATATATATATATATATATATATATATATATATATATATATGTGTGTGTATGTATGTATATATATTTATAATATATATAATATAATACATATATATAATATGATATATATATATATATATATATATGTGTGAATTTTGAGTTGTTAGTAGGATTAAAACTTATTTTACGAACATAGTGGATAAAGTAGGAAAACATTAGCCGTAAATTCTGATTATGCTATGAGAGAACGAAAGCGGAAAATGAATTCTAAACATTTCAACATTTCAAGCTGAAAATAATGGCCCTCTCGGATTCCCTCTGAATTCATTAAACTTTACTATATAAAGCCAGAAATAGAAAAAAAGAAAAAAACATTACCGGTAAATTCACGAACCTTCATAATATAAATACAAAAATAAAGAACATTAAAGAGAAACTTTCAAGATATATTTAGGGGAAAAACAAAAAACAAAAACAGACATTTCAATCCCAGGGAATTAATTCATAAAACTACATTGACTGTTGTTTACAATGGACATGAAATGGAAATAGATAATCCATAGTTAAATAGGACTTCAAAATTGATGCTGTAACCTAAGTAGGACATCACTAAGTAGATGGCGAGTTGGTTAAAATATGTTTCATTTTATTCTACTGATACACTGTGTATCCCTTATGCTCACACTTGAAAGCATATTGACAACACTCCCGGAGGTGGAGTTGGTGAGCCGAATTCCAGATAGTAAGAATTCCTGGTGGAGTTGGCGATTTTAGTTCCTGGTAGTAAAGTTTCTTGTGGAGTTTGTGAGTTAGATTTTTGGTAGTAAGAATTTCTGGTGTAGTTTGTCAGTTGAGTTTCTCAAATAGTTGCTGAATTCAAATCCTGGTAGTAAGTGATGCTCGAAGAGTTAGTAAGATGAGTTCCTGGTACCAAGAGTTTCTGGTGAAGTCTGTAAGTTGAATTCCTGGGAGTAGAGTTTCTCGTGGAGTGGGAGAATTGAAATCCTGATATTAACAGTTTCTCGTGGAGTAGGCAAGTTTGATTCTTTTTAAAAGAGTTTCTCTTACGGTATGTGAGATGCCCTTTCCTTTTCTCCGTAACAGAAAAATATATCGACCCTACGGAACCATTTAAAATAACCTTTTCTTTCCTTTATTTCTATGGCCCGAGGAAAACATGATCCCTCTATGCGCCATAATATCCAGCAGTGAATCATTTGTGTACCATTATCCAAACGACTGGTAGGATTATGGTGATAATTGTATCTGGGAATCTTCTCATCTCCTAACATAAAAAGGTCATAAAATTTCTTAGAATACATTACATAACTTAAAACATCTTTTTTGGAACAGCAAACATCTTAGTTTAGATGTTGACTGTCTATCAGAAAGAATCCTTATTGGCGATGTTAAAAACAAACTAAGACCATCTTGCTTGTATTGAGAAACTGTCACAAATCAATATATCTGCGTATATATTTATATATCAGCCCTGTATTATATTGATGTATAAGGATTTTTGTATATCATCATAAGCATTTCATTTTTGTTTATTGTTATAATTACTGTTTATATACGGTCTTATTCTACAGTTTATTTCTGCATATATATTCATATATCAGCCCTGTATTATATTGGTGTATAATGATTTTTGTATATCATCATAAGCATTTTATTTCGTTTGTTATAATTACTGTTTATGCACTGTCTTATTCTATCGTTTTTCATGTTAAAGTAGTTGAACTGTTATTTTCTGAAAATAATGAGTGTAAAACTTGTGCTTGTTCTATTGTTACTAGCTAACGCTAGTTTCTTTATTTTGATTTGTAATATGTACATTAAGTCCTTCACAACAGATGTCGCCCCGCTATTCATGGATACCTATTTATTGTTATAGAATTGGTGCTTTTGCGGAGTCCTTGGCAACGAGCCGAGGCGACATCTAAACCTTTGTTTTGGGGGAAAGAGACAACCGGTGGTGCTTCTAACGCACATGTTATAAAGGGATTTCTCTCTCTCCCAGTTTAAGACTGGAAGTGCGAGAGGATTATTATTATTATACTGTGAACTATTATATTACTCAAGAAGTTTTGCTCAATAGAGCGTTTTTTTTTCGGGCAGTGTATGCTGTGGTTTGTGACTTTATATTGAAGTGTTAATAAAGGCTATATGAGAATAGCGAAATTAAGCAGAATAGTCTTATTTCATTTTCACACCTGCCAATTACTGAACCTAAGTTGTGACAGAAACCAATAACATTAACTTGTTTGTGAGAAACAAGATTTCTTTTTAATGGCAAATTCTTCGGAAAGAGGTCTAGCTATAGAATGGACAGCCTTGACTCCCCTTACTAGCAAAACATTAAATGTACATTTTGAAACAAATTTTGTCGTCCATTGAACCCGGCAAAATAATACGATGGTGATATTTTTATATTCTGCCACAATAATTGGATAGGTTTTATTATACAATTTCAATAGACTGAAAACTGAATTGCAATAGGTTTACAAAATTTCATAGGAACAATATTCATAACTCTTTGAAGTCTCGCATCATTCACCTATGCGTCACTTTCCTCCACATTCAACAAATATTCATTCAATATACTCACTCTGCTGACCCAGTGCTGCATTCATTTCAGACAGAATTCCTGTACTTGCTCTTTTATTCTGTCAGGTTTAGATCCGTGTAGCTTTTAGTAGCATATATATCACTATATAACAACCTTTTTCTTCCTAAATTCCTTGTTCTCACTTTTTCCTCTGCCCTTATTAATGACCAGCTTTATCTCTCCCATTTAAGATTTGACTGTGCGATCAAACCTGCATAGACTCCTCACTTTTATCATACGGCTGTGCACCCAATAACCTCTTATACTGTTTTTATGTCATCCTTCTACCACTTGCTATATTTATTCCTTTATTCCTTTCTCTTGCCTATAATACTATTATATCTCAAGTCATGGATGTGCTAACCCATATTCCTATAAAAACCATATATCATTAAAACTATGCAAGTATGATGAGGATACAAATATTTTCTTTTCCAGAACCTTCTAAGCGCTGACTTAGGATAGTAAGCTAATGTGATGTTAATTAGGTGTTCCTTTTCTTTGAGGTGCAATATATTTTCCTTCCAAGTCTTTTCCACATTATATTGATTACTGAAATACAGTATGCAGTGCTCAGCAATTAGAACGATCCTATATTATATGTGTGTATATATATATATATATATATATATATATGTGTGTGAGTGTGTATATATATATATATATATATATATATATATATATATATATATATGCATATATATAAATATGTATATATATATATATATATATATGTGTGTGTGTGTGTGTGTTCAAATTTACTCAATTTGTACCAACTGTGTGTCACACAATTGTACATAATTCCTTTTATATATATTATGCTTGTATCTTCGCTCTTCCCTCGCACTAAAACGAACATGAAAATTCATGTCTGCTTTTCTCCTCTGTAACATTGTCAATATTTGAACATGAAAATTCTTGTTGCTTTGAGATTTTGTATATAAAGGAGAGTGTTCTTTAATAAACAACTTAGTTGATTGCATCCTGCCTTTGAGCCATAACCTCTCTCTCGGTACCGTCACATTGGTGACCCCGGAAGTCGACTCACTCCCACTGCCTTCCACCCCCACCTCCCTCGCCCCTCCATCGTTGGTACTATGACAGACTCTACTTCAGCAGTTGGTGCTGCAGCCGCCCCATTGAAACTTTCACCGTTCGCCAGCGGAGAGGCATTTGTTTGGTTTCAGCGCGCAGAAGTCCAGTTTCGCATCAATGGCATGACTCGCTCAACCACCAAAGCAGATTATGTTCTCGTGGCGATACCCGAGGACACCTTCCCGGAAAAATCCGACTGGCTTTGTGAACAAGGAGACACCCCAATAGCGTCTGACGCCCTCAAAACATACCTTCTGCAGCAGTACTCGCTGTCGCCAGCCGCCCGTGTAGCAAAGCTTTTTCAGCTCTCGCAACAACTGTTGGGTGACCAAAGGGCTTCGCTTGCCCTCAGGGAAATGACCAGTATCGCTCGCCTTCAACCTGCCGCAGACGGCTCTCCTCGTGAAGTGAACTTACTTCGTGCCCTTTGGATACGACGTTTACCCGGACCTATACGCGCTGCCATACCCGATGTCGATAGTTTACCCATATAGGACATGATGACCAAAGCGGACGCAATTATGGACAGCCACTTCCAGACCTCCATCAACGCCTCCACCCCTGATGAAGAGGATGCTTATTCAACGTCAACTAAAGCTGGCATGAATGCCGTAGGACATACACGCCACACCGTGACGTGCCGAAACAGAGACAAAGACGCCCACCACCCATCAATCTCTCGCGCCCCAACAAACGACTTCTACAGCCACTAACTACCTCCCATCTGCCGCAGTTTTGCTACTA
>NC_090728.1:111544065-111559065 GCF_036898095.1 Palaemon carinicauda | reverse complement strand
TAAACTGATCCACCTCCTCAAGTAACTCTCCATTCAACATGACATTCAACCTTGCACCACCTTCCCTTCTCGTACATCTCATAACCTTACTCTTACCCACATTAACTCTCAACTTCCTTCTCTCACGCACTCTTCCAAATTCTGTCACTAATCGGCCAAGCTTCTCTTCTGTGTCTGCAACCAGTACAGTATCATCCGCAAACAACAACTGATTTACCTCCCATTCATGGTCATTCTCGTCTACCAGTTTTAATCCTCGTCCAAGCACTCGAGCATTCACCTCTTTCACCACTCCATCAACATACAAGTTAAACAACCACGGTGACATCACACATCCCTGTCTCAGCCCCACTCTCACCGGAAACCAATCACTCACTTCATTTCCTATCCTAACACATGCTTTACTACCTTTGTAGAAACTTTTCACTGCTTGCAACAACCTTCCACCAACTCCATATAACCTCATCACATTCCACATTGCTTCCCTATCAACTCTATCATACGCTTTCTCCAGATCCATAAACGCAACATACACCTCCTTACCTTTTGCTAAATATTTCTCGCATATCTGCCTTACTGTAAAAATCTGACTCATACAACCCCTACCTCTTCTAAAACCACCCTGTATTTCTAAGATTGCATTCTCTGTTTTATCCTTGATCCTATTAATCATTACTCTACCATACACTTTTCCAACTACGCTTAACAAACTAATACCTCTTGAATTACAACACTCATGCACATCTCCCTTACCCTTATATAGTGGTACAATACATGCACAAACCCAATCTACTGGTACCATTGACAACACAAAACACATATTAAACAATCTCACCAACCATTCAAGTACAGTCACACCCCCTTCCTTCAACATCTCAGCTCTCACACCATCCATACCAGATGCTTTTCCTACTCTCGTTTCATCTAGTGCTCTCCTCACTTCATCTATTGTAATCTCTCTCTCATTCTCATATCCCATCACTGGCACCTCAACACCTGCAACAGAAATTATATCTGCCTCCCTATTATCCTCAACATTCAGTAAACTTTCAAAATATTCCGCCCATCTTTTCCTTGCCTCCTCTCCTTTTAACAACCTTCCATTTCCATCTTTCACTGTCTCTTCAATTTTTGAGCCAGCCTTCCTTACTTTCTTCACTTCTTTCCAAAACTTCTTATTCTCTTCATATGAATGACCCAATCCCTGACCTCACCTCAGGTCAGCTGCCCTCTTTGCCTCACGTACCTTGCGCTTTACTTCCACATTTTTCTCTCTATATTTTTCATACTTCTGTACACTATTACTCTGCAGCCATTCTTCAAAAGCCCTCTTTTTCTCTTCCACTTTTACCTTCACTCCTTCATTCCACCATTCACTGCCCTTCCTCATGCTGCCTCCAACAACCTTCTTGCCACACACATCACTTGCAATCCCAACAAAATTTTCTTTTATTAACTTCCACTCCTCCTCTAAATTGCCAGTTTCTCTTACTTTCACTTCGTCATATGTCATTTTCAACCTTTCCTGATATTTACTTTTTACCCCCGGTTTTATTAGCTCTTCAACCCTCACTAGCTCCCTTTTACATCCACCTACACTATTCCCCCACTCTTTTGCTAAAACTAATTTTCCTTCCACCAAAAAATTATCAGACATACCATTAGCCATACCCCTAAACACATGCACGTCTTTCAATCTTCCAAACATTCTTTTAGTTATCAACACATAATCCATTAATGCCCTTTTTACTACTCTTCCATTTGCCACTCTTACCCATGTATACTTATTTTTATCTTTCTTTTTGAAAAAGCTATTACTTATCACCATCTCTTGCTCAACACACATATCTACCAGTCTCTCACCACTCTCATTTTCACCTGGTACGCCATACTTCCCAATGACACCTTCTACCTCTCCAGCGCCCACTCTAGCATTTAAATCACCCATGACAACTACATTATTCCTTCTACCCAGTCCTTCTACACACCTAGTTAATTC
Source organism: Palaemon carinicauda (assembly GCF_036898095.1). Taxonomy (NCBI): domain Eukaryota; kingdom Metazoa; phylum Arthropoda; class Malacostraca; order Decapoda; family Palaemonidae; genus Palaemon; species Palaemon carinicauda. The sequence continues at coordinate 111,557,066 of NC_090728.1, read as the reverse complement.
ATTCCAGAACTCATTCCGCTCTTCTTCACTTTTCTCACTACCTGGCCCATACGCACTGACAAACGCCCAACATTCCCTACCCAACCTAACCCTTACCCACATTAACCTAGATGATATCTCCTTCCATTCCACTACTTAGCTGTCATCCATTCACTCAGCAATAAAGCCACACCCTCTCTCGCTCTTCCCATTTCAATCCCAGACACTTTACCAGACATTTCACCAAACATCACTTAACCCTTTCCTTTTATCTTCGTCTCACACAAGGCCAATATATCCATCCTTCTATTCCTAAACATACTTCCAATTTCACATCTTTTACTCTCTATCGTACTACATCCACGCACATTCAAACACCCCAAAACTAGAGTGCGGGGAGCAGGCACTCTCCCCCCAGCTCCATCTCTTTGTTGATGTCTCACAGGATGTAGATACGGGAGAGGGGGTTCCCAGCCCCCTCGTCCCGTCCCTTTTAGTCGCCTCTTACGATACGCAGGGATAACGTTAGTGCTATTCTAATTTTTATATGCCCCCGCGGCCACAGAGGGCAAACATACACACACACACACACACACACACATATATGTATATATATATATATATATATATATATATATATATATATATATATATATTTCTACCTCTTACTGAGGTCGAACCCAATGTCTTCAAATGAAAGGCAATGTCGCTACCAATCATGCCATCAGAGGCTCAAACCTGGGGAGGCATTACTTACAGCTACCTTCCCTTTCATTTGAAGAGACTGGTTCTATTCCAGTATGAGGTAGAATTTTTTTCTTTTTGAGCTTGATATTGTATTGATTTATATCCTTATATATACATGCATATATATACATATATATATACATATATATATATATATATATATATATATATATATATATATATATATATATATATATATGTGTGTGTGTGTGTGTGTGTGTGTGTGTGTGTGTTCGTGAGTGCGTGTGTGTGTGTTTGGTCATTTGCTATACATCTGTATTCCAAGCTGAGTTTAATGTTAATACTCGAAGTTTTCTTTTATTAAAAACAGAAACTTTTATTGTTGTATTTTACGTTTATCCTCCTAAATGCATTTTTGCCAATGCCTGTGAATAACATTCCGAGCAGATTAAGTATTTATATCATAAAATGTTCGCAGTAAAACTGTAAAGGTTTTACATTCCCAGCAGAAAAGGAGAATTTTTATTAAATTTGAATATGTAACATGTAAAAAAGGAAAAATATGAACAACAGGATAGTTATGAACATGATAGTAGAAACAATAGAATATAAACAACAATAATATTCATAACATTGATAGTTGTAGTAATGCCAGTAACAGTGTTAAAAACTCTCAATAATAATAATAACAATAATAATAATAATAATAATAATAATAATAATAATAATAATAATAATATCAAATCTTCCAGAAATTTTTATACTACTACTGGTACTACTACAACCATTGTTATTGTTTATATATTATTGAAATATACAGCTAATATAACTGTGGATTTTTAATTCCTAATATAATTATTATTATTATCATTATTATTATCAATATTATTATTATTGTTATTATTATTATTATTATTATTATTATTATTATTACCAATTAAGCTACAACCGTAGTTAGAAAAGCAGGATGGTGTAAGACATAGGGCTTATAATCTCGCCTATATTATAAATAGCAACTTGTCTGGCTATTTGTATAAATATATTTCTTTCCTGTCACGCTTAGCACCATTGCCAAACGTATGGTTTCTATGTCTCTTCTCAATCCTCAGGGAAGGGGAGAGAGGGAGTGATCATAGCCTGATGACAGGAGGTACCACGATAAGGAAGCCTACACTTGAAAACCACAATCTCCCACAAATTGCTGAAACTGCCGTGTGGTAGTTAGTCAAGGGGGAGGGAGTGGATAGGGTTGAATATGTGTGTGAATGAATATTTATTTTTTCTTGGTCTCTCCCCGTCTCTCGGGGAGCGGGAGAGAGATAGTAGTCATACTCTGATGAGAGGGGTACCCTGAGAGGTACACTCAAAACCGCAATCTTCCACAAATTTCCAAAACTGCTGTGTGGTAGTTAGACAAGGGAGAATGGTATGAATGGTTGAATCTGTTGGTCTGTGTGTGCGTGTACAAGTGTTTGTGTTTATATCAATCTAAATATTTAGACGTCATTTTTGACGGTTCAGGTACACTAATAATAATAATAATAATAATAATTCTATTCTATTTACCAAGGCACTTCCCCCAACTTTGCGGGTAGCCGACTTCAAACAAAGGAATAATTTAGGGGACCTTTCCTCTCTCCGCTCCTCCCAGCCTGACGAGGGATTCAGCCGAGTTTGACCGGTATTGCTAGGATGCCACAGCCCACCCTCCCCCGTTATCCACCAGAAATGAAGTTTCATACACTGAATCCCCTACTGCTGCTACCTCCTCAGTCACCGAGGCGGCCAGAGGAAGCGGCAGGGCTTACCGGAACTGCGTCACAATCGCTCGCCATTCATTCCTATTTCTGGCATGCTCTCTTGCTTCTCTCACATCTATCCTCCTATCACCCAGAGCTTTCTTCACTCCATCCATCCACCCAAACCTTGGCCTTCCTCTTATACTTCTCCCATCAACTCTTGCACTCATCACCTTCTTTAGCAGAGAGCCCCTTTCCATTCTCTCAACATGGCCAAACCACCTCAACACATTCATATCCACACTAGCTGCTAACTCATTTCTTACACCCGTTCTCCCCATCACTACTTCGTTCCTAACCCTATCTAATCGAAATACACCAGCCATACTCCTCAGATTCTTCATCTCAAACACATTTAATATCTGTCGCTCCTTCACTTTCATTCCCCACAAGTTCGATCCATACTTCACAGTTGGTACAATCCCTCTCATACAGAACTCATACAGAACTCTTTACATTCCACTCCACCATTTTCTGCAACAACAGACCCCAAGTACTTAAACTGATCTACTTCCTCAAGTAACTCTCCATTCAACATGACAGTCAACCTCACACCACCCTCCCTTCTCGTGCATCTCATAACCTTACTCTTCCCCTAATTGACTCTTAACTTCCTTCTCTCACATACCTTTCCAAACTCTGCCACTAATCGACCAAGCTTCTCTTTCGATTCTGCAACCAGTATAGTTTCATCCGCAAACAACAACTGATTTACCTACCATTCATGATCACTCTTCTATCAGTTTCAATCCTCGACCAAGCACTTGAGCATTCGCCTCTCTCGCCACTCCATCAACAAACAAATTGAACAACCATGGCGACATCACACATCCTTGTCGCAGCCCCACTCTCACTAGAAACCACATGCTTTACTGCCTATATAGAAACTCTTCACTGTTTGCAACAACCTTCCACCAATTCCATATAACCTCATCACATTCCACATCGCTTCCCAATCAACTCTATCATATGCTTTCTCTAGATCCATAAATGCAACATACACCTCCTTGCCTTGTGTTGAATATTTCTCTCATATCTGCCTAACTGTAAAAATCTAATTCATACATCCCCTACCTCTTCTAAAACCACCATGTACTTCTAAGACTGCAATAATAATAATAATATTATTATTATTATTATTACTTGCTAAGCTACAACCCTAGTTGGAAAAGCAGGATGCTATAGGCCCAGAGGCCCCAACAGGGAAAGTAGCTCAGTGAGGAAAGGAAACAAGGAAAATAAAATATTTCAGGAAGAGTAACAACATTGAAATAAATATTTCCTGTATAAACTATAAAAACTTTAACAAAACAATAGGAAAAGAAATAAGATGGAAGAGTGTGCTTGAGTGTACCCTCAAGCAAGAGAACTCTAAACCAAGGCAGTGGAAGACCATGGTACAGAGGTTATGGCACTACCCAAGACTAGAGAACAATGGTTTGATTTTGGAGTGTCCTTCTCCTAGAAGAGCTGCTTACCATAGCTAAAGAGTCTCTTCTACCCTTACCAAGAGAAAAGTGGCCACTGAACAATTACAGTGCAGTAACCCCTTGAGTGAAGAAGAATTATTTGGTAATCTGTGTTGTCAGGTGTATGAGGACAGAGGAGAATATGTAAAAATAGGCCAGACTATTCAGTGTGTATGTAGGCAAAAGGGAAAATGAACCGTAACCAGAGAGAAGGATCCAATGTAGTACTGTCTGGCCAGTCAAAAGACCCCATAATAATAATAATAATAATAATAATAATAATAATAATAATAATAATAATAATGAAAAGTTGTAAATCGCTGTATCCTAATTCACATTTGTCGATAACGCACATCGAATAACCTCTTTTTGTTTATTATGGGCAATGTGTTTACTCATTAAATATAATTGATATATTATATAGCCACCAAAATTTATGAAAAGCAGCCCTTCTTGTTATTTAAAAGGATAATAAATATTCTCGCTGGCTTAGTTTACTGGATAACAAATAACTAAAGTTATATGTAACTTTATAGCAAACGTTTTTGTAAACTTGAATGTAGCGTCAAATAATTACTAAGATTATACAGTATGTCACTTTTTTTTAAGTACACGTAGAAAGATAAAATAAAAACTTAGACTTTTATTTATTTTTACTCTACTAATCTTTTATCGAATTCTGAATAACATGTTGTAAATTTTAAAGGTTCCAATCTTTTTTAAATATTTTTCAAAGTAAAAGAAAATAATTTACTTAAATATATACATATATATATATATATATATATATATATATATATATATATATATATATATATATATATATATATAATATATATGTGTATATATATATATATATATATATATATATATATATATATATATATATATATATATATATATGATAAATTTTGCACATTTTTACGTGTTTTTCATATTCAAATAAGCCATATATATTTTTGATACATTAATGTCTGGATTCTCTTAACGACCTAGGGATCAGAGCCCCAGGCGAAATCACACAAAGACAAGAGCTTGGCTCCGGCCGGGAATCGAACCCTGGTCGGCAAGCCTGTATAGACAGTGACTAAGCCACTTGGCCAAGTGGCTTAGTCACTGTCTATACAGGCTTGCCGACCAGGGTTCGATTCCCGGCCGGAGCCAAGCTCTTGTCTTTGTGTGATTTCGCATGGGGCTCTGATCCCTAGGTCGTTAAGAGAATCCAGACATTAATGTATCAAAAATATATATGGCTTATTTGAATATATATATATATTATAAAACTGATATTCTAATAATATTTGACTTTAACTCTATCAGCTTTGCAGGTTAAATATTTATAAACGGTTCATCGTCATCGAATTATACTAAATGTAGAGAGAGAGAGAGAGAGAGAGAGAGAGAGAGAGAGAGAGAGAGAGAGAGAGAGAGAGAGAGAGAGAGAATCATGTAATGTGGTTCTAACTTTTAATCATAGCATGAACATCAAAGCTAATCTATAAGTGGAACAATATCAAAAGAAGCAGAACAATTGAATGAATTTTGATCACTTCCGTACCTACGCTTGAGAACAATAAACCCAGTTTTACTAGATTTTGAATAAACCCTTCGTTAAGGTAGACCCATTCAACAATGGACATCGAGATCTCTTGCTTTAGGGTACACTCGGGCACACTATTCTATCTTGTGTCTCTTCTTTGTGTTATTTTGAAGTTTTCATAGTTTATATATGAAAGATTTATTTGAATGTTATTATTGTTCTTAAACTTCTCTTGTAGTTTATTTCCTTATTTCCTTTCCTCACTAGGCTATTTTCCCTGTTGGAGCCCTTGGGCTTATAGCATCCAGCTTTTCCAACTAAGGTTGTAGCTTAGCAAGTAATAATAATAATAATAATAATAATAATAATAATAATATCAGAGAAAAATATTTTTACGTGTGTGACACTTGCCAATCGAACAACCAAAAAGGTCATAAGCCTTGCTATCAAACCATCTCCAGAAGACCAATTAAACGCCCCCCCCCCCCCTCCCCCCCCCCCTCTCCAAGCTCCAATTTCGAAAGATAATCCTTTAATGGGAAGTGTTTTTCACCCATGATGGCCCACGCGATTATGGATGCTCTGATTGGCAATTATTCATTGGTTTTCAATTATTTGATTTTCTCTGAAGAATAAACTTGAGGTTCTGAGGATTATAAAAGTTTGCGTAATTTCTACCTATGCATTTTGAACACATTTTATGTGACATTTTTATTCTTTATTGTCCTCCTTTCTTTATTATGTTCCTCATAAATAAGTAATTCGGATAATAACGATAATCAAAAATAAAGACAATTATGATAATGATTATGTTAATAATGATGATAACATTATTTATCATCATTATTATTGTTATCATTATTAATAATATTATTATATAACAAAATTTTGCTTTCATCGTCTACCTCCAAGAAACCTGTCATTGATTTTCTATCGAGAAACCTATATAAGGAAGGAATATAAAACCCTCACCTCTTCAACTACACCGTACATACCGAGTTGCTAAATCACTGCAATTAAATGAGAAAAGGAAAAGGAGTAAAGGAGCAAAGATACTTTGATTGACCTCATTAATTCTTGCGGGACACTTTTTTGCTCAGAAATGCGCCGCTCGCGTTTTCTTCCGGCACAATTATTCTTCAAACTAAATAGCTCGGCTCTGAATGTGTGAATGTTTGCATTCACAGCGCGGAACCCGAGAGTTAATGCATTTTTTTAAAAATATAATAGAATATATTCATTTTAAGGAACTTATTTCTTTTCATGGTTGGCACTAAAAAATGAACGTAATTATATGGAATAATGAACATCTGGTTGACGTTTACTAAGAGATGTGAAATATGTTTTGCTTTATATCCAAACTCATTATTTGATGCTATATTTTTCTTATGATACTTCTGGATTAAACTAAATCTCCAAAAGTCTATGACTCACACAATGGATGGCTATTGGATTATTTATGAGAATTCAGGAGAGGTTTGCGCCTCTCTCTCTCTCTCTCTCTCTCTCTCTCTCTCTCTCTCTCTCTCTCTCTCTCTCTCTCTCTCTCTCTCTCTCTCTCAGAATCTTGCTTTTATTTAAGATTTCCTTCAATTATATCATCTTTTTTCGATGTCATTAGTCCCGCTGTATATCAGGCTCAGCCGCTCGAATCACCTTTCTCCGCCTATTTCTTTTCTTGCATCTTTTTCCCAAGTCCCACCTCCCACCCTATATCCATCTTCACCACATCCATCCATCAATTATATAAGAATTCCCAAGAGAAACCCATTTTTTATTCTTTAGCCGTATATATCAAGAGAAATTTCGACCAGAGATAAATATTCTTCAAAGTCCCAGAGGAAAGATGACCAACCATATGTAAAGTAGGAAATAGGATCCCAGGGGGCCAAACGTTATGGAAGTCGTAACGGTAATCCGGGAAAGGTAACTGGATTCGGAAATTTCAGGGAAAAGGAAATTCGAGGGAAGTTTTCAGCGCTTCAGCAATAAGATAAGTTACTGCTCTATAAGAGTAGCATGTAGGATGGGAGTTCTAAGATTAACTGCCTTTGAGATAGATTGAACTACTTCTGGGAGTTGCCTTTTCGGTAGGGAATGGGGCTTTTGTATAAGGGTGATATTTTGTCTTATTTAAGATGTTCGAATATTCTCTTCGTTTGGTACAATTATTCAAGATGGATGAGTACCTGTAGTACAAGAAGCTCTAAATGGCCAAGATATGGAAAGCTTTAATTGTTAAATCCAAATTTAGGAATAAAATTAATTCTGCAAAATAAGACATGAGGATCCACGACCGGGTTTAGGATATAAGCTCCTAAAGGATCTACAGAAATCGACAAAATCTTTGTTAAGGAAAAAATAAGAAACCTACGTGGAGAAAGGCATAATAATATCACGCAAAAATAAATTCTTTCTTCAAATAGGAGAAAATATACGCTTAAGACCTTAAGGAAGTTTTAATCAAATCTCTATTTTTTTTTAAATGATACTATCCGACTTGAATAAGAAATTAACAAGAGAGATTTGGAGTTGTGTGATTATGGTGCTTCTCTGGAACTACGCCGAGCTTCCTTTAAATAGGAATTGCAAAGTTGATCTGGAAATTAGATTAGCGAATGAGCTCAAGGGAATTATAAAATTCTAACTTCAGAGACGAAACTTTTCCGAGAACTGAAAGACAAGATAAACGAGACAGAGGCTCAGAAAAGATTATATAAAGACGAATAGAAAAATTAAATTTCTTCCTTGAATGGTAATGAATAATTGGATTGTTTTTTTTGGGGGGTGGGCGCATGTAGGAGGGCGGTCTCTGCTCAGCATGATGCTAGTTCTTCCATTTTTACGAGCCCTTCTAATTAAACCTTAGCATATACTGACAATATCACTTGGCCGCCCAAATCTCATCTCATTTATGAAGAAATTTTAATTGCCAGTACATTGACTGTTTTCGGTCCTGTAGATATATATATATATATATATATATATATATATATATATATATATATATATATATATATATATATATATATACTGTATAAAAACATATATATACATATATATATATATATATATATATATATATATATATATATATATATATATATACACTGTATATATATATATATATATATATATATGTGTGTGTGTGTGTGTGTGTGTTTATATATACACTGTATATAGATGTGTGTATATATATGTATATTTATATATATATACATACAGTATATATATATATATATATATATATATATATATATATATATATATATATATATATATAAGTGATATGATCTGTTTTCGAAGATATGTCCATAAGCGAGATAGATCGGGTATTTACCTGGGAAAGCAAATATCATTGCTGATGTGTCATCTTGTACAGAGCCATTAGCTGAATTAATAGATATATCAACATCCATGCCTATTGTTAAAACTGTATCTGAACAGGAAGATCTGGGCTGGAGCGCTGAACTAATACAGATTGAGCAAAGAAAAGATCAGAAATTAGAAAAAATCATAAATGCTTTGAAAGGAAATCCTAAGGAGAAGGAATATATAAAGTATACGCAGCAGAATTATATAATCAAGGATAATATTCCGTGTAGATCCGCAATACACCACAGGTGACTAACGACTAGGTAGTGGTACCAATCTCACTTATACCCACTGTCCTAAATTGGTTGCATGCAAATCCATTGCATGGACACCCGGGGTTCTCCATAATGTCACAGAAAGCCAAATCATTGTTTTATTGGCATACGATGCTTACATATATAAAAAAACACATAGCTAATTGTCGCACTTGTCAGGAAAACAAAGGGCACACGAAAACACCTGTTAGCCCAGGGGCTTATCCCGTGCCCAATCAACCCTTTGAAAGAATACATTCAGATTTATTAACAGGATTTTACGAATCAGACAGAGGAAATAAGCACCTCTTAGTAATTATAGATACTTTGACTCAATATGCAGAACTGATAGCAATTGAAACTAAAACCGCGATTGAATGCGCTAGGAAGTTTTACGAGTGCCACATTTGTAAACATGGAATTCCACACATGATAATCTCGGACTCGGGTGGAGAATTTAATAATCCTTTCCTTAACTCATTGTGTGAATTCCTTAGCATAAAGAAAATCAATACCATGATCTATCACCCAGAGTCGAATGGGCTAGTAGAAAGAGCTAATAGGAAGGTTTTAAACATATTAAGAGTTACACTAGGGGATCAGACCCCAACTGGGATATTGCAATACCTGCGGCACTAATACTCTGAATCACTCATATCATGTATCTATTAAAATGTTGCCGCACGAGGTATTGTATGGTACCCCAGCTAGAACGCCTTTCCACGTATCAACGCCTACAACTAATTTATCAAATCCTTTAAAGGAAGTTATAAATGCAAGCATAAGTCGATATGATATCCTTCGAAAGAATTTAGAAGAATCATAAATTATAATGAAAAGTAATCATGATAAAATAGCGAAGACAACTAAAACATATACCATGGGTGATAATGTATACATACAGGTAAACATACATAAAAGACTCAATTACAAACTGACACCTAAGTTTGAAGGCCCATTCAACCTTTTGGAAACATTAACGGCTAATAGATTTAGAGTTCAAAATGTATCCCAACCCACTGATGAGAGAATTGTACCATTGGCTCACATAAGAAATTAAAATAAGAGATAAGGAAGTGAGGGAAATTTTTGTATCTATGAAACTTGTATAATATTTGTATGTAAACATTTTTTTTCCTTTCTAATACAGGAGTAATTACATATATTTTTCTCATTGCAGGTTTCCAAAATGAAGTTTTTATTGTTAGGAGTGATGTTCGCTCAGACATTTTTTTCGTGTGGGAAGAGCCCTAAAACTAAAAATATAGATTTTAAATATGGCACTATAGTAGAGAGAACAGAAGACGTTTTTATTACAGCAAGCAATATAATTATAGAAGTAAATATGCAAGCTATTTTTCTCCCGGAGAATGACGTCGCTAGTTTAAAGAGCGACCTTTCAAGGTTTGCTGCTTCATTAAATGAAATGCATAAACGACATTTTCCTTTTAATACAGAGTTCGCTTGCACCAACACTAAGCGTAGCAAAAATGCTATCATACGACTTGCAAAATAAGACTAACGAGGCAGAATCTCTGGCTCGTGACCTTCTGATGTGGACAGTGAGACACACTAACCTTGAATGACGTAACCCGTTTATTTTTTCTGCACTAAACATCTTTGGATCTGTAGCAAGTTTAGGCTTAGGAATTTCAAATCGTCTTAAAATCAGTAATCAAAATAAGAAAATTGAGTTTTTAGAACATGAAAACGAACTAGTTTTATCAGAACTAAGGAATCAATTAACATCAATTAATCAAATAATGAGTTTAGTGTACGAACATTCTAGTTATATCAGTCAGATTATGGAAGTACAAAACTTGCTGGCAACGTTAACTATTATAATTCAAAAATAGATCATATCCATAATAAAATTTCATATTTTCTTGAGAAATCAAAAGACTATGTGGGAGCTATTATCGTGGACTACTTTAAGACCTTGGCTAGACACCGTAAAATCTAAATAGACTAATTCTGTTTTGAAGAATTCACACTTACTAATCTTTACCCTTAAGTTGTGCTGTCTTAATCTCTGTAGCACTAGTTCCAGTTTACGTAGACGTTCTTCTAATGTATTAGAAAAGATTACAAGGTCGTCCATATGGGCATGCAATATGTCCCCTAACAAGTCTCCAAACACTATGTTAATCATTCTAGTAAACGTTATGGGAGCACAACGTAAACCAAAAGGCATACGCAAAAATTCATAATGTACCCTGGCTGTGCTGAAGGCAGTGTATGGGATACTATTTTCTTCTAATGATATCTGGTGAAAGCCTTTAAGTAAGTCCATACTGGTAAAATATATGTTCTAACCTAACAAAGATAAAATATCTTCAGTACATGGCACTGGAAATCGATCAGGGATCGTTTCCTCATTTAAGCGACGGAAGTCTATGCAGATATGCCATGTTCAATCTTTTTTCGGTACAACTATTAATGGAAAATTATAAGGGCTGTTCGATTTCCTAATGACTCCTTCTTCTAGCATTTCACCTACTTCATCATTTATCCCATTCTGGAATTTCATAGGGAGTCTGTACGAGGGTACATAGATAATTTTCTGCTTGTCTTTTAACCTTATTTGATGTTCTATAACATCTGTTTTACCTAAGGATCCATCCGTAGTGGAAAAAACATCATGATATTTAGTTAAAAGTCCAAAAAAATTCTGCTGAATTTCCTCTTCTTGAATGTCTTTATTGATTTTATTTTTAATAGATTGCAAAAAGGATTCATCCGCAACTGATTGAGCGTGATTGATTTCAGCGACGGTAAGAATACGATGTTTATAAACTTCTACATCCAAGATATGTTGATTTTTGTGAATTACTAAAGTGATATTTAAATGATTACAGACTTCAATATTACATTGTTGTTGTGAGCCGACTGTGTAAATAGCTTGTGTGACGGACAATCCGTTAGTTTTCAAAGTGTCAGAAAGGATTAATATTTCAGATCCCGGCAAAGTTTTCTTTACTTGCACTATTATATTCGAAGTTACGTTCGGCGTGCAAGATGATATTACGGGTGAACGAGAATTCTGTTGGGTCGCGTATATTATTTCTTTATTCATGAGACAAGTGATTGGTTCTTCAACATACGTTACTGTTTTATTTGTCATCTCCTTTTTATCCAAAACTGATTTTAAGGTATTAGAAGACTTATAGAATTTTCCTTTGATATACTTGCCGTGTTTGGCAGGGGCTAAGATAATGTTTTGATTGCCCATAGACGGGTATCCTATAATTACAGCTGGATACATATCAATGTTTTGTACAACGATAAAGGTATCGGCAAACGTGCGCTTACCGACCTTGTACTGAACATGAGTTACTCCTATTACATTTAATTCATTATTTCCTATACCCGAGAGCCTTACTCCGGACTTCTTTAAAGGGAAGTTCGAAAATAACAAGTGATGAGTCCTCAAATCCATGATATTACGTGGACTACCAGAGTCAAAAAATAATGTAAAGGATCGGTGTTCTAAATTTACAGCATATAATGTTGGTCGTAACTCATTTTGACTTATTATTGTGTGAATTTGTTGCAAATCTACGGGAACTTGCACTGATTTATTTGATTCGGCCATGTGTTTCATAGGAAAATCTATTGCCTCACAATAATCTGATAAATTATTAAATGGATTTTTTTATACAAGGGATGTTGATACGAATGACCCAACATTACTCTCTTCCCCATTGGAGTTAATTATGTGGTATTTGCTTTGTTTTGCACATTCTGAAAATTTGTCTGACCTTGCAAGTTCTGGCTAGACGGCCCAGGAACAGAGTTATTAGAAGCACTATTTGTTTGTTTTTTATTTTGAACTGCATTGCCGTTTGGCTGTTTCTTCTTATTGAACTGAGGATTT
>NC_090728.1:111526565-111539065 GCF_036898095.1 Palaemon carinicauda | reverse complement strand
TGTATATATATATATATATATATATATATATATATATATATATATATATATATATATATATATATATATCTTACATATATACATATATATATATATATATATATATATATATATATATATATATATATATATATATATATATATATATATATATATAATTCTAAATTAATGAACAAAAATTCTTTTATTCAAGAATTGCTATAGAAGAAGGCAGTCGATCTGATGTTTTCATAATTTCTTAATTTTTTTATTATGATTTGTATGCTTCAACGAATAATTTTTCAGCTTCATAAAGACCCAATACATTTAAATTTGATTCTAAATTTCAATTAGAGTTGAAATACAGAAAGGTTGGTTGGATAATAAATCTATGAGTAATGTTAAGTCCAAATATCATAAACAAAATTATATAAAAATCTTCAAATATCTTTTGCAAAACTCTGCGGATATTGATAATAACCTTAAACTTACATGCTTAAAATGAATTAGAATACAATTATTCAAAACTCTACAGATATCTTTATCCACTATTACATTCTTTTGAAGAGATGAGTAACATTTACAGTTAGCTTCATTATTTTCGGTACGCTTCACAGAAATCTATGGTTACACCTGATTGCTGTACATTACAGCAGGTAACGTTGTGTTTAGCAAAAGAATAACTGTTGGCAACACTGTGTGTAAAACAGAGTCGCCGACTTGGAAATATGTGATCGAAAGCATTTGTATTAATTTTAAAAAGTGCTCTCATTGAGAGCACTTCTTAAAATTGATAAAAATGCTATTTACAAGCACGGTGACTTTGCTTTACAGTGTGACGGGCCAAGAGAGGGTTGTGAACATGGGCTGAAGGCTTTTTGGCAAAGGCCCATTTTCTCCATTTCGGCGAACGTCTGTTTGGCGGCTGCCAATCGTTCCGGTGCCAGACGTCTGAATTTTGCGAAGACTGGGGGTCCCGTCGTCTTGATATGGTGATAAATACCGTGCTTGGCAGGAACCGTGGGCGTTTGGCGAAGTTCTGGACGGAAAACTTCCGGGTACGACGTGAGGAGGTTGGCGTAGGCATCCGTGGGTGCGCTGATGTGGAGAGCGAGATTAGAGGGGGCGGGTTGAAGAGGTGTTGACAAGTACGAGTCTGCGTTGACCAATCGTCGGTGGGCGACATCGACCAGAAGGTGGAAATGAGAGAGGAAATCCGCACCGAGGATTGGCATTGTGACGTCAGCAACGAGAAACTTCCAATTGAATTTACCATTTCCGAACGATAATGTGAGGTTCTCGTAACTGTAGGTGGGTATCGCAGATCCGTTGGCAGCTACCAAGCGGACATCGGCAGATGTAGACAGACTACGTTGTGCCTTGAAGAGTTTCCTTGGCAAAAGAGAACGACAAGCACCCGTGTCTACCAAAAATCGCACGCCCGTTCCTGCATCCTGTAAAAAGAAAAGATTAGAAACATGGGAGGCCACCGCAACATGCGATGGCCTACTTACACGCTTTTTGGCCACTGACAATCTTTGGCACATTTCTTCGCGGTTGCCCCGAATCTGAAGTGGTAGTAGCAAAACTGCGGCGGATGGGAGGTAGTAGGTGGCTGTAGAAGTCGTTCGCTGGGGCGCGAGCAATTGCTGGGTGGTGGGCGGCTTTGTCGCGCTTCGGCACGTCACGGGGTAGGCGTGTATGTCCTACGGCATTCATGTCAGCTTCGGTTGACGTTGAATAGGCATCCTCGTCGTCAGGGGTGGAGGCGTTGATGGAGGTCTTGAAGTGGCTGTCCATAAGGGCGTCGGCTTTGGTCATCAAGTCCTTTATGGGTAAACTATCGACATCGGGTATGGCAGCGCGTACAGGTTCAGGTAAACGGCGTATCCAAAGGGCACGGAGTAGGTTCACCTCACGAGGAGAGCCGTCTGCGGCAGGTTGAAGGCGAGCGATACTGGTCATTTCCCTGAGGGCAAGCAAAACCCTTTGGTCCCCAAAAGGTTGTTGCGAGAGCTGAAAAAGCTTTGCTATACGGGCGGCTGGCGACGGCGAGTACTGCTGCAGAAGGTATGTTTTGAGGGCGTCATACGCTATTGGGGTGTCTCCTTGTTCACAAAGCCAGTCGGATATTTCCGGGAAGGTGTCCTCGGGTATCGCCGCGAGAACATAATCCGCTTTGGTGGTTGAGCGAGTCACGCCCCTGATACAAAAGTGGACTTCAGCGCGTTGAAACCAAGCAAACGCTTCTCCGCTGGGAACGGTGAAAGTTTCAATGGGGCGGCCGCATCGCCAACTGCTGTAGTAGAAACTGTAGAGTCCGTCTCCCTCATAGTACCAACGATGGAGGGGCGAGGGAAAATGACCAATGTGACGGCTGAGTTCACACCCTTACTCGGCGCCGTCACATTGGTGACCCCGGAGTGACCAATGTGACGGCGCCGAGTAAGGGTGTGAACTCAGTCGTTTCCAATCTGCCTTTGAGTTCACACCCTTACTCGGCGCCGTCACATTGGTGACCCCGGAAGTCGACTCGCTCCCACTGCCTTCCACCCCACCAATGTGACGGCGCCAAGTAAGGGTGTGAACTCAAAGGCAGATTGGAAACGACCGAGTTCACACCTTTACTCGGAGCCGTCACATTGGTGTCCGGGGTCACCAATGTGACGGGGCCGAGTAAGGGTGTGAACTCAGTCGTTTCCAATCTGCCTTTGAGTTCACACCCTTACTCGGCGCCGTCACAACAGGCAGCGTTGACAACAGTTTCTCTTTTGCTAAGCATAGCGTGACCTGCTACATTGTACAGCCTTCAGACACCTCTTTTCTCTCCAGTGGTGTACAAGAATTGATGAAACCACATGCACCTAGAACGTTTGTCTTTACATTTTAACTTATTATTTCATTTCGCCATTTTTTAATATTGACTCCAAGTGATATTAAACATTAGTCTAGTCATCACATGGTATTATCATGGGATCAAGTTTACAAAATTACTGATTTTACCATAAAATAGTCTTATGCACCAAAACCACAACACTGGCGCAGGTGGGTCAAGTCAGCTTGGGAAATGTTTCTGAATTTGGCAGATGTAAGTATTCATGAGGCGAACTTGGGAGAATGCGTGAGTGTGTACTCTCTTTGACGCAAGCTCGAGTCCTGCTGTTGAAAGGGCAAAACGTTTCATTCAATTATTTCACGTTTTGTTATTGACTTGTAGTGATAATGATATTATAGAAAGACTGAGGAAGTCGAGATAGACTAACAGGTTAACGAGGATATACCACACACATGCTGTTTCATCTGAGAAATATATTCAAGAAAAGAAGCAAACAGAGGCTTTCGGAGAATATCAAAATAGCCCTAAAATACAGATAATCTCTATTCACAATGGCATCCTTTGCATTTCAAAATTAATCCTAATTATATTGTTCTTATGAAGAATAAGATACATTCAACTGTAATTATCAAATATAGAATAGACATGAAACTCTTATTTACCTATAACTATTAATTACCATTAAATATAGAAAAACATCTTATAAAGCATAAAACGAAAACTCATTTAGTACAGCTAACACTTGAACTTAATAATTGAGCTAAACAAGCAAACAAATACACAGAAACACACAAAACCTAGAAAAAAATACACACACACACAAACAAAACCTAGACAATTGTGCAAAGTTGCAAATTGATGGTTTCTAAACTGAAATTCACACACCTTTAATGATACCGATGTCCATCTCATTGGAATTACAAAGTTTGATCGGATTGGAAGTTTTTAAAAGATAATCACTGAATAGTATTTGGTTTAAGGATTCTGGTTCTCTGTTGGATGCAAAAACTGCCCCAAATTTAAAATTCCACCAAGATGATTGCTCAATTATATACAGTAAAGGATTTCTACGAAAATAAGAATGTTGACGTTACACAAATTGTGTAGTACGAATTAAGGAAAATTTTATAGATAATAAGTTAAATAGTTGAAGTTCCCTATCAATAATTGTCTGGTACTTCAGATATCGTCTTATAATGTTGTCACTGAAACAGGAGGAAGATTTGTTAACATTCGTAGACAAACTTTTATGAAAATAAATGACTATCCTCAAAAGGCTCAGGTTTTTAACAGAGAGAGGGAGAGAGAGAGAGAGAGAGAGAGAGAGAGAGAGAGAGAGAGAGAGAGAGAGAGAGAGAGAGAGAGAGAGCACTTATTCATACGATAAAACATTGTACTAATCAATAGCATAGTTTAGTTTCCCAAAACCATTGGATATTTCTTTACAAAATCGAACTCAAGTTGATATAAAAAAGAATGTCTAGACAGATATTTTATGAATATGGATAGTTCAATCATACTAGCATTTAAGAATAAATTCCTCAGAATTTTTTGGGGGAAAGAGAATGAAGAATCAAAGAATAAATAAAAAAATTAAAATAAGGGAAATGTGGATACCTTTTTTCATTTCAGGAGAAACAGCTTATAGACATAAAAAATTCTCTTTTCCATTTTTAAGAAGGAATAAAATTTTAACCTTGAACATTTCTAAAAAATATATATCCTGAAGTCACAATTGCTTGAAATCAAATACAGACAAAATATTTTGTTAGCTATAAATTTGTTCCTAACAGAAATTCTTTGTCGACCCAGAAAGCAAAAACTGTTGTTAAAAAAACCTATTCAAGAGCACAAATAAAACTTGCAACAATGAGTAACACATACGCATTACAAATTTCAGAATTTTCACGGCGAGGAAAATTTCTGTAACACATTTTGAGTAAATTGTTTTAACAAAATTCATTATGAATTTAATAAATTAAGATATTTTAATCGCATATATGGGGTCATATATGTAATGGTGATGTTTTATTTATATGCTTACCAGGAGAGAGAGAGAGAGAGAGAGAGAGAGAGAGAGAGAGAGAGAGAGAGAGAGAGAGAGAGAGAAACGATGCGTCATCTCAAATATCAAGTCTACTTAGATGGGAAATGCTTCAGACGGAGCAATTAAACCTTTTATCATTAATTAAGCCATAATTGGCTTAATGGCAACATTTTCATTTTAAGAAACAATTGTGAAACGTTATCCGTCGCTTCATTATTTTTGCATGTTAATGTTCAGTGAGGTAATACTCCGAGAGCTTAATGAATATTGCTTGATGGGCTGTTAATTATCTTTTATTCAAACAATATTTGGGGATATTAATAATTTTATCAAAAATTTGATTTTATAGGCCAAGCCCCATTTAGGATAATAACTTTTCACTTAATTGCCATAAGCTTATTGGTATAAACAATAGTTTTTCCAAAGCTCTTATAAAATACGGCACGTGGTTAATTTTCCTAACATGGACATCTATATTGTTTAGAAATTGGCTGATTAATTCAAACAAGTAACTGCTTTTATTTGATGCAGAAAAGATAAATATCTTGTCTTAATATAATATGGCAATAGGTTTATTGAAAAAATACAATTTTATATAAATTTTTTAAGATCTTCGAGTATTGTTTGAATAAAAGATAATTAACAACCCATCTAGTAATATTCATTAAGCTCTCAGAGTGTTACTTCATTGAACATTAAAATGCAAAAATAATAAAGCAACGGATAACATTTCACAATTGTTTCTTAAAATGAAAATGTTGCCCATATTTGCCATTAAGCCAATTATGACTTAATTAATAATAAGAGGTTTAATTGCTCCGTCTGAAGCATTTCCCATCTAAGTAGACTTGATATTTTAGATGACACATGGTTTTCTCTCTCTCTCTCTCTCTCTCTCTCTCTCTCTCTCTCTCTCTCTCTCTCTCTCTCTCTCTCTCTCTCTCTCTCTCTCGTAAAGGTTTTTTAACAACAGTTTTTGCTTTGTGTCGACAAAGAATTTCTGTTAGTAACAAATTTATAGCTAACAAAATATTTTTGTTTGTATTTGATTGATTTCGAGAAATTTTGACTTCAGGCTACATTTTTTTTTAGAAAGGTTTAAGGTTAAAATTTTATTCCTTCTTCAAAATGGCAGAGAGAATTTCTTTATGGCTATAAGCTGTTTCCCCTGAAATGAAAAATTGTATTCATATTTCCTTTATTTTCATTTCTGTGTATATTCTTTGATTCTTTATTCTCTCGCTATACCAGAATTCCGATGAATTTATTCCGAAGTACTTGTGTGATTGTACTCTCCATATTCATAAAATATCTATCTGAACATTTTTTTAATATAAACTTGAGTTCGATTTCGCGAAACAATGTTAAATGGTTTTGTGAAACTAAACTATTGATTGGTACAATATTTTATCATATAGATAAGTGCTCTCTCTCTCTCTCTCTCTCTCTCTCTCTCTCTCTCTCTCTCTCTCTCTCTGTTTAAAAATTGGGCCTTTTATATTATTATGAAATTTTGTCTACCATTGCTAACGAATCTTCCTCCTTTTTGGGTGACAACATTATAACACGGTATCTGGAATTTCAGCAATTTTTGATTGGGAACTTCAACTATTTTACTTAGTATCTCTTCAATTTTCCTTAATGTGCACCACACAATTTGCCAAAGGTCAAGATCCTTATTTTTTTACATATCCTTTGCTGTATATGAATTTAGCAATCTTCCTGGTGGAATTTTAAATTTATGGCAGTTCTTGCATCCAGCAGACTACCAGAATCCTTAAACCAAATATTATTCAGTGATTATTTTTTTCTTTTAAAGTTCCATTCCGATGTAATTCCAGTGAGATGGACATCTATATTGTCAAAGGTGTGTGAATTTCAGTTTAGAAGGCATCAATATGCAACTTCAAAAATATTGTTAGGCACGCGTGTGCGTGTGTGTGGGTGGGTGTGTGTCTGTGTTTTTGTTTGTTTGTTTTGATTATTTTCTAAATTCAAGTGTTGGCTGTACTGAATACTTTTTAGTTTTATGCTTTAAAGGGTATTGGTAGCTATAAGACGTTCTTCTATATATGATATCAATTGATAGTTAAAGGTAAATAAGAGTTCCATGTCTATTCTATATTTGATAATTACAGTTGAATGTATTTCATTCCTCATAGGAACAATTAAAATGGAATTAATATCGAAATGCAAAGGATGGCATTGTCATTACAGAATATCTGTATTTTAGCGCTATTTTCATATCCTCCGAAGGGCTCTGTTAGCTGCTTTGCTTGAATATATTTCTCAGATGAAACAGCAAATGGAGAAAAGCAACCGATGTTAGAAAATAGTCGTTATTAAATGTTCATCAGTTTTGTGTATGTCTTTACACTTCCTGCTTTTCCTTTCCATAGAATACATAACGGATGACATTGTAGAATTATGTACTTTTTTATGAAATGTAATCTCTCATGTACTTCGTAAATCGAGTTCGCCATGTCAGAGGAAATTTCTTTATTACATTAATAGACAATAATCCTTATTTCCTTTTCCTCGACCCTTGAGCAGAGTACAGTTTTAATCGTGTACATTTAGTTGCATTACTGAGTCTCTCCAAGAAAACGAGTTTCTCAGAATTAGGTCATTAAATCATGTACCTTTGCTAAGTTCATTAGCTCACAGAGAGCCCTTGGAGTATTTCAACTTTATCTTGATTATTCATTTCGCTACTTTTATCTATTAATGTTTAATTATTGTTTTTCGTGGTCTTCTCAGTGAAAGAACTTTGTATATTTCGACTCTGTTTTTTTCATTAATCTTGCTACTTTTATGGTTTTAAGTGTGGTGTTAGTATTTTTTTTTTTTTTTTTTTTTATTGGCGTTCTGTCCATCAGAGATTTTACGTTCATTCTCAAGGATTAAAACTCTGTCGCTGTTTTGCGATGAAATATTCGTTTCAAAGCACTGTCAAAATTAACTTATTCATTTTTTTTCTAATGTAAGCGATGCAATCCTTTTAGTCATAAGCTTCTCATACGCTTGCATGTCTGGGCTTATGAACTTATAACATTAGAATGCATTCATTTACTATTATGGATAATATACTTAGGCTCGAGATTTTTTCTGCTAATTATATTTTACTTTGTTCTCATTAACCTCAATTGTCTTTTACCTCAAACTTGTCGTCAACGATGCTCAAAATGTCCTATTGCTCATTAGTTCTCATTTATTTCCTTCTACGTTTTAAAAGACATTTTCTTAAAATAGTGCAGTACGAAAATCTATCCTCTTATTATTCATATCAACCTCTATATACCAACAAAGACAAAATTACCGAACTGATGCGTTGAGCTAAAATCTTCAATAAAAGGTTACAGTCTAATTCAAACCCCCATCTTTATCAACGAATAGCGGCATCTATTTTGTATTTAATCCAACTTCTATGAAAATACGTTTTTATGTTCATTAAACCTAATCATGAGCATTTTAAACATTTTACTTATTGAAGTTATGTAAAAGGACACGAATTCATTCCCCTGACAGTGTTGCTTCCTTGAATAGCAGATAGTTTTATGAAAACTAAGACGGACATCACTAACACATTTATTTTTCTACGGTTGGTTGAAATTGATCGTCTGTCCCTTATGGCAAGACATAAGCTCTTGCATAGATTTTTGGCAAATTAAGGAAAAACAAATTATACACAAAATTAACATTACTAACCGTTTCATTATACTCTACACAGAGGGCTTATCAGCATCACGTCTAGCCCCCGAGCACGTACTACTTGCCTTAATTTTCCAACTCCCATACCACTCACTATCTTCATACTCTCTAACACTTTCTCTGTTATTTATTTTCCTTCTTCCAAGAGATTCCAAACTGCAAATTATCATTAATCTTTAAAATAATTTTATTCCTCTTGCCTCCTACACCAACCTTTTTAAAACTTGTTAGCAGACCCACATTTCTCTGATTTGCCTTATCAAATCTCATCTTTGTTCTCTTACAAAAAAGTTCAAATAGTGGGGCGGTTTAGCTCGAAATTTCAAAAGGATTGTGCATTTTGTGACACAAGCATCAAATTTGGTACAAATGTACATTGATATATGGTGAACATTTTCAGATATTGAGCCACTCGGAATTCTCCCTTCATGTCTGCCATATTGGAATTCAAAATGGCCGCCATTTGAAATCTACATTTTCGATTATCTTTGGGTCTAATGCTGCTATTGACTCGATTCTGGTGTGTAAATGTATGTTTTGGGGGGGCCAAGGAATCTAATGGTAACAATCTGCATCACATATTTTGTACCAATGAGCCGCCATATTGGATTTCAAAATGGCCATTGTTTGAAATCTACATTTTCGATTATCTTTGGGTCTAATGCTGCTATTGACTCGATTCTGGTGTCCAAATGTATGTTTTGGGAGGAAAGGAATCCGATGGTTACAATCTGCATTGTGTATCTTTATAAATTAGCCAACACATTGGATTTCAAAATGGCCGCCACTTGAATTCTACATGTGCGATTACCTCTGGGTCAAATATTTTTACAGTGCATGACAATATCCATTTTTCAAAATGACATGCTTTATTACAGTACTCCACTTAATTCATGAGAGATGAATATTCATCATCATGTATTTTTGACAAGACAACATTTTACTCAAAGTCTGTGAAGTAAAAATTGTTTGAGTTATTGATTAGATTCTGTGTCGTTCTAGGTTTGATATGGCACCTTTCATATATGATTAGTTTTCTCCATTCCTTCAATCAATATCACAAAATGATCAATTCGGGGTTACGTCTGAATATCCACAAAATAGTGTGAACATTAACACAAAACAACGTAAACTTCTCAAAACTAGCTTTCCCTGTAAAACTCTAAATAGATAGCGACTTACTTCAACTACTAATTTTGAGTTTTATAATTTTGATATATGTCTTAGGTCATGTCTTAAATATCTTAGCTAAAATTCTGACATGCTATGGTGTAATATATAAGGTTGGGTGTGTACTGACATTCTACAATGGTCTTGTATTTGAGGCTAGGTATACATCGGTACTGAAGATATGTGTACATAAACCATCTCATGTTAACCAGTTCAGCACTGCCACAAGTAAATGAATGTTGTGGACGCATCTTCATGTGCAGTCCCCTTCACACACACACAGAGGGCTGTGCACTTAAGGGCAGCCTTCTTGCACTTGCAGCGTCTCACACACCCTTTCCGGCACTTGCAAGAAACCAGCTTAATGCAGGTGTGAGCTGCCTCAGGTAGCCTGGTCCAGTATGGTGTGTATTGTCCTCCAGTCATTGACCAACCCCAGTTTGTTGGTGGTGGGAGTTCTGGTGCTGGCAGCAGTATCTGACCCCACACATGTCCACCTTGATATACTGCCTTCTTGACATGTTCCTCTAAAGCTGCCTTCGTTGGAGGGATCAGCTGCACATTGTTCTTCCTTGCGAAGAGTTTCCTCCTGGCCTTGTCAATGTTCGTGCATTTGCTGGTTCGATCGTACAACAGGATCACGAACCTCTCGATGATGCACATTGCATCATTTGGTATGTCACTTGGTGCGGAAGACAGCTGCATCAGCGCCTCAGTTAACTCTGGCAGTACTGTCCAGACTGCCCATGCGGTCTTCTTGCCATGTCTAGCAAAGCTTGACACAGCATCGCATCCAGTTAGAGCGTGGAACATTGGCTGTGCACGAGCCTTCTCTGGTCCCAGTCCAGCTGCTATTTCATGTGCTGCTAGGTATCGGAAACTTCGGCCTGTTCTGAATGCCAGCCATAGTTTGTCTTCTGGTTGCAATTCCTGTACCACGAACACTGCCAGCACCACAACATCGGTGTCTACAGTCCGGATGACTATTGAATGGTGTCTGTGCTTAGCTGCGTGAGATGCATGCAGCAACATCCGACTGTCAGCCTCTTCATGGTTGCATGGGTCGAGTCAAGTCAGATCTGGTATTAGTGGCTTGTTGAGCACTGCCTCTCCATCAGTAATGACGAGTTGCTTGTCCTCCTGGTCAAACCATTCCAAGAGAGCTGTTGAGAGAAACTTAAACAGCTCGGTCTTGTTGCTGTCCACTCGTAGGAAGTTCTGCCAGTTTCCTGGTATGGATGCGGCGGCCGCCACACGTCTCCGCATGCCCTGTCCCCGCTTTGCACGTGTACTACCTTTCAGTGAATCAGCAAGGTAAGTATCCCAGATCAGATCCAGGCGTGACACTGTTTGCAGCTTAGTAGATATACAGTATATGGAATGAAGATCTGCTGTGCGTACTCTTCAAAGGTCTTTGATGCAGACGGCTTTAGCATCTGGACGATAGCTGCTCCATCAAGCACTATACAGGTAGTGACAGGAGTATCTGTCTTAGCGTTGGAGATTTCTTCCAAACATGTGATGAGATCACTCTTGGTACCAGTGAAGAGGTTTCCACCACCGGACAGTGCAGGAGGATATGCCTGGTTCTCATGACGAAAGAACTCCTCAAGGTTTCCATCCCTCGTCTGGCAGCCAATGTACAGGCGTACGAAGAGTTCACGGTCATTTTTGACGGAGGTGAGCTGTTGCTGACCCTTGCTCTGGCTTCTTGGAGTTGAAGGGCTGAATACCTTCAGCTTGTTACGAGGTATGGGGTCGTCCACTGCGTTTGTTCTGTCCAACAGACACTCTCTGGTGAAAGCCTCGAACTGCTCTTGGCCAATCTTCTTGGCATTCATCACGGTCCCCACGGCAGCAGGACCTGCAATGTCCTTTCAATCCAGTATGACTAGATCCTGGCTCTCCTCCTCGAATGGGTTACCCATCTCCTCTATTACACCAACGAGAGAGCAGACATCTCTCACAAATGAGGCATGTACACTTCGAGTCTGATCATGATGGCGTGTTTCTGTTGTTTGCCGTCTACAGTATTGGTTCCCGTCTTGGAATTCTTCGATCACCCTAGCAACTTCTGGTCCTGCAACCATCCAGCGACGAAGGGCACTAGGGTTGTCAGTAAGCCCAACTGCGCCACCGTCTCCTTTGATGCAGTCATTATTCTGCTCATGTGCCTGGTCAGGCGGGATTGAAGAGAACACCCTCTGCATTTTCCTGGTCATTCTTACACGGAATTTTTAAGAGTTTATTACGACCACCACCCCACCACCAGAATCAAATCATTAGATCCTCAGATAATGTAATCCATAAATTGAGAAGCGGCCATGCAATGTAAAGCCCCGATTTTGAAATCCGAAGTGGCATTCCATAGGTAAAAATATGCAATGTATTTTGTTATCATTAGAATCTTTGTCCCCCAAAAAATTGGATTCCTTCCCCCCCCCCCCCCACAATCATACATTTAGACACAAGAATCAAGTCAATAGCGCTATTAAACCCAAAGGTAATCGCAAATGTAGATTTTAAATGGCGGCGATTTTGAAATCAAACATGGCGGCTCAATGCTAAAAGATACACAATGCAGATTGTTATCATTGGATTCCTTGCCCCCCAAAACTTACAGTTAGACACCAGAATCGAGTCAAATGCAGCATTAGACCCACTGATAATAAAAAATGAAGATTTCAAATGGCGGCCATTTTGAAATCCAGTATGGCGGCTCAGTGGTAAAAAAATACGCAATGCAGATTGTAACCA
>NC_090728.1:111519065-111521565 GCF_036898095.1 Palaemon carinicauda | reverse complement strand
TACAGGATCTTTAGAATTTGAGTTTAATAAAATATTGAAAAAACAAATCAGACAATGTTTATTTTAAGTAATATTTGGAAATCAATTCGCCTGAAATTACATTTAAAAATCAGGATATATATATATAAGTTTAGGGAAATCGGTGTTAATGTATGGACATGAGTCATGGTATGCCAAAAAAAAACAATTGCCAACAGATTTTATAAGTTTGAGAAAAAAAAACCATCAGAAGAATATTAAGAGTTGAATGGCAGGACAGGATTAGAAATGAAACTATGAGAGATTACTAGAGTGCCATATGTGGATGAGATCATAGTGAGGGATAGATGGAGATAGTTCACCAAACTTTCAACTGGGCTCCACAAGACACCAGAAGACTTAGAAGAACCAGGCGTACAAGGATGAGGACTATGAAGTGGGAAGTAGGAGCAAATGACTGGAGAAATATTGATTTATAATCTCTATATAGAGACGAGACGACTGGCCAAATATAACCAAGGCCCTTCCCGTCAATAGGCTTAGGAGATGATAATGGGGATATATATATATATATATATATATATATATATATATATATATATATATATATATATATATGAATATATATATATGCATATATATATATATGTATATATATATATATATATATATATATATATATATATATATATAAATATATATATATACATATATATATATATATATATATATATATATATATATATATATATATATATATACATATATATATATGAATATATATATATATATATATATATGCATATATATATATATATATATATATATATATATATATATATATATATATATATATATACATTATATATATATATATATATATATATATATATATATATAAATTTGTATATATAAACTGAATTATAAACTAAAGATCGTTCAAACGTATGCACCAATGACATCCCAGACAGAGTAAAAAATATATGTAATTTTTATGATGATTTGGAGATATCTATGAAAAATTATACGACTCAATTTGCTAGAGTGGGTAGAAAGAAGAGAAGAGAGTCAGCAGTATGTAAATTTTGAGTATCCACAAGTGAGGACAAAGGAGACATGCATGTAGAATTTAGTGAAAAACAATCTGGAATCATGAACACCTATATTTATAAAAAGGGACATAGAAAATGAATATGTAGAAGCCCAAATATGGGTGCAAAAATTTAAATAGATTTTATTCTCAGTGAAAAATTTTATCTAGTAAAAGATATGACAGTGTTATACAAATCCAAGCGATCATGGAATGGTGAGAAACAAAATTTCTTTAGATCTAAGGGAAGAGAAGAAAAGTAATTTTGAGAAAGAAAATAAACACTCCAGCAATAAGAGAAAAATCTGATGAGTGTAATTTAGCAATACAGTACAAAATAGGGACTCCCAACTACATGATGAAATGGAAGCAACTAGAAGAAGAAATGAACAATAATTTAACAAGATTTGTATTGGAATCAGTAAAAGATATAGGTGAAAAAGTTCCTAAACTATCAGAAAAGACTAAAAACCTAATAAAGAGAGATAAAATAGAATTAGAAGAACTATCCAAAACCATAAACAAACTAAAAACCCAGGACATTCCTTAGCACAATAAGACCAAAATTGAGGAAACACTAAAGGAATGAAGAAGCATCAGATTGATGAAAAGAAGACTTAGAATAGGACGCCAACAGTTGTTTGCTTTGAAGGAAGATTGTGGAAATATTATCAACAATAGAGATAGAGTGATAAAAATTGCAGAGGATTTCTATACAATGCTTTACAATAGTGATATAAGAAATAATTATGTCTATAGAAATAATGAAACATCTGAGCCGGTACCAAACGTAACAGTAGGGGAAGTAAAGAAAGCATTAAAATGCATGAAAAAAAAGCAAAGCAGCAGGAGATGACAGCCTAACATTTTTTTTTTTTTTAATGAATGGAGGAAAATTTATAGCAGTCAAACTGGCTGAACTTTACACAAAATGTCTGCAAGAATGCTCTATAACTACAGCTTGGAAAGACTTTATCATTATACCGATTCAAATAAAGGGAGACACAAAAGACCTGAAAAATTAATACCCATTAAAATTGCTCTACATAGTATATAAAAGATTTACAAAGATCTCATTAGGCCAATTAGGAAGACAGCAAGACTTTAATCAACCAAGAGAGAAGGCCTGCTTTAAAAGTGAACATTCAACAACTGACCATATATATGTTATTAATCCTAATAAAAAAAAAAATCAACATATTAAGACACACCACTATGTATGGCATTTATTGATTATAAGAAAGCGTTTCATTCTGTCAAAACGTCATCAGTAATAAAAGTCCTTCAAAGACATGGAATAGACGAATCTTATGTTAGAACACTTGAAGATATCTATACAGGAAGTACAGCAATGCTAAAACTAGACGAAAATAGTGAAAAAAAAATCCGATAGAGAAAGGAGTTAGACAGGGAGACACCATCTCTCTTGAA
>NC_090728.1:111511565-111514065 GCF_036898095.1 Palaemon carinicauda | reverse complement strand
AAATAAAGCGCGCTCTGACATTTATTCTTTTGTTCTGCATCTGCACTTTTTGCAATTTGAGGGAATTAAATTTGTTCTCACAAAGTGTAATGACGCAATATAGAAGCAAAGACATGCTCCTGAAAGGTAATGATTATTACATTGTAAGAAAATTCAGTTATAACTCACCATTATACGAATTGCGTATTCTCCATGCTATTACCCCGCTTTTCAAAATAAAAAAAAGCATATAACAAGTCGATTTTTATTTCATAACAGTAGACATCCTGTAGAAATAAATTAACAAATTCTTCGAATATGGAAAAAAACATTCATACTTTCTGATACTGCAGTATAATGCATCAATATGTGTGCTACTCAATTAAAGTAATAACAAGAACAACAACACATTCAGGATTTGCTAGTATAGCAAGAATTTGTTTGTTGGCTTCTGTTGGTTGAGGGACCAACAATTTGCCTTTAATAATAGTTATAAGATTTGATTTCCATAATCAAACCATTGTTCTATAGTCTTGGGCAGTGCCATAGCCTCTGTACCATGGTTTTCCACTGTCTTGGGTTAGAGTTTTCTTACTTGAGGGTACACTCGGACACACTATTAAATCTTATTTCTCTTCCTCTTGCTTTGTTATAGTTTTTATAGTTTGTATAAGAAATATTTATTTTAATGTTGTTGCTATCCTTGATATATTTTCCCTGTTGGGGCCCCTGAGCTTATATCATCTTGCTTTTCCAATTAGGGTTGTAGCTTACCAAATAATGATAATAATATCCTTTTCATACAAATTGAGATGGAAATCTTAAAAAGCTTAAAATTTCAGATGTTTAAAGTTCAGAAAATAATGAAAATTAATTATTCATTGAAATATATTTTGGGGGGGAAACAGAAACGGTAGATCTCTCCTATTTTTAACCCTTGGGATATTAAAACTCCAATCGAGGCACGCAAAGGAAAATACAACAATCCATTCAGCTGGATGTGGTGAACTAAATTGTGTATTTTTTTTTATTTTTATTTAGTTTCGTCTTTTGTTTTCATCGTTTTTTTTCGTTTTTTTTTTTTTTTTTTTTTTTTTTTGTTATAGAGACCGTTTTTAGATGTAAACGCGTGCTATTGAAGTTTCACTCTTATGTGATGATTTAGAAATATTGGTAACTGCAAAAATATCTGATTTTTTTTTTAATTATTTAAAGTTTAATCATTTCCCAAAAATTACGCCACTATTTACTACGATTGAAGTATATTCGTATTAATTAAAATATCAGACATGTAAAAATCTCTTGATCCAGGAGCACTGGAATAAGAACTATTGGAGGCCTATTTGAAATACTCAAAATATATGTATAGAAAATATCTTATGTTGTGACATACTTGTGGCAGAAGATATTCTTTTCTCCTTATAGGTCTATTGCATTATCAGTTACGAAGATCTATCTACAAAATTAGATAAAGATGAATTCTCTTGTATGGAATACTATTAAGAATATGAGTGCAGATATTATTATGCTAATTACCTTTCCCAGATTTTCCAAAATTATTTTACCATCAGCAGACATTTATGAGTTTTTAAAGCTTTGGTAATGATTTCGACAAATGACCAATGAGTAGTGAGGAAATAAATCTTTGATAAAGGTAACGTGTTTTCAATTAACCACAGATGTAAACAAGTAAATGAAAATACACACGATAACATTCTAAAAGTGGAACAAATCAGATACAAATTGATACAATAAATAATTGAATAGAAGTTTTGAAATTTAAATACATGAATATAATATTTCATATTGTCCAGATATTTCCTCTGTGATGATTATACTTCATCCAAACCCCTCGGATATCGCTGTGTGTTTGCATAGCGTATACGCAAAAAAAAAAATACCTCTGGACCCTTCTGAATAATGCATTGCTGGAAAGTTCACAAAGCTTCAAAAGAACTACGATAAAATAACCCCATAACTCTGTTGCTATATGACGAATGACGACAAGTTTACAGTTAATATGCAAATATATATCCCTACTTCTCTCTCTCTCTCTCTCTCTCTCTCTCTCTCTCTCTCTCTCTCTCTCTCTCTCTCTCTCTTTACGAAATAAATACCGTAATGACGACTTTTGAACTTTCTTTTGGCTGATGCAAAGTGGATGAATCCAATAATAATCTAACTAAAATTAGAGCATTGTTCAAATTATGGGAAATGGAGTGAGACTTAAGAAAACTCAAAGTATGATTGTAAGTAGGTCGAGAACAGTGGCTCCTCAACATCCAGATCTCTACATTGAGAATGTTTCTTTAACAATATAAAACTACCTCAGAATTTTGGGTGTGATTCTGGATTACAAATTTACGTATGAAAAGCACATTTCATCGTGAGGAACTGTTTTAAATCTTCCACAATACCTAGTTTAAAGTATAGTTCTTGTGACTGATCTTCAGCTACCCTCTCTCACCTTAATTTGTAGGACAAAAACTGGCGTTCTATTAAATTTCTTATTCCTGATCTT
>NC_090728.1:111499065-111501565 GCF_036898095.1 Palaemon carinicauda | reverse complement strand
TCTCTTCGTCTGTATCAAGAATCATAAATAAAGGAATACTGCTTCGCATTTATTGTCCAAATTAGATAAAAAAAAAAGTCCAATTAAAAATCACTTCAATATTAAGTTTCGACAGAAGAAAATGTCAACAGGTGTTAACAAAAAGAAAGATAAACTATTTTTTAAGATAGTCTGCAAGTTAAATTGGTAACCATCACAGTATGAGACAAACGAACAATAAACAGAAAAACTTTTAAGATAGGAAAAGGAATGCATCAGAACTGTTTCAAACAATAAACACGATCCCAGAATGTGGATGGCTAACATAGGGTGATTGGTTCTGGACAGCATTGTATGTTGACAACTGGCTTGTAAGGCAACAGATGTGATCCAAATAAAACAATAAACAATTAACAATTAATTGTCATATTTGGATCACATCTGTTGCCTTACAAGCCAGTGGTCAACATATGTGATCCAAATAAAACAATTAAAAGTTTATATACAGATAGCTAACCATGATATGATTGAAAGAAGAGGTTGTAAATTATTCAAAATATATACGTACATTTGTACCTTTGTCCCTTTGTTCATATTTAGCTCATGGCCGATCATCTCAATTTGTCTTGTCTTCTTCCGATAACTTAGATATATAAACACACACAATCCTAAAGTAACTTTCCCATGAGATACTACTGCGACTGGTAACTAAGGAATCTAAATTCGTTGCTTCAAACTCGCCCTTAAGAAGCCACATGATTTCAATTGCAAATCAAGTTTCATTGTTGCAAAGGTTTTCTCCTCTCCTCATTCATGAAAATATATTTTCGCATTTTCCTTCTTTTTCATGATAGTTTTATGCTTTGAATGTGGTTTAAGTTTTGCTCCCTATACAAGTTGAAACAAGATTTATTTTCCTAATCAGAGACCTGAAGGTCACTTATTTGAAAATGCCATTTTCCTCTACATGTCTAACTTCATTATTCAAACTGTAAAATAATTATTCTTCTTATTATTCAAGAAAGACCAATTTTATAACATTCTTTTTTTCGATGAATTTACTTAATAACTTCCAGTGTTTATAGACTTTTGGTCTTAAGAAAAACTGAAATTAAAAACAATTTGTTTGATCTCCGACCCGGCCGTTACGACTTTAGGGGATCCTATTTTCCTCTGCGGTATTGTATTAGCTGCGGCTCTTCTTTTTTTATATCATTTCGGTTATTGTTCTGCTGTGCTGAAGTGGGGTCAGGCTTCCCATCAGTTGGTCGCCTCATGGTACCATCATCCCAATGAAATTTCCAAACTTTCCCTCATCCTCCAAGTTATGTCATTCTCAACGAGGCTCGGTTTTCTAAAGTGTTTTACCTTACTTGGACTTCGCCCTACATTTTATCACTTTTGTTTTCTTTGAGTGTCGAGGGTTTTTCACATACAAATGAAACTTTTTTACTGGCAATATACTTCTTCATTTACAATGAAATTACAGAGCCGCTTACTTACCCAGCAAGATATACAAAGGTAATTGAGAGCCGATATTAAGACTATAAAGAAAAAGAAAACGCAGTAAATGTAAATATTTCCAGAGGCAAACAACGAATAATCACGTTCCAGCAAATACGGTTACAAAAAGACCCTTCTTGCGTACTTTCTTTTAAGAATGTTCACATAAAAATAAAGAATTCTTCAGCTTTATGAGTCCCTACTTCTGCGCCAAAGTAGCCAGAGTCCTGAAAGCTAAGGAAGTCTGTATTGTTATGCAAATACACTTGCAAGAAAAAACGACACAATAAAAGTCTTTTTGTATACTGTCGTGTAGTTGTATTGAAACTGAAATAATGAACCATAATGCAAGCAAAACTACACTCAGATAGATAGATAGGTTGATGGCTAGACGAATAGATAGAAATTTAATTAGTAATGAATAGTCAGTTTCATTCTGTATCAAGGGCACATAATATACATAAGATATTTATTGAAAAGTATATTACTTTTAATCCTGTATTTATCGAAAACCCACTTAAAATTCCTATTGATATATTAAAATTTGTCATCCATCCTATTTACATATTAATCAAAATCTTAATACAACTGCGGGTCTTTTTATTTCCCAATTATTTTGTAAAGCATTAACTATTCTTTTGTTGAAATCACGATATTATTCAAATACATGTAATTATATTTTCTCCAAGATTTCCCTGAAGGATTAAATTTATGATTACTTTAATACATTAAGCCAATAAGCTGTTTGTTATTCAAATGAAGTTTTCGAACTTTAGCGTAGTGTTACTTCAGCGAGTCTGCTCGTCAGTCGGATTTTGTTATCAGAATACCTTCCTTTTTCTATATTTTATTATTTTTTTTCTATCGTATATTTTACCGAATTACAATTTTTCTTTTCGTTTATCTGTGAGTCTTTAAAATCAAGAGAATAATTTTATCTAGCTATTGCGTAATTTCTTTATTTCATTCATTAAAATAATTCTTATGATATTGTTTTTGTTTTAAATTTTTAACTATT
>NC_090728.1:111459065-111484065 GCF_036898095.1 Palaemon carinicauda | reverse complement strand
AGTGAAAACGAACGAAGAATTAAATAAAGAAAACCTTGGAAAAAACAAGAGAATCGTCTTCAGCGTAAAATTTCTCCTGTTTCCGCCTTTGAAGACATTTTGAAGATTCTTACTAGAGAGAGAGAAAGAGAGATACGGAAGGCGAACATTACATTCCGGGAATGAACGAAGATGAAATAAGAATGCTTCCAGAACGGTCTTCAGAGGGTTAGATTTGCCTCAGAAGCGTCTTAGCTGATAAATGTTACGATTCCCACATAAAGAAAACTATGAATAAATATTTGCTTTTGTTATGGTTTTTTTAATACCTTTCGGTATATCTTTATCTTGTGGATTCTTTCTCTCTCTCTCTCTCTCTCTCTCTCTCTCTCTCTCTCTCTCTCTCTCTCTCTCTCTCTCTCTGTCTCCTTCATACCTGAAGACATTTAGACTCCAGTTGAAGCCACAAGAGAATTTATTGTGTTTTCTCTCTCTCTCTCTCTCTCTCTCTCTCTCTCTCTCTCTCTCTCTCTCTCTCTCTCTCTCTCTCTCGGTCCTCAACTTGCTTTTTTTTTTTAAATAATGCTGAATTCAGGAAAGGTTTCGGTAATCATAAATATGGTTTTTCAAGTTTTCAAAGCATTTGGTGTGAATTTCGAAATAAAGGCAATGAAGAAAGCGGTAGGAATCCTCCTTAACGGAGGATGGCAATGGCGATCAGCTCTGGAGGAAGAGCTGGACTTGTGCGACGCGGCGCATCAGAACCTGCAGGATTACAGGACCCAAAACAGGATGTGGCGGCGTCTGCATTCTGCCCTTGGGTACATCGGTTTCTCGAACCTGGTCAGGTACGAGGAACCGAACCTGTCACCCTGCGACGGAACTCTGGTGGGCCTGGCGAGGGACATTGTCGGCGGCGAAGCAGCGGAGAAGGATGAGATTCTCCGTTTGGTCGACCAACATGTCTTTTGGCCGAAGATGGCCTTCCTCTTGGGCACAGCTGCCTTTGGCGCTGCTGCCGTCGGAGCATTTTTCTTTTTCAGGTACCTGTGTGGAAGAAACCAAAAAGGAGAAGAGACTGTGAGAGATGAAGAGCTTTTGCAGAATCTTCTCGAGCAAATCGGAGAAACTACCCAAGAAGAGGGTGAATTTCTTCCAGCTGAAGGAGTGTTCCAGGAAGAGCTGGAAGATGGTGAATTTCTTCCAGCTGAAGGAGCTTTCCAGGATGAACTGGAAGAGGAAATCGATCTTCCTGCTGAAGGAGTGTTCCAAGAAGAGCTGGAAGATGGTGAATTTCTTCCAGCTGAAGAAACTTTCCAGGATGAACTGGAAGATGAAATCGATCTTATTGCTGAAGGAGTATTCCATGATGCACTGGAAGATGAAATTGATCTTCCTGCTGGAGTGCTCCAGGATGAACTGGAAGAGGAAATCAATCTTCCAGCTGAAGGAGTGTTCCAAGAAGAGCTGGAAGATGGGGAATTTCTTCCAGCTGAAGGAGTGTTCCAGGAAGAGCTGGAAGATGGTGAATTTCTTCCAGCTGAAGGAGCTTTCCAGGATGAACTGAAAGATGAAATCGATCTTCCTGCTGAAGAAGAGGTCCAGTATGAAGTGGAAGATGAAATTGTTCTCCCTGTGGAAGAAAAAAGAGATGAACATACAGAGGAGAAGGAGGAAGAAGAAAGAGGAGAGAAACTAGATGAGGACAATCCAAAAGACAAAGAGTCTCTGCCTTTAGATTGGAATGAATATAAAAATGTGATCGACGGATTGAATTGCGATCTGGCCGAGCTGGAAATGATAACTAAAACATACATGTGCGTAGGTGGGAAAAGACTGGAAAATTATGAACTGGGAATTTTGCTGGGGCAAACCAGAGCGAAATACGAGGAGGAAATGGCTGGATTAAGGGGTGAGATCTCTTCTCTAAATAATATCATTGAGGAGACAGATAGTGTAATCTCTTCTCTAAATAATGTCATTGAGGGGAAAGAATTTGATATTTCTGAGGCAATGACAAAAGAAGGTAGTCTGAGTCATGAGAGGAGGCATAATCAGGTACTTCAAGAAGTACCTGAGAAGAAAGAGGAGGAGGAAGAGGAAAAAGAGATAAAATATGAAGAAGATCAAGAGGTAACATCGGAGGAATCAAGAGAAGAAGAAGAGGAAGATAGAAGAACAGACACACCTTTTCCCAAAACTGAAATCGAAGAGTCCCTTCCAGACACAATGAGTGAAACGGATAAAATAGTGCTCATGAATTGGATAGAACTCTGTCAAAAAGACCATCCACCTCACAAGATTCTGGGTTGCTCTGAAAATCCAACCAAAGAGGAGGCCTTGGCCGCCTATAATGGTAATTGTCAAACATGGGTTAACAGATATGGTAATTTTGACTACTGCACTGTCAAAGGCTGCGAGGGAGCCAGCATTATTCTTGAAAAGTTGGCAGAAAGTTATTTGCATCTGACCTGTTCACCGAAAGAACTTGCAACTATTGAAGAAATAATGAATCGTGGTTACGAAGATAAGATGAGCAATGCCTGGCTCATGATGAAGGACATCGATGTTGAAGAATTGATGGACCAAGAGGACCATGATATATCAGAAGATAACCAGGGGACACAGACAACTGCATCTGAAGACAGCTGCACCTGGAGAAGGGAGATAAGTAAGAAGAAAAGCAAGAAAATCATGAAAAAAAATAAAAAAAAACATAAAATACATCATTGGAAAAAGTACTAATCATTTGGAAGGATCAAAGGATTTGACTATGGAAGATGGAGAGAAAAAGGAACTTTTCTTTTTTGAGGAGGAAATATCCTTTGACGTAGAAGTACAAGCCTACATCATAGGAGTAAAAGTTCAGTGAAAAAAAAAATAAAAGAAAAAATAATAGAAACAAAAAAAATAAAAAACAAAAAAAAATAAAAAACAAAAAACCAAAAAAAATATATATGTATATATATTTTTCCACTTTTGATTTGAAAGGAATATTTTTTAAAAGGAATATAAGTTGTGTTAAGTTAAATTTCGGTTAATTTTGTGAGGAAAAGGAGACTAAGACAAGTTTTCCAGGACCAGAACTTCAAGATCTTCGACCTGATTACCCAGCTTAACTCTCCAGCTTGAACAATGATTGGAATAATCTGGAGGACTGGTGCTGCTGATGGAAGAAATCTGGCAGATTCCAGTATACTATGTACCTTGATGGGGTGTATAGGACCTTTGTCAAGTGTACAAATGGTCGGATATCTAGATCTATTCTTTTGGATACTAACCTTTGGGTGGTTCTGGGGGAATAATCTAGAAGACCGGCTCTGCAGAGGAATGAAGCTGGGATTCTTCTATTATGCAGTCTTGTCCTTATAGGTTGGCCCAAGATAGTTCAGCTGGGGAAGGAAGCTTCATCTCTAGTGAGGTGCTCATCCAATGGCTGCTGATGGAGGACTGGGAGCAGAGACAGTTTTGGTCCTAAGGATGCTAGGCTTAATTGCCAGCCCTAGAGAAGCTAGACTTAATTGTCTGGCATCAAGCTGCTTGGATTAAAGGCTTGGCTTAATTGCCTGGTCTAGAGAAGCTTGACTTAATCGTCTGGCTTCATGTTTCTTGGATTAAAAGCTTGGCTTAATTGCCTAGCCTAGAGAAGCTTGGCTTAATTGCCTAGCCTAGAGAAGCTTGGCTTAATTGCCTAGCCTAGAGAATCTTGGCTTAATTGTCTGGCTTCATACTTTTTAGACTGAAGGCTTGGTTTGATTGCCTGGTCTAGAGAAGCTTGGCTTAATTGTCTGGCTTCATGCTTTTTGGATTAAAGACTTGGCTTAATTGCGTGGTCTAGAGAAGCTTGGCTTAATTGTCTGGCTTCATGCTTTTTGGATTAAAGGCTTGGCTTAATTGCCTGGTCTAGAGAAGCTTGGCTTAATTGTCTGGCTTCATGCTTTTTGGATTGAAGGCTTGGCTTAATTGCCTAGTCTAGAGAAGCTTGGCTTAATTGTCTGGCTTCATGCTTTTTGGATTAAAGGCTTGGCTTAATTGCCTGGTCTAGAGAAGCTTGGCTTAATTGTCTAGCTTCATGCTACTTGGATTAAAGGCTTGGCTTTATTGCCTGGTCTAGAGAAACTTGGGTTAATTGTCTGGCTTCATGCTTTTTGGATTAAAGACTTGGCTTAATTGCCTGGTCTAGAGAAGCTTAACTTAATTGTCTGGCTTCATGCTACTTGGATTAAAGGCTTGGCTTAATTGCCTGGTCTAGAAAAGCTTGGCTTAATTGCCTGTTCTAGAGAAGCTTGGCTTAATTGTCTGGCTTCATGCTTTTTGGATTAAAGGCTTGGCTTAATTGCCTGGTGTAGAGAAGCTTGGCTTAATTGTCTGGCTTCATGCTTTTTGGATTAAAGGCTTGGCTTAATTGCCTGGTCTAGAGAAGCTTGGCTTAATTGCCTGGTCTAGAGAAGCTTGGCTTAATTGTCTGGCTTACTGCTTTTTGGATTGAAGGCTTGGCTTAATTGCCTGGTCTAGAGAAGCTTGGCTTAATTGTATGGCTTCATACTTTTTGGATTAAAGCCTTGGCTTAATGGCCTGGTCTAGAGAAGCTTGGCTTAATTGTCTGGCTTCATGCTCCTTGGATTAAAGGCTTGGCTTAATTGCCTGGTCTAGAGAAGCTTAGCTTAATTGTCTGACTTCATGCTGCTTGGATTAAAGGCTTGGCTTAATTGCCTGGTCTAGAGAAGCTTGGCTTAATTGTCTGGCTTCATGCATTATATATTGAAGACTTGGCTTAATTGCCTGGTCTAGAGAAGCTTGGCTTAATTGTCTGGCTTCATGCTTTTTGGATTGAAGGCTTGGCTTAATTGCCTGGTCTAGAGAAGCTTGGCTTAACTGTCTGGCTTCATGCTTTTTGGACTGAAGGCTTGGCTTAATTGCCTGGTCTAGAGAAGCTTGGCTAAATTGTATGGCTTCATGCT
Source organism: Palaemon carinicauda (assembly GCF_036898095.1). Lineage (NCBI taxonomy): Eukaryota > Metazoa > Arthropoda > Malacostraca > Decapoda > Palaemonidae > Palaemon > Palaemon carinicauda. Next base: position 111,479,125 of record NC_090728.1, on the reverse strand, counting down.
TTTTGGACTGAAGGCTTGGCTTAATTACCTGGCCTAAAGAAGCTTGGCTTAATTGTCTGGCTTCACGCTTTTTGGATTGAAGGCTTGGCTTAATTGCCTGGTCTAGAGAATCTTGGCTTAATTGTCTGGCTTCATGCTTTTTGGATTGAAGACTTAGCTTAGTTACCTGGTCTAGAGAAGCTTGGCTTAATTGTCTGGCTTCATGCTGCTTGGATTAAAGGCTTGGCTTAATTGTCTGGCTTTATGCTGCTTGGATTAAAGGCTTAGCTTAATTGCCTGGTCTAGAGAAGCTTGGGTTAATTGTCTGGCTTCATGCTTTTTGGATTAAAGACTTGGCTTAATTGTCTGGCTTCATGCTTTTTGGATTAAAGACTTGGCTTAATTGCCTGGTCTAGAGAAGCTAGGCTTGATTATCTGGTTCATGCTTTTTTGGATTGAAGGCTTGGCTTAATTGCCTGGCCTAAAGAAGTTTGGCTTAATTGTCTGGCTTCATGCTGCTTGGATTAAAGGCTTGGCTTAATTGCCTGGCCTAGAGAAGCTTGGCTTAATTGTTTGGCTTCATGCTCCTTGGATAAAAGGCTTGGCTTAATTGCCTGGCCTAAAGATGCTTGGCTTAATTGTCTGGCTTCCTGCTTTTTGGATTGAAGGCTTGGCTTAATTGCCTAGCCTAAAGAAGCTTGGGTTAATTGTCTGGCTTAATGCTTTTTGGATTGAAGGCTTGGCTTAATTGCCTGGTCTAGAGAAGCTTGGCTTAATTGTCTGGCCTTATGCTTTTTGGATTAAAGGCTTGGCTTAATTGCCTGGTCTAGAGAAGCTTGGCTTAATTTTATGGCTTCATGCTTTTTGGATTAAAGGTTTGGCTTAATTGCCTGGTCTAGAGAAGCTTAGCTTAATTGTCTGGCTTCATGCTTTTTGGATTAAAGACTTGGCTTAATTGCCTGGTCTAGAGAAGCTTGGCTTAATTGTCTGACTTCTTGCTGCTTGGATTAAAGGCTTGGCTTAATTGCCTGGTCTAGAGAAGCTTAGCTTAATTGTCTGACTTCATGCTGCTTGGATTAAAGGCTTGGCTTAATTGCCTGGTCTAGAGAAGCTTGGCTTAATTGTCTGGCTTCATGCATTATGTATTGAAGACTTGGCTTAATTGCCTGGTCTAGAGAAGCTTGGCTTAATTGTCTGGCTTCATGCTTTTTGGATTGAAGGCTTGGCTTAATTGCCTGGTCTAGAGAAGCTTGGCTTAACTGTCTGGCTTCATGCTTTTTGGACTGAAGGCTTGGCTTAATTGCCTGGTCTAGAGAAGCTTGGCTAAATTGTCTGGCTTCATGCTTTTTGGACTGAAGGCTTGGCTTAATTACCTGGCCTAAAGAAGCTTGGCTTAATTGTCTGGCTTCACGCTTTTTGGATTGAAGGCTTGGCTTAATTGCCTGGTCTAGAGAATCTTGGCTTAATTGTCTGGCTTCATGCTTTTTGGACTGAAGGCTTGGCTTAATTGCCTGGTCTAGAGAAGCTTGGCTAAATTGTCTGGCTTCATGCTTTTTGGACTGAAGGCTTGGCTTAATTACCTGGCCTAAAGAAGCTTGGCTTAATTGTCTGGCTTCACGCTTTTTGGATTGAAGGCTTGGCTTAATTGCCTGGTCTAGAGAATCTTGGCTTAATTGTCTGGCTTCATGCTGCTTGGATTAAAGGCTTGGCTTAATTGTCTGGCTTTATGCTGCTTGGATTAAAGGCTTGGCTTAATTGCCTGGTCTAGAGAAGCTTGGCTTAATTGTCTGGCTTCATGCTTTTTGGATTAAAGACTTGGCTTAATTGTCTGGCTTCATGCTTTTTGGATTAAAGACTTGGCTTAATTGCCTGGTCTAGAGAAGCTAGGCTTAATTATCTGGTTCATGCTTTTTTGGATTGAAGGCTTGGCTTAATTGCCTGGCCTAAAGAAGTTTGGCTTAATTGTCTGGCTTCATGCTGCTTGGATTAAAGGCTTGGCTTAATTGCCTGGCCTAGAGAAGCTTGGCTTAATTGTTTGGCTTCATGCTCCTTGGATAAAAGGCTTGGCTTAATTGCCTGGCCTAAAGATGCTTGGCTTAAATGTCTGGCTTCCTGCTTTTTGGATTGAAGGCTTGGCTTAATTGCCTAGCCTAAAGAAGCTTGGGTTAATTGTCTGGCTTAATGCTTTTTGGATTGAAGGCTTGGCTTAATTGCCTGGTCTAGAGAAGCTTGGCTTAATTGTCTGGCCTTATGCTTTTTGGATTAAAGGCTTGGCTTAATTGCCTGGTCTAGAGAAGCTTGGCTTAATTTTATGGCTTCATGCTTTTTGGATTAAAGGTTTGGCTTAATTGCCTGGTCTAGAGAAGCTTAGCTTAATTGTCTGGCTTCATGCTTTTTGGATTAAAGACTTGGCTTAATTGCCTGGTCTAGAGAAGCTTGGCTTAATTGTCTGACTTCTTGCTGCTTGGATTAAAGGCTTGGCTTAATTGCCTGGTCTAGAGAAGCTTAGCTTAATTGTCTGACTTCATGCTGCTTGGATTAAAGGCTTGGCTTAATTGCCTGGTCTAGAGAAGCTTGGCTTAATTGTCTGGCTTCATGCATTATGTATTGAAGACTTGGCTTAATTGCCTGGTCTAGAGAAGCTTGGCTTAATTGTCTGGCTTCATGCTTTTTGGATTGAAGGCTTGGCTTAATTACCTGGCCTAAAGAAGCTTGGCTTAATTGTCTGGCTTCACGCTTTTTGGATTGAAGGCTTGGCTTAATTGCCTGGTCTAGAGAATCTTGGCTTAATTGTCTGGCTTCATGCTTTTTGGATTGAAGACTTAGCTTAGTTACCTGGTCTAGAGAAGCTTGGCTTAATTGTCTGGCTTCATGCTGCTTGGATTAAAGGCTTGGCTTAATTGTCTGGCTTTATGCTGCTTGGATTAAAGGCTTAGCTTAATTGCCTGGTCTAGAGAAGCTTGGCTTATTTGTCTGGCTTCATGCTTTTTGGATTAAAGACTTGGCTTAATTGTCTGGCTTCATGCTTTTTGGATTAAAGACTTGGCTTAATTGCCTGGTCTAGAGAAGCTAGGCTTAATTATCTGGTTCATGCTTTTTTGGATTGAAGGCTTGGCTTAATTGCCTGGCCTAAAGAAGTTTGGCTTAATTGTCTGGCTTCATGCTGCTTGGATTAAAGGCTTGGCTTAATTGCCTGGCCTAGAGAAGCTTGGCTTAATTGTTTGGCTTCATGCTCCTTGGATAAAAGGCTTGGCTTAATTGCCTGGCCTAAAGATGCTTGGCTTAAATGTCTGGCTTCCTGCTTTTTGGATTGAAGGCTTGGCTTAATTGCCTAGCCTAAAGAAGCTTGGGTTAATTGTCTGGCTTAATGCTTTTTGGATTGAAGGCTTGGCTTAATTGCCTGGTCTAGAGAAGCTTGGCTTAATTGTCTGGCCTTATGCTTTTTGGATTAAAGGTTTGGCTTAATTGCCTGGTCTAGAGAAGCTTAGCTTAATTGTCTGGCTTCATGCTTTTTGGATTAAAGACTTGGCTTAATTGCCTGGTCTAGAGAAGCTTGGCTTAATTGTCTGACTTCTTGCTGCTTGGATTAAAGGCTTGGCTTAATTGCCTGATCTAGAGAAGCTTAGCTTAATTGTCTGACTTCATGCTTCTTGGATTAAAGGCTTGGCTTAATTGCCTGGTCTAGAGAAGCTTGGCTTAATTGTCTGGCTTCATGCATTATGTATTGAAGACTTGGCTTAATTGCCTGGTCTAGAGAAGCTTGGCTTAATTGTCTGGCTTCATGCTTTTTGGATTGAAGGCTTGGCTTAATTGCCTGGTCTAGAGAAGCTTGGCTTAACTGTCTGGCTTCATGCTTTTTGGACTGAAGGCTTGGCTTAATTGCCTGGTCTAGAGAAGCTTGGCTAAATTGTCTGGCTTCATGCTTTTTGGACTGAAGGCTTGGCTTAATTACCTGGCCTAAAGAAGCTTGGCTTAATTGTCTGGCTTCACGCTTTTTGGATTGAAGGCTTGGCTTAATTGCCTGGTCTAGAGAATCTTGGCTTAATTGTCTGGCTTCATGCTTTTTGGACTGAAGGCTTGGCTTAATTGCCTGGTCTAGAGAAGCTTGGCTAAATTGTCTGGCTTCATGCTTTTTGGACTGAAGGCTTGGCTTAATTACCTGGCCTAAAGAAGCTTGGCTTAATTGTCTGGCTTCACGCTTTTTGGATTGAAGGCTTGGCTTAATTGCCTGGTCTAGAGAATCTTGGCTTAATTGTCTGGCTTCATGCTGCTTGGATTAAAGGCTTGGCTTAATTGTCTGGCTTTATGCTGCTTGGATTAAAGGCTTGGCTTAATTGCCTGGTCTAGAGAAGCTTGGCTTAATTGTCTGGCTTCATGCTTTTTGGATTAAAGACTTGGCTTAATTGTCTGGCTTCATGCTTTTTGGATTAAAGACTTGGCTTAATTGCCTGGTCTAGAGAAGCTAGGCTTAATTATCTGGTTCATGCTTTTTTGGATTGAAGGCTTGGCTTAATTGCCTGGCCTAAAGAAGTTTGGCTTAATTGTCTGGCTTCATGCTGCTTGGATTAAAGGCTTGGCTTAATTGCCTGGCCTAGAGAAGCTTGGCTTAATTGTTTGGCTTCATGCTCCTTGGATAAAAGGCTTGGCTTAATTGCCTGGCGTAAAGAAGCTTGGCTTAAATGTCTGGCTTCCTGCTTTTTGGATTGAAGGCTTGGCTTAATTGCCTAGCCTAAAGAAGCTTGGGTTAATTGTCTGGCTTCATGCTTTTTGGATTGAAGGCTTGGCTTAATTGCCTGGTCTAGAGAAGCTTGGCTTAATTGTCTGGCTTCATGCTTTTTGGATTAAAGGTTTGGCTTAATTGCCTGGTCTAGAGAAGCTTGGCTTAATTTTATGGCTTCATGCTTTTTGGATTAAAGGTTTGGCTTAATTGCCTGGTCTAGAGAAGCTTAGCTTAATTGTCTGGCTTCATGCTTTTTGGATTAAAGACTTGAATTAATTGCCTGGTCTAGAGAAGCTTGGCTTAATTGTCTGACTTCTTGCTGCTTGGATTAAAGGCTTGGCTTAATTGCCTGGTCTAGAGAAGCTTGGCTTAATTATCTGGCTTCATGCTGCTTGGATTAAAGGCTTGGCTTAATTGCCTGGTCTAGAGAAGCTTGGCTTAACTGTCTGGCTTCATGCTTTTTGGATTGAAGGCTTGGCTTAATTGCCTGGTCTAGAGAAGCTTGGCTTAATTGTCTGGCTTCATGCTTTTTGCATTAAAGGCTTGGCTTAATTGCCTGGTCTAGAGAAGCTTGGCTTAATTGTCTGGCTTCATGCTTTTTGGACTGAAGGCTTGGCTTATTTGCCTGGTCTAGAGAAGCTTGGCTAAGTTGTCTGGCTTCATGCTTTTTGGACTGAAGGCTTGGCTTAATTGCCTGGTCTAGAGAAGCTTGGCTTAATTGTCTGGCTTAATGCTTTTTGGATTAAAGGCTTGGCTTAATTGCCTGGTCTAGAGAAGCTTGGCATAATTGTCTGGCTTCATGCTTTTTCGACTGAAGGCTTGGCTTAATTGCCTGGTCTACAGAAGCTTGGCTTAATTGTCTGGCTTCATGCTTTTTGGATTGAAGGCTTGGCTTAATTGCCTGGTCTAGAGAAGCTTGGCTTAATTGTCTAGCTTCATGCTCCTTGGATTAAAGGCTTGGCTTAATTGCCTGATCTAGAGAAGCTTAGCTTAATTGTCTGACTTCATGCTGCTTGGATTAAAGGCTTGGCTTAATTGCCTGGTCTAGAGAAGCTTGGCTTAATTGTCTGGCTTCATGCATTATGGATTGAAGACTTGGCTTAATTGCCTGATCTAAAGAAGCTTGGCTTAATTGTCTGGCTTCATGCTTTTTGGATTGAAGGCTTGGCTTAATTGCCTGGTCTAGAGAAGCTTGGCTTAACTGTCTGGCTTCTTGCTTTTTGGACTGAAGGCTTGGCTTAATTGCCTGGTCTAGAGAAGCTTGGCTTAATTGTCTGGCTTCATGCTTTTTGGACTGAAGGCTTGGCTTAATTACCTGGCCTAAAGAAGCTTGGCTTAATTGTCTGGCTTCATGCTTTTTGGATTAAAGGCTTGGCTTAATTACCTGGTCTAGAGAAGCTTGGCTTAATTGTCAGGCTTCATGCTTTTTGGATTGAAGACTTAGCTTAATTACCTGGTCTAGAGAAGCTTGGCTTAATTGTCTAGCTTCATGCTGCTTGGATTAACCCTTGGCTTAATTGTCGGGCTTTATGCTGCTTGGATTAAAGGCTTGGCTTAATTGCCTGGTCTAGAGAAGCTTGGCTTAATTTTCTGGCTACATGCTTTTTGGATTAAAGACTTGGCTTAATTGTCTGACTTCATGCTTTTTGGATTAAAGACTTGGCTTAATTGCCTGGTCTAGAGACGCTTGGCTTAATTATCTGGCTACATGCTTTTTTGGATTGAAGGCTTGGCTTAATTGCCTGGCCTAAAGAAGTTTGACTTAATTGTCTGGCTTCTTGCTGCTTGGATTAAAGGCTTGGCTTAATTGCCTGGCCTAGAGAAGCTTGGCTTAATTGTCTGGCTTCATGCTGCTTGGATTAAAGGCTTGGCTTAATTGCCTGGCCTAAAAAGCTTGGCTTAATTGTCTGGCTTCCTGCTTTTTGGATTGAAGGCTTGGCTTAATTGCCCAGCCTAAAGAAGCTTGGGTTAATTGTCTAGCTTCATGCTTTTTGGATTGAAGGCTTGGCTTAATTGCCTGGTCTAGAGAAGCTTGGCTTAATTGTCTGGCTTCATGCTTTTTGGATTAAAGGCTTGGCTTAATTGCCTGGTCTAGAGAAGCTTGGCTTAATTGTCTGGCTTCATGCTTTTTGGATTTAAGGCTTGGCTTAATTGCCTGGTCTAGAGAAGCTTGACTTAATTGTCTGGCTTCATGCTTTTTGGATTAAAGACTTGGCTTAATTGCCTGGTCTAGAGAAGCTCGGCTTAATTGTCTGACTTCATGCTGCTTGGATCAAAGGCTTGGCTTAATTGCATGGTCTAGAGAAGCTTGGCTTAACTGTCTGGCTTCATGCTTTTTGAATTAAAGGCTTGGCTTAATTGCCTGGTCTAGAGAAGCTTGGCTTAAGTTTATGGCTTCATGCTTTTTAGATTAAAGGCTTGGCTTAATTGCCTGGTCTAGAGAAGCTTGGCTAAATTGTCTGGCTTCATGCTTTTTGGACTGAAGGCTTGGCTTAATTGCCTGGTCTAGAGAAGCTTGGCTTAATTGTCTGGCTTCATGTTTTTTGGATTAAAGGCTTGGCTTAATTGCCTGGTCTAGAGAAGCTTGGCTTAATTGTCTGGCTTCATGCTTTTTCAACTGAAGGCTTGGCTTAATTGACTGGTCTAGAGAAGCTTGGTTAATTGTCTGGCTTCATGCTTTTTGGATTAAAGACTTGGCTTAATTGCCCGGCCTAAAGAAGCTTGGCTTAATTGTCTGGCTTCATGCTTTTTGGATTGTAGGCTTGGCTTAATTGCCTGGCCTAAAGAAGCTTGGCTAAATTTTCTGGCTTAATGCTTTTTGGATTGAAGGCTTGGCTTAATTGCCTGGTCTAGAGAAGCTTGGCTGAATTGTCTGGCTTCATGCTTTTTGGATTAAAGGCTTGGCTTAATTAGGTGGTCTAGAGAAACTTGGCTTAATTGTCTGGCTTCATGCTTTTTGGATTAAAGGCTTGGCTTAATTGCCTGGTCTAGAGAAGCTTAGCTTAATTTTCTGGCTTCATGCTTTTTGGATTAAATACTTGGCTTAATTGCCTGATCTAGAGAAGCTTGGCTTTATTGTCTCTCTTCATGCTTTTTGGATTAAAGACTTGGCTTAATTGCCTGGTCTAGAGAAGCTTGGCTTAATTGTCTGGCTTCATGCTTTTTGGATTAAAGACTTGGCTTAATTGCCTGGTCTAGAGAAGCTCTGCTTTATTGTCTAGCTTCATGCTTTTTGGATTAAAGGCTTGGCTTAATTGCCTGGTCTAGAGAAGCTTGGCTTAATTATCTGGCTTTATGCTGCTTGGATTAAAGGCTTGGCTTAATTGCCTGGCCTAAAGAAGCTTGGCTTTATTGTCTGGCTTCATGCTTTTTGGATTGAAGGCTTGGCTTAATTGCCTGGTCTAGAGAAGCTCAGCTTAATTTTCAGGCTTCATGCTTTTTGTATTGAAGGCTTGGTTCAATTGCGTGGTTTAGAGAAGCTTGGCTTAATTGTCTGGCATACTGCTTTTTGGATTGAAGGCTTGGCTTAATTGCCTGGGGTAAAGAAGCTTGGCTTAATTGTCTGGCTTCATGCTTTTTGGATTAAAGATTTGGCTTAATTTCCTGGTCTAGAGAAGTTTAGCTTAATTGTGTGGCTTCATGCTGCTTGAATTAAAGGCTTGGCTTAATTGTCTGGTCTAGAGAATCTTGGCTTAATTGTCTGGCTTCATGCTTTTTGGATTAAAGACTTGGCATAATTGCCTGGTCTATAGAAGCTTAGGTTAATTGTCTGGCTTCATGCTTTTAGGATTAAAGACTTGGCTTAATTGCCTGGTCTAGAGAAGCTTGGCTTAATTATCTGACTACATGCTTTTTGGATTAAAGGCTTGGCTTAATTGCCAGGCCTAAAGAAGCTTGGCTTAATTGTATGGCTTCATGCTGCTTGCATTAAATGCTTGGTTTAATTTCCTGGCCTAAAGAAGCTTGACTTAATTGTCTGGCTTCATGCTGCTTGGATTAAAGGCTTGGCTTAATTTCCTGACCTAAAGAAGCTTGGCTTAATTGTCTGGCTTCATGCTGCTTGGATTGAAGCTTGGCTTAATTGCCTGGTCTAACGAATCTTGGCCTAATTGTCTGGCTTCATGCTTTTAGGATTAAAGACTTGGCTTAATTGCCTGGTCTAGAGAAGCTTGGCTTAATTGTCTGACTACATGCTTTTTGGATTAAAGGCTTGGCTTAATTGCCTGGCCTAAAGAAGCTTGGCTTAATTGTATGGCTTCTTGCTGCATGGATTAAAGGCTTGGCTTAATTGCCTGACCTAAAGAAGCTTGGCTTAATTGTCTGGCTTCATGCTGCTTGGATTAAAGGCATGGCTAAATTGTCTGGCTTCATGCTGCTTGGATTAAAGGCTTGGCTTAATTGCCTGGTCTATAGAATCTTAGCTTAATTGTCTGGCTTCATGCTTTTTGGATTGAAGGCTTGGCTTAATTGCCTGGCCTAAAGAAGCTTGGCTTAATTGTTTGACTTCTTGCTGCTTGGATTAAAGGCTTGGCTTAATTGTGTGGCAATAAAGAAGCTTGGCTTAATTGTCTGGCTTCTTGCTGCTTGGATTAAAGGCTTGGCTTAATTGCCTAGCCTAAAGAAGCTTGGCTTAATTGTCTGGCTTCTTGCTGCTTGGATTAAAGGCTTGGCTTAATTGCCTGGCCTAAAGAAGCTTGGCTTAATTGTCTGGCTTCATGCTTTTTTGACTGAAGGGTTGGCTTAATTGCCTGGTCTAGAGAAGCTTGGCTTAATTGTCTGGCTTCATGCTTTTTTGATTGAAGGCTTGGCTTAATTGCCTGGTCTAGAGAAACTTGGCTTAATTGTCTGGCTTCATGCTTTTTGGATTAAAGGCTTAGCTTAACTGCCTGGTCTAGAGAAGCTTGGCTTAATTGTCTGGCTTCATTCTGCTTGGATTGAAGGCTTGGCTTAATTTCCTGGCCTAGAGAAGCTTGGCTTAATTGTCTGGTTTCATGCTTTTTTGACTGAAGGCTTGGCTTAATTGCCTGGTTTAGAGAAGCTTGGCTTAATTGTCTGGCTTCATGCTTTTTGGATGAAAGTGATGGCTTAATTGTGTGGTCTAGAGAAGCTTGGCTTAATTGTCTGGCTTCATGCTTTTTGGATTAAAGGCTTGGCTTAATTGCCTGGTCTAGAGAAGCTTGGCTTAATTGTCTGGCTTCATGCTTTTTGGATTGAAGGCTTGGCTTAATTGCCTGGTCTAGAGAAGCTTGTCTTAATTGTCTAGCTTCGTGCTTTTTTAATTACAGACTTGGCTTAATTACCTGGTGTAGAGAAGCTTGGCTTTATTGTCTGGCTTCATGCTTTTAGGATTAAAGGCTTGGCTTAATTGCCTGGTCTACAGAAGTTTGGCTTAATTGTCTGGCTTCATGCTTTTTGGATTAAAGACTTGGCTTAATTGTCTGGCTTCATGCTTTTTGGATTAAAGACTTGGCTTAATTGCCTGGTCTAGAGAAGCTTGGCTTAATTATCTGGCTTCATGCTTTTTTGGATTGAAGGCTTGGCTTAATTGCCTGGCCTAAAGAAGTTTGGCTTAATTGTCTGGCTTCATGCTGCTTGGATTAAAGGCTTGGCTTAATTGCCTGGCCTAGAGAAGCTTGGCTTAATTGTCTGGCTTCATGCTCCTTGGATTAAAGGCTTGGCTTAATTGCCTGGCCTAAAGAAGCTTGGCTTAATTGTCTGGCTTCATGCTTTTTGGATTGAAGGCTTGGCTTAATTGCCTGGCCTAAAGAAGCTTGGGTTGATTGTCTGGCTTCATGCTTTTTGGATTGAAGGCTTGGCTTAATTGCCTGGTCTAGAGAAGCTTGGCTTAATTGTCTGGCTTCATGCTTTTTGGATTAAAGGCTTGGCTTAATAGCCTGGTCTAGAGAAGCTTGGCTTAATTGTCTGGCCTTAAGCTTTTTGGATTAAAGGTTTGGCTTATTTGCCTGGTCTAGAGAAGCTTGGCTTAATTGTCTGGCTTCATGCTTTTTGGATTAAAGACTTGGCTTAATTGCCTGGTTTAGAGAAGCTTGGATTAATTGCCTGGTTTAGAGAAGCTTGGATTAATTGTCTGACTTCATGCTGCTTGGATTAAAGGCTTGGCTTAATTGCCTGGTCTAGAGGAGCTTAGCTTAATTATCTGGCTTCATGCTACTTGGATTAAAGGCTTGGCTTAATTGCCTGGTTTAGAGAAGCTTGGCTTAACTGTCTGGCTTCATGCTTTTTGGATTAAAGGCTTGGCTTAATTGCCTGGTCTAGAGAAGCTTGGCTTAATTGTCTAGCTTCTTGCTTTTTGGATTAAAGGCTTGGCTTAATTACCTGGTCTAGAGAAGCTTGGCTTAATTGTCTGGCTTCATGCTTTTTGGAATGAAGGCTTGGCTTAATTGTCTGGTGTAGAGAAGCTTGGCTAAATTGTCTGGCTTCATGCTTTTTGGACTGAAGGCTTGGCTTAATTGCCTGGTCTAGAGAAGCTTGGCTTAATTGTCTGGCTTCCTGCTTTATGGATTAAAGGCTTGGCTTAATTGCCTGGTCTAGAGAAGCTTGGCTTAATTGTCTGGCTTCATGCTTTTTCGACTGAAGGCTTGGCTTAATTACCTGGTCTAGAGAAGCTTGGCTTAATTGTCTGGCTTCATTCTTTTTGGATTAAAGGCTTGGCTTAATTGCCTGGCCTAAAGAAGCTTTGCTTAATTGTCTGGCTTCATGCTTTTTGGTTTGTAGGCTTGGCTTAATTGCCTGGCCTAAAGAAGCTTGGCTTAATTGTCTGGCTTCATGCTTTTTGGATTAAAGGGTTCGCTTAATTGCGTGGTCTAGAGAAGCTAGGCTTAATTGTCTGGCTTCATGCTTTTTGGATTAAAGGCTTGGCTTAATTGCCTGGTCTAGAGAGGCTTGGCTTAATTGTTTGGCTTCATGCTTTTTGGATTAAAGACTTGGCTTAATTGCCTGGTCTAGAGAAGCTTGGCTTTATTGTCTGGCTTCATGCTTTTTGGATTACAGACTTGGCTTAATTGCCTGGTCTATAGAAGCTTAGCTTAATTGTCTGGCTTCATGCTTTTTGGATTAAAGACTTGGCTTAATTGCCTGGTCTAGAGAAGCTTGGCTTTATTGTGTGGCTTCATGCTTTTTGGATTAAAGACTTGGCCTATTTACCTGGTCTAGAGAAGCTTGGCTTAATTATCTGGCTTTATGCTGCTTGGATTAAAGGCTTGGCTTAATTGCCTGGCCTAAAGAAGCTTGGCTTTATTGTCTGGCTTCATTCTTTTTGGATTGAAGGCTTGGCTTAATTGCCTGGTCCAGAGAAGCTCAGCTTGAATTTCTGGCTTTTTGCTTTTGGATTGAAGGCTTAGCTTAATTGCCTGGTCCAGAGAAGCTTGGCTTAATTGTCTGGCTTCAAGCTTTTTGGATTAAATGCTTGGTTTAATTGTGTGGTCTAAAAAAGCTTGGCTTAATTGTCTGGCTTCATGCTGCTTGGATTAAAAGCTTGGCTCAATCGCCTGGCATAAAGAAGCTTGGCTTAATTATCTGGCTTCATGCTTTTTGGATTAAAGATTTGGCTTAATTGCCTGGTCTAGAGAAGCTTGGCTTAATTGTCTGGCTTCAAGCTTTTTGGATTAAATGCTTGGTTTAATTGTGTGGTCTGAAAAAGCTTGGCTTAATTGTCTGGCTTCATGCTGCTTGGATTAAAAGCTTGGCTCAATCGCCTGGCATAAAGAAGCTTGGCTTAATTGTCTGGCTTCATGCTTTTTGGATTAAAGACTTGGCTTAAATGCTTGGTCTAGAGAAGCTTGTCTTAATTGTCTGGCTTCATGCTTTTTGGATTAATGACTTGGCTTAATTGCCTGGTCTAGAGAAGCTTGGCTTAATTGTCTGGCTTCATGCTGCTTGGATTAAAGGCTTGGCTTAATTGCCTGGCCTAAACAAGCTTGGCTTAATGGTCTGGCTTCATGCTGCTTGGATTAAAGGCTTGGTTTAATTGCCTGGCCTAAAGAAGCTTGACTTAATTGTGTGGCTTCACGCTGCTTGGATTAAAGGCTTGGCTTAATTGCCTTACCTAAAGAAGCTTGGCTTAATTGTCTGGCTTCATGCTGCTTGGATTAAAGCTTGGCTTAATTGCCTGGTCTATTGAATCTTGGAGTAATTTTTTGGCTTCATGCTTTTTGGATTGAAGGCTTGGTTTTATTGCCTGGCCTAGAGAAGCTTGGCTTAATTGTTTGGCCTCTTGCTGCATGGATTAAAGGCTTGGCTTAATTGCCTGGCCTAAAGAAGCTTGGCTTAATTGTCTGGCTTCATGCTGCTTGGATTAAAGGCTTGGTTTAATTGCCTGGCCTAAAGAAGCTTGACTTAATTGTCTGGCTTCATGCTGTTTAGATTAAAGGCTTGGCTTAATTTCCTGACCTAAAGAAGCTTGGCTTAATTGTCTGGCTTCATGCTGCTTGGATTAAAGGCTTGGCTTAATTGTGTGGCTTCATGCTGCTTGGATTAAAGGCTTGGCTTAATTGCCTGGTCTAGAGAATCTTGGCTTAATTATCTGGCTTCTTGCTGCTTGGATTAAAGGCTTGGCTTAATTGCCTGGCCTAAAGAAGCTTGGCTTAATTGTCTGGCTTCATGCTTTTTTGAATGAAGGCTTGGCTTAATAGCCTGGTCTAGAAAAGCTTTGCTTAATTGTCTGGCTTCATGCTTTTTTGATTGAAGGCTTGGCTTAATTGCCTGGTCTAGAGAAGCTTGGCTTAATTGTCTGGCTTCATGCTTTTTTGATTGAAGGCTTGGCTTAATTGCCTGGTCTAGAGAAGCTTGGCTTAATTGTCTGGCTTCATTCTGCTTGGATTAAAGGCTTGGCTTAATTGCCTGGCCTAAAGAAGCTTGGCTTAATTGTCTGGCTTCATACTTTTTTTGACTGAAGGCTTGGCTTAATTGCCTGGCCTTAAGAAGCTTGGCTTAATTGTTTGGCTTCTTGTTGCTTGGATTAAAGGCTTGGCTTAATTGTGTGGCCTAAAGAAGCTTGTCTTAATTGTTTGGCTTCTTGCTGCTTGGATTAAAGGCTTGGCTTAATTGCCCGGCCCGAAGAAGCTTGGCTTAATTGTCTGGCTTCAAGCTTTTTGGATTAAAGGCTTGGCTTAATTGCGTGGTCTAGAGAAGCTTGGCTTAATTGTCTGGCTTCATGCTTTTTGGATTAAAGGCTTTGCTTAATTGCCTGGTCTAGAGAAGCTTGGCTTAATTGTCTGGCTTCATGCTTTTTGGATTAAACACTTGGCTTAATTGCCTGGTCTAGAGAAGCTTGGCTTTATTGTGTGGCTTCCTGCTATTTGGATTAAAGACTTGGCTTAATTGCCGGATCTAGAGAAGCTTGTCTTAATTGTGTGGCTTCATGCTTTTTCGATTAAAGACTTGGCTCAATTGCCTGGTCTAGAGAAGCTTGGCTTTATTGTCTGGCTTCATGCTTTTTGGATTAAAGGCTTGGCTTCATTGCCTGGTCTAGAGAAGCTTGGCTTAATTATCTGGCTTTATGCTGCTTGGATTAAAGGCTTGGCTTAATTGCCTGGCCTAAAGAAGCTTGGCTTTATTGTCTGGCTTCATGCTTTTTGGATTGAAGGCTTGGCTCAATTGCCTGGTCTAGAGAAGCTTAGCTTAATTTTCTGGCTTTATGCTTTTTGGATTGAAGGCTTGGCTTAATTGCCTGGTGTAGAGAAGCTTGGCTTAATTGTCTGGCTTTATGCTTTTTGGATTAAAGGCTTGGCTTAATTCCCTGGTCTATAGAAGCTTGGCTTAATTGTCTGGCTTCATGCTTTTTTGATTGAAGGCTTGGCTTAATTGCCTGGTCTAGAGAAGCTTGGCTTAATTGTCTGGCTTCATGATTTTTTGGATTAAAGATTTGGCTTAATTGCCTGGTCTAGAGAAGCTTGGCTTAATTGTCTGGCTTCATGCTTTTTGGATTAAAGACTTGGCTTAATTGCATGGTCTAGAGAAGCTTGGCTTAATTGTCTGGCTTCATGCTGCTTGGATTAAAGACTTGGCTTAATTGCCTGGTCTAGAGAAGCTTGGCTTAATTGTCTGGCTTCATGCTGCTTGGATTAAAGGCTTGGCTTAATTGCCTGGCCTAAAGAAGCTTGGCTTAATTGTCTGGCCTCATGCTGCTTGGATTAAAGGCTTGGTTTAATTGCCTGGCCTAAAGAAGCTTGACTTAATTGTCTGGCTTCATGCTGCTTGGATTAAAGGTTTGGCTTAATTGCCTGACCTAAAGAAGCTTGGCTTAATGGTCTGACTTCATGCTTTTTGGATTAAAGCTTGGCTTAATTGCCTGGTCTAGAGAATCTTGGCGTAATTTTCTGGCTTCATGCTTTTTGGATTGAAGGCTTGGCTTAATTGCCTGGCCTAGAGAAGCTTGGCTTAATTGTTTGGCTTCTTGCTGCATGGATTAAATGCTTGGCTTAATTGCCTGGCCTAAAGAAGCTTGGCTTAATTGTCTGGCTTCATGCTGCTTGGATTAAAGGCTTGGTTTAATTGCCTGGCCTAAAGAAGCTTGACTTAATTTTCTGGCTTCATGCTGCTTGGATTAAAAGCTTGGCTTAATTGCCTGACCTAAAGAAGCTTGGCTTAATTGTCTGGCTTCATGCTGCTTGGATTAAAGGCTTGGCTTAATTGCCTGGTCTAGAGAATCTTGGCTTAATTGTGTGGCTTCATGCTTTTTGGATTGAAGGCTTGGCTTAATTGTCTGGCCTAAAGAAGCTTGGCTTAATTGTTTGGCCTCTTGCTGCTTGGATTAAAGGATTGGCTTAATTGTGTGGCCTAAAGAAGCTTGGCTTAATTGTCTGGCTTCTTGCTGCTTGGATTAAAGGCTTGGCTTAATTGCCTGGCCTAAAGAAGCTTGGCTTAATTGTCTGGCTTCTTGCTGCTTGGATTAAAGGCTTGGCTTAATTGCCTGGCCTAAAGAAGCTTGGCTTAATTGTCTGGCTTCATGCTTTTTTGACTGAAGGCTTGGCTTAATTGCCTGGTCTAGAGAAGCTTGGCTTAATTGTCTGGCTTCATGCTTTTTTGATTGAAGGCTTGGCTTAATTGCCTGGTCTAGAGAAGCTTTGCTCAATTGTCTGGCTTCATGCTTTTTGGATTAAAGGCTTGGCTTAATTGTCTGGTCTAGAGAAGCTTGGCTTAATTGTCTGTCTTCATTCTGCTTGGATTAAAGGCTTGGCTTAATTGCCTGGCCTAGAGAAGCTTGGCCTAATTGTCTGGCTTCTTGCTGCTTTGATTAAAGGCTTGGCTTAATTGCCTGGCCTAAAGAAGCTTGGTTTAATTGCCTGGCTTCTTGTTGCTTGGATTAAAGGCTTGGCTTAATTGCCTGGCCTAAAGAAGCTTGGCTTAATTGTCTGGCTTTTTGCTGCTTGGATTAAAGGCTTGGCTAAATTGCCTGGCCTAGAGAAGCTTGGCTTAATTGTCTGGATTCATGCTTTTTGGACTGAAGGCTTTGCTTAATTGTCTGGTCTAGAGAAGCTTGGCTTAATTGTCTGGCTTCATGCTTTTTTGATTGAAGGCTTGGCTTAATTGCCTGGTCTAGAGAAGCTTGGCTTAATTGTCTGGCTTCATGCTTTTTGGATTAAAGGCTTGGCTTAGTTGCCTGGTCTAGAGAAGCTTGACTCAATTGTCTGGCTTCTTGCTGCTTGGATTAAAGGCTTGGCTTAATTGCCTGGTCTAGAGAAGCTTGGCTTAATTGTCTGGCTTCTTGCTGCTTGGATTAAAGGCTTGGCTTAATTGCCTGGCGTGAAGAAGCTTGGCTTAATTGTCTGGCTTCTTGCTGCTTGGATTGAAGGCTTGGCCTAATTGCCTGGCCTAAAAAAGTTTCGCTTAGTTGTCTGGCTTCTTGCTGCTTGGATTGAATGAGGTAGTGGTGAGGAGGGTCGTGAGAACCTTGCTGGCTTCTATCTTTCTCAAAAGTGGAAGTTGGCAGAACCCACCTGATGAGCCCTTTGGTAAGGGTGAAACCCTTATATGGTGTGTTTTAATTCAAAATATTATATATATATATATATATATATATATATATATATATATATATATACATATATATTATATATATATATATCTATATATATATATATATATATAATATATATATATATATATATATATATATATATATATATATATGCGTGTGTGTGTGTGTGTGTAAATATCTGTCACAATGGTATTCAATGCCGAATTCTACCCCTAGGAGTGTATATCCTATGGAAATTCATTTATGATAAATGTTTTTGGTTGAGTGAGGATTCGAACCTATGCCCTGAGCCGAAACAATGCCTGCAGGGACGGCTTAACAATCGTAAAGTCGCCCCTGCAGGCATTGTTTTGACTCAGGGCATAGGTTCGAATCGTTACTCAACCAAAAGCATTTATCATAAATGAATTTTCATAGGATATACACTCCCATGGATAGAATTCGGTATTGAATACCATTATGGGTGTTTATTATCATTATTACTATTATCTAAGCTACAACCCTTAGAATATTTTGTATATTTGTAATAAAATCATTAGAACAATCTTATCTTTTCTCTTTCAACAGGAAAAGCGAACTGTCACAGCTTCAGACTCCTGATATTGGGTGGTGAGTACAGGACAAGTAATATTTTGGTGTTTTGTAATAACTCTTACCTGAAGACCTTTTATTGAACACTCTTTTTATTCTTCTTAGCGTAGTTAGTAGTAGAATATGAGTCGTTGTATTTGAAGTGCCGAAAATAGGAGAGAGAGAGAGAGAGAGAGAGAGAGAGAGAGAGAGAGAGAGAGAGAGAGAGATAGAGAGAGAGAGAGAGAGAGAGAGAGAGAAGTACCATTTGCAAGAAGCTGATAAGGTTTGAAGTAAAGATAAAATGGTTTAATTGGTTAAAAGGCATATGCCACATCAAACAGACTTAAGGAAGCAACCTTATTGCTCCTTATTATAATGACCATTATAGCTTGGAGATTGAAACGTACTACACTCGTCTTTTCATATTTTTTTTGGCATCATAAATATCACATCAAGCAATCTACTGAGGCTTTGATCTCTCTCTCTCTCTCTCTCTCTCTCTCTCTCTCTCTCTCTCTCTCTCTCTCTCTTCCCCCAAGGCATACAGTATTCTTGTTGACATATGCTGTTATGAATATGTATCACTAACGCGAGTGATTTCCTTATTTCCTTTCCTCACTGGGCTATTTTTTCCTGTTGGAGCCCTTGGTCTTATAGCATCTTGCTTTATCAACTAGGGTTGTAGCTTAGCTAGTAATAATAATAATAATAATAATAATAATAATAATAATAATAATAATGTCCTAATTTATAAGTTACTCATAAACACTACGTATCAGGACTACAGTATCCTTGGACAGTTTTTGACCAATCTGTACATAATACAATTCCCAAAATGCTAATATCCGAACATCTGAAACCTAGTCTACTGACCTAAACCTCATGATCAAATCTGTGGAAATTAGTTGGCCTTTCAGGGAGATACTTAAGTCAGGTACTGGGGCCTGGGAGGCCGTTCAATAGCTCTGTGAAACTGGAGGAAACTCTGCAGTTGTTGTATGAAATGAAGTCAAATGATTGGACAGCAAGATGCAAGAAATGAAATGGAGACTGAAGTATAAATCAAGGTTAAAATCTAGGTACAGAAAGGGGTCGAAAGGACAATGCAAACACATTTAGGTAATGCCTACATTGCTTCTGCTTTAGGTGTATTGATGGCATTATTCCTCCATGTGAAGGTTGCATTAAAATGGTTTTAATTGGAGTACTTTATAAATGCTGATTCGGCTTTCACCCTTCACAGCTTATGGAGATGAGCAAGAGAATACAAGTTTGATGAGGAAGTAAAATCTCGAGTCCCTTCATGATAACAGCCAGGACATTCACGCTCACAGCCTGTTCCCATCCTTCTGTAGGGACTTAAAAATGTGAACTGGGAAGACCCTAAGGTACTAGTATAACAGATGTAGAAAAGGCAACTATAACGTTCAGTATCTTATCCAGTTCAGGAGTTTTGTGAATTTATCGGAGGGAAACATTAAACAGAATACCTGTTCGACTGTATTATTATTTATCATTATTGTTATTATTACTAGTTAAGCTACCCCCTGATTGGAAAAGCAGGATGCTAAAAGCCCAAGGCTTCCAAAAGGGAAAAAATAGACTAGTGAGGAAAGGAAATAAGGAAACAGATAGAATAGCGTGCCTTAGTGTAATCTTAAACAAAATAAGGGGTATTAGTTCAGTTTCAAACTAAGAAAACAGAGCTAGTTTACATACAATCTCTCTCACTTTGGTATAAGCATATCTCATAAAACAATTACTTGCTAGCAGAGTTGGGAGTTTTTGTCTATGAAATTTATGATAAAATTATTATTGCTACTATCCATAAGTGTCTTCAAACCTACTGCATCTTATAAATTCAATCATAAATCAACTTCAACAATCTCTGAAGAGTCAGTACAATCAAAAGTTCTCTAATTCAGTTGTCCAAATTCGATGGCGAGGCTATGAAGCATTCTTGAGCACTGTGTAGTCAGATAGTACAGAGACATAAAGTAAGTCACCATCAATAAACAGTGAGGTCCTCCCGTATGACATAGCAAATCGTACTTCCATTTGTGTGACCAGCCTCTTATGATATATTGGGCAGATGGGCAATTGAAACTGAGATATGGCAGAAGAAATGTATAACTCAGGTATGGAGAAAGGGACAAGGGCAGCTTATCAGGTTATATTGATATGTGATCTAATCAAGAAGCCAAAGCAATGAGGATAACATTTATCATTAAGTTTAGGTTAACACAGAAACACTTTATTTCCAGAATACTAAACATGTTGCATGCTGTCTCATTTTTATATCAATTATCCCTTTATATGTCTTGGGTGGTGCCATAGCCTCTGTACCATGGCATTCCACTGTCTTGAGTTAGAGTTCTCTTGCTTGAGGGTACACTCGGGTGCACTATTCTATCTAATTTCTCTTCGTCTTGTTTTGTTAAAGTTTTTACAGTTTATTTAGGAAATATTTATTCTAATGTTGTGACTGTTCTTAAAATATTCAATTTTTTCTTGTTTCCTTTCCTCACTGGGTTATTTTCCCTGTTGGGACCCCTGGGCTTATAGCCTCCTGCTTTTTCAACTAGAGTTGTAGCTAAACAAGTAATAATAATAATAATAATAATAATAATAATAATAATAATAATAATAATAATAATAATAATAATAATAATAATAATGATAATAATAATAATAATAATAATGTCTCATAAGAGATAGGACAGACACACGTTGCACCACAAAATTAAACCTGGCTCTATATTCTCTTATGTTTTAGAATCCTGTTACTGC
>NC_090728.1:111446565-111451565 GCF_036898095.1 Palaemon carinicauda | reverse complement strand
ATACCAAAATATCACAAATTCTATAGGGAACTAGAATATATATAGATAGGGCAACTTACGCTTCGGATATGTCCACAATAATTCAAACTTTAAAGAATGCCATTATGAAAAAAATAAATCGATCAATAAGGATAAAAATGAGAGAGTGAGAGAGAGAGAGAGAGAGAGAGAGAGAGAGAGAGAGAGAGAGAGAGAGAGAGAGAGAGAGAGAGAGAGAAATTTTAAGGAAGACATTAATGCCATGAGTTCTGTAATAAGTATAAATAACGTTTAAGAAATCACATCAAATTGCTAATACTTTCACGTAATTTATTTTCAAATCTGAAGATCTACGTTCGTGTTTTCAAGAAAATAAGCTTCGCATGTTATCATTTAACTCATAGCAATAGTGCGTACATTATTTATTTACTTATTTTTAAAGGAAAACGTGTGAATATTTACGTAGATAAAACCAGCCCGCTGTATACCTAAGCCTAGACCTATACTCGCCCACGACTAACGTTGTCATGGCAACTCTCGTATGGGCGTAAGAACTCTCCAATGATAAAATAGATGAAATTACTCTTTCCCGAAGATTATTCTTTGATAAATATTTAACCAAACGTCATATTGAACAATGAATTATAATCGATGTTACTACAGCAAGCTCATATTTTGAAGCAAGCATCGTATAAACTATATTAGAGTAAACAGCTGGCTAAACTTTCCCCAACTCGAAAGCGCGAAGTTCAAAACATCTACACATACAAGGAAACACCCATAGAACAATATCAATCGATATACTACACATGGAAATTCAAATGTTACACTCACATTTCACATTGATGTACCGCTGCAGGTTAAAACCTCATATACGAAACGATAAAAACCGCGACCGCGTACATTTTCACTTCACTGTTGAATCAAGACTGACGCATTATGACGTTGGCAGATGGTTTTACCAGATCATCTGATTCAATTCGTTGCATTGAGTCAAATGAGAGTCTTTTTTCCATAGAATCGAAAATTAAAAAATGGATAATTTGTTTTTATTTGCTCATATGTCAAATACTATTTCTATTCATGTTTCGTATTTAAAAGTAATTAAGTTTATGTTCATTTTCATAAGATAAACGATAAGAAAAGTTGAAGTTATGGTGCTGTGGGTGGAGTGTTGGTGATGTTGGTGATGATGAAGGGGTAGAAGGAGGATATTATTAGATATTGTATCTAAAACTAATTGCTATTATGTTCATTTTCATAAAATAGACGATAGAAATATTGCATTAGCGAGAATGAAGGACCTTACCGAACAAAACCTCCTCCAGCCATACCTCAAACTGTGTAAGCTAATCATAGGCCTAGGCCGACTTTTTGGAAATTAGCATATATCCTTTACCGAATAAGTTAAACAACAGCTATGAGTTCTTATGTGGTTTAGCAGCCATTTCATAGGAGGCTAGTGCCAATATTGCATCTCAGGCGGCTAACTGTAGGCATTTTAACCCTGGAACGGTACGGTGGGTCGTCCACGACCCCAAGCGTCAAAAAAAAAGAGGTTTTTCTCACGTGACTCACCCCCGTGACTGAATTTGTGGGTGATCGACCTGCAGTAGGTGTCTCGCCTACACGCTCTAGTAGTGTCCAGATGTGCATTGCTGTAGCTGTACTCCTTCCCCGATTTCTGAGACGCGTCGGGGTCGAGCGCGACCGAGTTTACCCTTCTAAGGTAATTTGCATAATTATCAAAGTTATTACGTATTATGAAATTGTCGTAGAATGGTGCAACTTGTATAGGTTATCAGTTGTGGAAAGTCTTGTTGGATTGTTTGGCTACCATGTGCATGATTTTTTTTTTAGTTAAAATGTCGTTCATCACCACGAGGACCATTTTACCGCGAGTGCCCCTTTTTCATTTTTTTTCAATTTTTTGCCAAGTCATTTTTCCGTAAGATATTGCCAAATAGTGTCGTAAAACTTTTGCTTTTTTAGTGTTGGAAAGTGTGTCTAGATGATCTGGCTATCCATGCGTGATTTTGTTTTTGTCAGATACGACGTAGTTATTGGTATATGGGGTATTTAACTGCGGTTGCCAATTTCTGTTTTTTTTCAATATTTGTAAAAATTTACTACGTAGTAAGGAATTGCCGTATATTATTGATTTTTTTTTCATGTTTATGTGTTAGAAAGTGTGCCTTGATAGTTGGGCTAACACGTGCATGTCTTTTTTTTTTATCTGAGATGCCGTATATTAGAATGTTGGGCATTTTTCCGCGAGTGCCCCTTTTTATTTGTTTTGCATTTTTTTGCTTAGTTATGTTACCGTAAGGAATTGGCAAGTAGCGTCGCAAAACTTATATTTTTATAGTGTTGGAGAGTGTTTCTAGATGATCTGGCTACCGATGCCTATCTTTTTTTTAGCCAGATATAGCGTATATATAGGTATGTGTTCGATTTTCCTGTGATTGCCATTTTTTCGTTTTTTCCCATTTCTTTCAAAATTACTACGTACTAAGGAACTATCACAGAGTAATGATTCATTTAGATGTTTATTTTTCGGAAAATGTGCCTTGATGGTTTGCCTAGCACGTGGCTGAAATTTTTTTTTCTGAAATGCGTTTAATAAAATGTTGGGCATTTTTCCGCGAGTGCCCCTTTTTATTTGTTTTGCATTTTTTTACTTAGTCATGTTACCGTAAGGAATTGGCAAGAAGTGTCGCAAAACTTATATTTTTATAGTGTTGGAAAGTGTTTCTAGATGATCTGGCTACCCCTGCCTATCTTTTTTTTAGCCAGATATGGCGTATATATAGGTATGTGTTCGATTTTCCTGTGATTGCCCTTTTTTCGTTTTTTCCCATTTCTTTCAAAATTACTACGTACTAAGGAACTATCACAGAGTAATGATTCATTTATATGTTTATTTGTCGGAAAATGTGCCTTGATGGTTTGCCTAGCACGTGGCTGAAATTTTTCTTTTTTCTGAAATGCCGTATATTAGAATGGCCATTTTTCCGCGAGTGCCCCTTTTTATTTGTTTTGCATTTTTTTGCTTAGTCATGTTACCGTAAGGAATTGGCAAGTAGTGTCGCAAAACTTATAATTTTATAGTGTTGGAAAGTGTTTCTAGATGATCTGGCTACCCATGCCTATCTTTTTTTTAGCCAGATATGGCGTATATATAGGTATGTGTTCGATTTTCCTGTGATTGCCCTTTTTTCGTTTTTTCCCATTTCTTTCAAAATTACTACGTACTAAGGAACTATCACAGAGTAATGATTCATTTAGATGTTTATTTGTCGGAAAATGTGCCTTGATGGTTTGCCTAGCACGTGGCTGAATTTTTTTTTTTTTTCTGAAATGCCGTATATTAGAATGTTGGCCATTTTTCCGCGAGTGCCCCTTTTTATTTGTTTTGTATTTTTTTGCTTAGTCATGTTACCGTAAGGAATTGGCAAGTAGTGTCCCAAAACTTATATTTTTATAGTGTTGGAAAGTGTTTCTAGATGATCTGGCTACCCATGCCTATCTTTTTTTTAGCCAGATATGGCGTATATATAGGTATGTGTTCGATTTTCCGGTGATTGCCATTTTTTCGTTTTTTCTTATTTCTTTCAAAATTACTACGTACTAAGGAACTATCACAGAGTAATGATTCATTTAGATGTTTATTTGTCGGAAAATGTGCCTTGATGGTTTGCCTATTACGTGGCTGAAATGTTTTTTTTCTGAAATGCCGTATATTAGAATGTTGGCCATTTTTCCGCGAGTGCCCCTTTTTATTTGTTTTGCATTTTTTTGCTTAGTCATGTTACCGTAAGGAATTGGCAAGTAGTGTCGCAAAACTTATATTTTTATAGTGTTGGAAAGTGTTTCTGGATGATCTGGCTACCCATGCCTATCTTTATTTTTAGCCAGATATGGCGTATATATAGGTATGTGTTCGATTTTCCTGCGATTGCCACTTTTTCGTTTTTTCCCATTTCTTTCAAAATTACTACGTACTAAGGAACTATCACAGAGTAATGATTCATCTAGATGTTTATTTGTCGGAAAATTTTGTTTACTTCTTTTTTGATTGAATATCATCAAATCTTTTTAGCTAGAATATTATATTGTTTTACATTTTTTTTTTTCGATTTTATTTCCCTTCAAAAAATTTTTTTTGGGTCAGAATTTTAATTTTATAGTCGTAAAATAATCGACAATTATCCAGCAACCCACCATACAATTTTTATGCATATCCAAGAATAATTAGATTAGTAAATAACACCTTGAAATTGACATACCCTTCCTACATTTCAGGTGGCAGATTAGGGAGTCTGAGTCAGTGTGGTTGGCGGCCATTTTGTGGACATATCCGAAGCGTAAGTTGCCCTATCTATATATATTCTAGTTCCCTATAGAATTTGTGATATTTTGGTATATTTTTACCTGCATGAATATCATATTATATATTAAATATATGTATTTTTTTACGAAATTTCTAAGTACTCAAAAAATTACCTTTAGATATGGCCCCTGATATAAATGTAATTTACAAAATAATGAAGATTTTTTTACATATTTCTATTTTAGGATAACATATGTTTATTCCCTAAAAAAATTAGCCACTTCCTATTTCATTTGGGTACCCAAAAAAATTCATGAAATTTGGTCAAATTTTTTTGGCCAAAAAAAGTTACCCTTTTTTTCTCATTTCAGATCTTCACCTCCATGGGTCTGACTTCATCCAAAATACACCAAGATGTGTCCTAAACATTCAAGAATCAATTCCTAAAAGGATTTGTGTATATATGTATAATTTTTTTTACTCTACTTAATTTTTTAAAATATTTATAATAAATAGTTTTTCTGCAGATGAGTAGTATTTATCTTTACAGTTGTTTTAAGCATTCATTGAAGTTTTTTTTTGGCAAAAGAAAAAAGGAGGTTACTGCAAAAACTGATTTTTCAAGAATTTTTTTTGCCGTCGGGGTCGCGCGCGTCCGAGTATACCCTTAAAGGGGTGTCCGAGGAGC
>NC_090728.1:111431565-111439065 GCF_036898095.1 Palaemon carinicauda | reverse complement strand
ATTATTATTATTATTATTATTATTATTATTATTATTATTACTTGTTTAGCTACAACTCTAGTTGAAAAAGCAGGAGGCTATAAGCCCAGGGGTCCCAACAGGGAAAATAACCCAGTGAGGAAAGGAAACAAGAAAAAATTGAATATTTTAAGAACAGTCACAACATTAGAATAAATATTTCCTAAATAAACTGTAAAAACTTTAACAAAACAAGACGAAGAGAAATTAGATAGAATAGTGCACCCGAGTGTACCCTCAAGCAAGAGAACTCTAACTCAAGACAGTGGAATGCCATGGTACAGAGGCTATGGCACCACCCAAGACATATAAAGGGATAATTGATATAAAAATGAGACAGCATGCAACATGTTTAGTATTCTGGAAATAGTGTTTCTGTGTTAACCTAAACTTAATGATAAATGTTATCCTCATTGCTTTGGCTTCTTGATTAGATCACATATCAATATAACCTGATAAGCTGCCCTTGTCCCTTTCTCCATACCTGAGTTATACATTTCTTCTGCCATATCTCAGTTTCAATTGCCCATCTGCCCAATATATCATAAGAGGCTGGTCACACAAATGGAAGTACGATTTGCTATGTCATACGGGAGGACCTCACTGTTTATTGATGGTGACTTACTTTATGTCTCTGTACTATCTGACTACACAGTGCTCAAGAATGCTTCATAGCCTCGCCATCGAATTTGGACAACTGAATTAGAGAACTTTTGATTGTACTGACTCTTCAGAGATTGTTGAAGTTGATTTATGATTGAATCTATAAGATGCAGTAGGTTTGAAGACACTTATGGAAAGTAGCAATAATAATTTTATCATAAATTTCATAGACAAAAACTCCCAACTCTGCTAGCAAGTAATTGTTTTATGAGATATGCTTATACCAAAGTGAGAGAGATTGTATGTAAACTAGCTCTGTTTTCTTAGTTTGAAACTGAACTAATACCCCTTATTCTGTTTAAGATTACACTAAGGCACGCTATTCTATCTGTTTCCTTATTTCCTTTCCTCACTAGTCTATTTTTTCCCTTTTGGAAGCCTTGGGCTTTTAGCATCCTGCTTTTCCAATTAGGGGGTAGCTTTACTAGTAATAATAACAATAATAATACATAATAATGCAGTCGAACAGGTATTCCCTACAGACCCAATCCAGGATAAGCTGGACTCCACATCAAGAGTGGAGATGATTCTTTCACTGGAATGCCCATTGATGTTCTTAAGGAACATAAGGGGTCCGTGAGGACCTCCCAAAGCAGGAGGGGCTTAAGGGCGTTGGTAGTACGGAGGGTGCCTTTTTCTTGATAGTAAAAGAATGTAGTCAGTCAGCAATTTAACTTTAGCCTTATGCCCGTTGGTCTGGGGTGAGATATGAAGTGACAGTTCAGGACTAGCTTCAGTATCTCATCCTGGGTCAGCAAAGGGGAGAAAGTTGAAATATTGATTTAGTCCTGTTAATTTTCTGGTATGTGAAAATGGCTGCCATTGATAGAAATCAGTATTTTAGAGATTGTTTTAATTTTCCGCGCCCAGCCATGATCCTCGAGTGACTGGGGGGTGTGGAAAATATTGTATGGGTAGGGGAGGTCCTGGGGGTGGTTGACTTCATCGTCACCGTCATTCAGTGTCGGATTCTTCTTCTTTTATATGCTCCTCAAATACCAAGTCCTTGAGAGATTCTCCAAATGGCTGTCCACTCCTCATTCACGAGGAGTGACTGACACTCTCCCCGTGATCACCTCAGCCAATCAGGAAGCAGCTTGGGACTCACTAGACCTGGGAGCTGAGTGAAAGAACAGCTTGCCTGATGCTGAGCCCCACTTTGGAAGCATCTCGCCCAATCAGTGCCCAGCAATGGGAGCCCAGCCCAGCATTAACCAGACTCCGTCTAACTCCGACAACTATGAGCGTAACTACAGCCTGACTGTAATGGATTCCCACCTGGCGAGTGCTTCAGCTAATCGGAAAACTTCTCTGCCCCCGACTTGGTACCGCCTCACAGAGATCAATCAACGACATCATCCAGGCTGACATCAACGCAGCCTTCAATGCTGTCCAATTTCAGCCCATCACTGTGGATTTTATGCCTGGTTACCTCTATTGGAATGTGAAAACTCATAAAGCAGGGAACCCACTCCTCCCTATCATTAGCCAGTGCCCAACTCTGACGTACCAGCCTGCTAAGAGGCTCAAAGTCTCCTGACCCTTTATGTTCCTTGCAAGTACAGCATGGCTTCTTTTACGGAGTTCCTGATGAACATCAAAGGGCATTCCAGTGAAAGAGTCATCACTTCTCTTGATGTGGAGTCACTTTTCACGAATGTTCCTGTAGACAAGACCATCAAGGTTATCCTGGATTGGGTCTACAGTATAGGGATGATGCGACCCCTCCACTTAACATTCCTAAAAATGTACGAAGAAGGTCCCTTTCACTACCCATCGTGGGCACATGTACATAAAAAAGGATGGTGTGGTGATGGGCTCTCCTCTAGGTGTCCTCTTCACCAACTTAACATGGGAGTAGTTGGGGAGCGAACTTTTCCCGTGTAGAAAACCCAGAAATATATATCTGCTACATCAACGATACCTTTGTAAAAGCCCCCTCTTCTGACTACATACGCGAACTTCGCAAGACTTTTGAGTTGTGAGGCTCCCTTAGATTTATGCTGGAGCATCATGACAATAGCCACCTTTCCATCTCGGATGTCCTGGTCTTGACTGCTAAGCATGGATTCAATACCGCTGTCTACACGAAACTCACGAATTTATGCCTTTGCTTGAATGGCGGTTTTGAATGTCCAATTAGGTACAAGACCTCTACCATGGGAGCCTATGTTCGTCAGGCCCTCTCCCATTGTTTTTCCTGGACAGACATCCACAAGAAACTGGATAGGATTACCCAGGTTCTTGTGAACAATGACTACTCTAACAGGCAGGTCAACCAAGATGCTAAATGTGCTATTGATGATTGGTATGAGACTGAGCCCAGCAGTACTTCGAAAGTAATTATGTACTACAAGGGCTTTATGCTCAAGCAGTACCAGGAAGATGAGAAGGCTATGAAGGAGATTATTAGGAACAATATCACGACCACACACGTAGAAGCTGACATCAACTTGATAATTTTATTATCAAACAACAAGGACTAGATCCCTATTTATGAACAACCCGGCCCCTCCCATGGAGGACTTTCTGACAAAGTCTAATGTTGTCTACTCCCACGAATGCTCAGTCCGAGGGTGCGCCGCCTGTTATATTGGGAGGACGATGATGAGACTTTTTGAATATTTGTCTTATCTAGTGCAGCTGCGTGCTATTAAGATGCACCAACTCCTGGTGCAAAACAAAAGCATCAAAAGATAAGACACCATTGGCAATACCCCGATCATCGGCAATGCCCCAGACAGCAGAAGACTAAGTATCCTCAGCATTGGAAATTGTAAGAAAGGCATCGCATGCTCCAAGGCATTTGTGAAAGCCAAATTGCAAACTACGGAACAGGTTATTACCTTCAGTACAGCCATTTAGACGTTTTGCCAAAAGACTTTAAAAACTTTGATAATATGGAAGGTATGGAAAACAACAGACAAATTACGAGCTAAATACCATTTGGGTGTACAACGCCATAAGCATGTACGTCCATCAAGTGTGTGTTAATTTTACGGGACCGAAGTTTAGCCTCAGGAAAACAGGAATGAGGAAGATAAATTTTCTCGTTACTCTGCTTACTATCAAACACAGCTTCCATATCCAAAAAGGTTACCTTTTCCTTTGGACAGGGAAAATTCTCATTCAAGAAAAGAAGAGGTTCAGCATTTTTATGCAATTGTAATCAATTCAAAAGCAAACAATCCCTCAACCAGAAAGAAGGGGTCCAATGTAGTACTTTCTGGCCAATCAGAGGACCCCATAACTCTCTAGTGGTAGTATCTCAACGGTTGGCTGGTGCCCTGGCCAACCTACTACCTAAAATAGGGGAAAGGCAACCTCTAGATAAACCACTAGGCACCCATTGATCTTCTATTATGCATGTGCACACACACTTAATACACACACACACACGCACACACACACACACACACACACATATATATATATATATATATATATATATATATATATATATATATATATATATAGGTAGTAGGTTGGCCAGGGCACCAGCTGCCCGTTGGGATACTACCGCTAGAGAGTTAAGGGGTCCTGCAACTGGCCACACGGTACTACATTGAATTCTTCTCTATGGTTACGGTTCTTTCCCTTTGCCTACATATTCACCAAATAGTCTGCCCTATTCTTCACAAATTCTCCTCTGTCCTCATACACCTGACAACACTGAGATTACCAAACCACTCTTCTTCACCCAAGGGGTTAACTACTGTACTATAATTGTTCAGTGGCTACTTTCCTCTCGGTAAGGGTAGAAGAGACTCTTTAGCTATGGTAAGCAGCTCTTCTAGGAGAAGGACACTCCAAAATCAAACCATTGCTCTCTAGTCTTGGGTAGTGTCATAGCCTCTGTACCATGGTCTTCCACTGTCTTGGGTTAGAGTTCTCTTGCTTGAGGGTACACTCGGCCACACTATTCTATTTAATTTCTCTTCCTCATGATTTGTTAATGTCTTTATAGTTTATTTCGGAAATATTTATTTGAATGCTGTTACTCTTCTTAAAATATTTTATTTTCCCTTGTTTCCTTTCCTCACTGGGTTATTTTCCCTGTTGGGGCCCCTGGGCTTATAGCATCCTGCTTTTCCAGCTAGGGTTGTAGCTTAGCAGTTAATAGTAATAATAATAATAATATATATTTATATGTATATATATACATATATATATATATATATATATATATATATATATATATATACTGTTTATACATTATACATATATATATATATATATATATATATATATATATATATATATATATATACATTTCTTTTCTCATTTATAAATGGGACTGCATTTGAATTATCTAGTTTCAAAATGTATTCTTTATGATGTTGCCATCCACATGCTATTCTTCACTTTTCCCTTCAAGCCTTTTCTAAGATATTCATATTGCCATCAAGTACCCGACACAGTGTTTAAGTCTCCATAGGTGCACTTGGTGATGTCAAAATGTGCATTTATCAAGTCATTAACAGAATAAATGCAACTCTCTCTCTCTCTCTCTCTCTCTCTCTCTCTCTCTCTCTCTCTCGCTCTCTCTCTCTCTCTCTCTCTCTCTCTCTCTCTCTATATATATATATATATATATATATACATATATATATATATATATATATATATATATATATATATATATATATACCGTATATATATATATATATATATATATATATATATATATATATATATACCGTATATATATATATATATATATATATATATATATATATATATATGTATATATAAGATATATACATATATATATATATATCTATATATATATAAAGATATATATATATATATAAATATATATATATATATATATATATATATATATATATATATTTACATATATATCTATATATATATATGTATATATATATATATATATATATATATATATATACACAGTGTGTGCGCACATGCATAATAGAGGATCCATGGATGCCTAGTGGTTTATCAAGAGGTTGCCTTTCCCCTATTTTAGGTTGTAGGTTGGCCAGGACACCAGCCAACAGTTGAGATACTACTGCTAGAGAGTTATGGGTCCTCTAACTGGCCAGAAAGTACTACATTGGACCCTTCTTTCTGGTTAGGGTTCATTTACACTTTGCCTACACTTACACCGAATAATCTGGCCTATTCTTTACATATTCTTCCCTGTCCTCATACACCTAATAACACTGAGATTACCAAACCATTTTTCTTCTCTCAAGGGGTTTACTACTGCATTGTAATTGTTCAGTGGCTACTTTCCTCTTGGTAAGGCAGAAGAGAATCTTTAGCTGTGGTAAGCAGCTTTTCTAGGAGAAGGCCACTCGAAAATCAAACCATTGTTCTCTAGTCTTGGGTAGTGCTATAGCCTCCGTACCATGGACTTCCACTGTCTTCGGTTATAGTTATCTTGCTGGAGGGTACACTATTCTATCTAATTTTTCTTCCTATTGTTTTGTTAGAGTTTTTATAGTTTATATAGGAAATATTTATTTTAATGTTGCTACTGTTCTTTAAATATTTTATTTTCCCTTGTTTCCTTTCTTCACTGAGCTATTTTCCCTGTTGGAGCCCCTGGGCTCATAGCATCCTGCTTTTCCATCTAAGATTGTAGCTTAGCAATTATTATTATTACTATTAATAATAATAATGATAATAATAGTAATAATAATATTTCTTTATCTTCCTCTCCAGCATTGATTGTCAAAACTATCGTTACTGTCCTCCCTTCAGTTGAAGTGGCTATCCCGGATGGTTCTTAGCCTTACAAGATGTGCTGTATATATATGTATATATATATATATATATATATATATATATATATATATATATATATATATATATATATATGTATATATATATATATATATATATATATATATATATATATATAAACTCAAAATAATTCAAATGAACTTTCTTTCCCCATTCTAATATTAGAGATCTCTGAACGTTTTTTTTATGCGCGTTACTTGTTCTAGTACTTGTGAGTTATTACTAATTTCAAGTCAATAATCGTGCCATATCGAGTTCAAAATTGCTTAGAAAAAAAAAAGAAGTGTGGTTCAATGCTTACTATTCTGACAGTTTTAGAAACAGGTCATCGACATCATATGTTGAGATGCCATTACCTGAATTGCTATAGCCCTAATCCAATTGAATTTTGATGGAATACCAATTCAATATTGTTGGCAATATGTGAATTATCATCACACTACATTGTTAATGTACTAATTTTCTTTCCTTTTTGTTCATAATAATGTGACTTTTGACGACTTTTTTTAGAAATAAATGTTGATGAAAAGTCTGAAAATAATGAATACATGTGAAGTGTCTGTTCACCGCTGCATGATATACAAGTATTCTAATCAGCATCATAAGGATGATTTAAGGACACGAAATCAATATGTTTTGCGTTTTTATATTTGATTTTATAGTAATTGTTTACAACACCACGCTCTCCATTTACTCCAAAATAATGCAATCCTGCAGTTCTCATCTTCTTGCTCAGTGATTAGGTGGTTATTTAGATAATTAGCAAGATATGTTGAGGAAGAGGGAAGGGGTTATAAAAAAAAAATAGCTCTGTTTCCTCACCAAACGACTTAGAACTGATATGTGAACATAGTCAACCAAACAGAATTCGTGATGCCAGCGTACATTTAATATCCTGTATATTCAAAATATACTTAATCAAAAATTGAGTGATTACTCAAAAGTATCACTATTTGTAAATTGCATATTTTATGGATACTTTTGAGTAATAAATCTATCTCTAATTAAGTATATTTTGAATATACAGTATATCAAATGTAC
>NC_090728.1:111419065-111424065 GCF_036898095.1 Palaemon carinicauda | reverse complement strand
AGCATAAATCTAAGGGAGCCTCACAACTCAAAAGTCTTGAGAAGTTCGCGTATGTAGTCAGAAGAGGGGGCTTTTACAAAGGTATCGTTGATGTAGCAGACATATATTTCTGGGTTTTCTATACGGGAAAAGTTCGCTCCCCAACTACTCCCATGTAAAGTTGGTGAAGAGGACACCTAGAGGAGAGCCCATCACCACACCATCCTTTTTTATGTACATGTGCCCACGATGGGTAGTGAAAGGGACCTTCTTCGTACATTTTTAGGAATGTTAAGTGGAGGGGTCGCATCATCCCTATACTGTAGACCCAATCCAGGATAACCTTGATGGTCTTGTCTACAGGAACATTCGTGAAAAGTGACTCCACATCAAGAGAAGTGATGACTCTTTCACTGGAATGCCCTTTAATGTTCATCAGGAACTCCGTAAAAGAAGCCATGCTGTACTTGCAAGGAACATAAAGGGTCAGGAGACTTTGAGCCTCTTAGCAGGCTGGTACGTCAGAGTTGGGCACTGGCTAATGATAGGGAGGAGTGGGTTCCCTGCTTTATGAGTTTTCACATTCCAATAGAGGTAACCAGGCATAAAATCCACAGTGATGGGCTGAAATTGGACAGCATTGAAGGCTGCGTTGATGTCAGCCTGGATGATGTCGTTGATTGATCTCTGTGAGGCGGTACCAAGTCGGGGGCAGAGAAGTTTTCCGATTAGCTGAAGCACTCGCCAGGTGGGAATCCATTACAGTCAGGCTGTAGTTACGCTCACAGTTGTCGGAGTTAGACGGAGTCTGGTTAATGCTGGGCTGGGCTCCCATTGCTGGGCACTGATTGGGCGAGATGCTTCCAAAGTGGGGCTCAGCATCAGGCAAGCTGTTCTTTCACTCAGCTCCCAGGTCTAGTGAGTCCCAAGCTGCTTCCTGATTGGCTGAGGTGATCACGGGGAGAGTGTCAGTCACTCCTCGTGAATGAGGAGTGGACAGCCATTTGGAGAATCTCTCAAGGACTTGGTATTTGAGGAGCATATAAAAGAAGAAGAATCCGACACTGAATGACGGTGACGATGAAGTCAACCACCCCCAGGACCTCCCCTACCCATACAATATTTTCCACACCCCCCAGTCACTCGAGGATCATGGCTGGGCGCGGAAAATTAAAACAATCTCTAAAATACTGATTTCTATCAATGGCAGCCATTTTCACATACCAGAAAATTAACAGGACTAAATCCATATTTCAACTTTCTCCACTTTGCTGACCCAGGATGAGATACTGAAGCTAGTCCTGAACTGTCACTTCATATCTCACCCCAGACCAACGGGCATAAGGCTAAAGTTAAATTGCTGACTGACTACATTCTTTTACTATCAAGAAAAAGGCACCCTCCGTACTACCAACGCCCTTAAGCCCCTCCTGCT
Source organism: Palaemon carinicauda (assembly GCF_036898095.1). NCBI lineage: Eukaryota > Metazoa > Arthropoda > Malacostraca > Decapoda > Palaemonidae > Palaemon > Palaemon carinicauda. The sequence goes on along the minus strand of NC_090728.1, from coordinate 111,422,651 downwards.
TTGGGAGGTCCTCACGGACCCCTTATGTTCCTTAAGAACATCAATGGGCATTCCAGTGAAAGAATCGTCTCCACTCTTGATGTGGAGTCCAGCTTATCCTGGATTGGGTCTGTAGGGATGATTCGACCACTCCACTCACTTTTCTTGAACATATCCACTGCACACTCCTGGAAATATGTGTGAAGAAAGACCCTTTCACTACCCATTGCTGGCACATGCACATGCAAAAGGATGGTGTGGCGCTGGGCTCTCCTCTTGGCATCATCTTTGCAAGCTTTTACATAGAGTCGACGAGGAGTTTTTTCACGTGTAGATCGCCCTGAAATATATGTACACTACATCGACGACACCTTTGTAAAAGTCAAACTGTACTGCAAGGGCTATGAAGGAGGTTATCAGGAGTAACGTCACGGCCACACTAGTAGAAACTGAGATTAACTTGATGATCTATTATCAAACAACAAGGACTAAATCCCTCGTTATGAAGAACAAACTGGCCCCTCTGTGTAGGACTTTCTGAAGAAGTCTAATGTCATCTATTCCTACCAATGCCCAGTCCATGGATGGCGTGGTTACTATATTGGAATGACTATGATGAGACTTTCCAAATGTTTGTCCTGTCATGTTCAGCAGGATACTATTAAGATACACCAACTCCTGGTTCACAACAAAAACATAAAAAGAGAAGACATCAATAGCAATAACACGATCATATGCAAAGCCCCAGACAGCAGAGGACTAAGAATCGTGGAGGAGCTGCTCATACAGCAGGAAAAGCCAAACTTCAATACTATACAATAAGTGTTCCCCTCCTACCAATAGAACACCAACCAACCTCTCACCAACATTGACGAGTATCAAGACGATCATCGACCTGACAACCTACCTCTGACTGAGACTCTACCAGCAAGACCCTCATCCAGTCGGGAAGCAGTTCGCGACTCACTGGACCTGGGAGCTGAGTGGCAGAACAACTTGCCTGTCACAGAACCTTGCTCAGGGAGCGTCTCAACCAATCAGCACCCGAAACTAGGAGCCCAGCCCAGTATTATTCAGATCCTGTCTAAATCTGACAACTGTGAGTGTAGCAGCACCCTGACTGTGACAGATCCCCTTCCGGCGATGGGAGAGCTGCTCCATCCTTGACTCTGTATTACCTCCGTTCACGGGAATCAATCAACTATCAGCGCCTGGATTGACTACCCCATCGACCTGCATAATTATAGTCAGCTCAGCTTACATTATTCCACTTCTAGCCCAAAGATGAGGGGAAACACTATGCATCCTTTCAAAACACGTTGCAGCCGACTCTTTTGCACCCTGTATTTGACAAGTTAACTTCAAGTAAACTTTTAGTATAATCTTAGAATTCAACTTGTATTCAAATCATGTTCATCATAGCGTAGCATATGAAAAGAAATAGTCAGGACTGCTGAATAATCTTACAATGATTGGTAAAAATGATAATTATATTTTTTGGTCATTTTTTTATATATCTGTTTTTTATCTATAAAAAAACGGAGATAGTATCTCAAAAAGTTACATAGAAAGCCCTCGTTATATTTACGTTAGAGACAGTATCAAATTTCCATTTGGCCTCTTGAAGGTCATTAAATACTAATAGCAAAGTCCATTTCTCATGATTTTATATTACAGGACAAAGACTTCTCCTATTCCTTCTATTAAGTACGTTCTCACACTACAGTTCGAAATTGTTGAAGAGGCTTACAATAGAAAACTTTGTGTTGTATTACTCAGTTAAAGAAAAAACATATCCAATGGATTAGTATTTCATGGCTTTTAGTATTTTTCCTCCAGGAACACTTTATATATATATATATATTATATATATATATATATATATATATATATATATATATATATATACATTTTATCATCTACACTTTAATAAAAAAAACTTAGAATATATATTTCTAAATATCGAAAAGAATGTAACAAAACATATTAGAAAAAGGTCAGTCATTTGGAAGTTCTCGGAGAAAGGATATGTGCGATAAAAGACACTTGAGTGTTTAATCTCAACAAAAATGATGGCTGAAAAAAAAAAAATATTTCATGTATGTATCTGTAGAAAGAAAAACAAAGAAAGTATTTGGTGAAAGTCAGACGTTAGACTCTGTATCATATCACCATTTGGCATCTCAAGAAGAAAATAATGCTTGCTAATGCGGATCTTGAAAGTTATTGATGGAACCGAAACGATACCTAAGTTACCAAGTTGCCAATAAGTTGCAATTTGAGTTTCAAGACTTTCACTTGCGGTGCAGACATGCGAGACTCTGTCCTTCTTGGAAGGTGTGAAAAACTAGAACTGCGAAAGAAAATGGCCGAACTTCCTAAGAAGAAAAGACCTCCTACTTTTAACTTTCACTCTTGGCAAAGAAGCTGTATTGATTTCAGAAATGTGATGCTTTGGGAAGAGCACTGGTAGAGGTTAAGAGGGAACAAGATTGTTACTGTATATCTATTTTAGATTTCTGATGCTGTTTATAAATGTTGAAGTTGTTTCTTTAATGAAAGTATTCTTCGAATATCTCAAGACTTCGAATATCTCAAGACATACATCTCCAATTATACCATTCTCCTTTCATTCCAAAATCTTCAAATGATGTCCCCCAGATCCTCATTAATTCTAAATGGTATAGGTATTATAGGCACTACAAAATGTTAATGATTATACCTCTATATATACTATATTTCAGAGTCACTTGACTATGGAATGGTGAAAGGGTTTGTTGAGGTCATATTGTTTTCAACATACCTAATTTTCGAAACGCAATTTTGAACTATTTCATCATTTATGAGATCTTTTCTATCTTATGAAGCTAGTGTATTTCATTTACAGAATAAATTCACAAACTGTTTTCATAGGGTTAAACATTTTGGATAGACGGATTTCATCCTGTTTTAGGTTTTTTTTATAAAAGACTTTTGTAAAACTACCTAAAATTTGTTGGTTGAAAACAAATAACATTTATGCAGACTTTGCTTTTGAAATGATATGTGGACTACTTTGCATATGCTATTCTCCCACCAAAGGAAATAATCTGCTTGAAAATAGAGCAAGGTAGAGTTTGTTGTTTCCATTTATTTAAATAGAACGAAAACTTCCGATTTTTATGTTGCTATCCACGGAAACGTTGGAGCTCAGGAAATGTGATGCTAAATTTCAAACTTCATAACAGAAAAGCGTTACTCTTTAAACAGGGGAAGCTATTGAGCGAAAGAGCAAGCATCCAAGCGAGAGAGAGAGAGAGAGAGAGAGAGAGAGAGAGAGAGAGAGAGAGAGAGAGAGAGAGAGAGAGAGAGAGAGAGAGAGAGAAGGAAAGTTGTTTCGTATGCATACCAGTAACATTGATTACCAATCTTTTTATTCGAGGAAAATTCAGGGCATATCTGCATGTCTCGATAACGAATGGGATAGAGGAAGGGTACCGTGGTAGTTTTACTGCATCAAAACGGGTTTTTCATATATATATCTTGAGTTATGTATGTTATAATAAAGCGTTGTTTTTATGATACTTTTGCCGTGAGCAGTGGAAAAGTAACAATTATTAGTAATAAT
>NC_090728.1:111399065-111409065 GCF_036898095.1 Palaemon carinicauda | reverse complement strand
ATTCGACGTATCATTAGGGAACTCACTATTCTGTAGGTGGGAGATGTCATCTTAAAGATGATGATCACCCGCAGAATACCTGTCCCTTGAGATTTAACAGACTTTGGTAAGAAACCTTTTATTTAACCCACGTAAGCATAAGAGGGACCACACGCCAAATAGAATACATTCGTAGATAGCTGTTTACAAAAGGAATTATTCGATTTATTAAAGATTGATTTGGGACATTGTCATGCCAGAAATGGCATACCATTAGTTAACGTAGTTTAGATTCGGGAGAAGATTGATGGTATCCTAATTGACGCTTCCAATTTCTAACGCCTGACAAAGGATCCCCTAAAACGGATATCAAGAGGAAGATATCAAGCCTTGTGATTAGAGCCAACAGCTAGGAAGGTACATCAAAATCTCTCTCTCTCTCTCTCTCTCTCTCTCTCTCTCTCTCTCTCTCTCTCTCTCTCTCATATATATATATATATATATATATATATATATATATATATATATATATATATATATATATATATATACATATATGTATATAAATATATATATATATATATATATATATATATATATTTATTTTTTCTGTCACGCTGGGTGGTATTACCAAACGTATGACTATTTAGTCTCCCTCCATCTCTCGGGTAGGAGGAAGAGGGAATATACATACCTTGGTGAGAGGGGGTACCACGAGAGGTACACTCGGAAACCACACTCTCTCACAAATTGCCAAAACTGTCGCGTTGTAATTAGGAAAAGGGAGGGAGCAGGAAGGGTTGAATCTGCGTGTGTGCACGCGTGCGTGTGTGTGCATAGCTATCTAAACACGCACATACAAATATTACAGTAAATGCAAAGAACTAATAGACTTAAAGTTGGAGCTGACCATATGTTTACTGAAAGAGCATAATAAAAGAATTAACATCTCGTTACATGTTCTCGTATTTACCCAGATTATTTAAGAGAAAGAGGAACTGCATCTAATTCGTGACTTTTAAGGCAGTTTTCATTAAATTTCATTCAAAAGTATAATTTATATGTTAATTTTATTTCTCCTGCTTTCAATAACTACAAGAAAAATAATGGTAATGGTCCTTATTATTATTTGCTAAGCTACAACCCTAGTTGGAAAAGTATGCTATACGCCCAGGGGCTCCAACAGAGAAAACAGCCCAGTGAGGAAAGGAAAAAGGAAAAATAAAATATTTTAAGAAGAGTGACAATATCAAAATAAATATCGCCTATATAAACTATATAAACTTTAACAAAACAAGGTGAAGAGAAATTGAATAGAATAGTGTGCCCGAGTGTACCCTCAAGCAAGAGAACTCTAACCCAAGACAGTGGAAGACCATGGTATAGGCGCTATGACACTACCCAAGACTAGAGAACAATGGTTTGATTTTGGAGTGTCCTCCTAGAAGAGCTGTTTACCATAGCTTAAAGAATCTCTTCTACCCTTAGCAAGAGGAAAGTGGCCACTGAACAATTACAGTGCAGTAGTTAACCCCTTGGGTGAAGAAGAATTGCTTGGTAATCTCAGTGTTGCCAGGTGTATGAGGACAGAGGAGAATATGTAAAGATTAGGCCAGATTATTTGGTGTATGTGTAGGCAAAGGGGAAATGAACCGAAACCAGAGAGAAAGATCCAATGTAGTACTGTCTGGCAAGTCAAAAGATGCCATAACTCTCCAGTGGTAGTATCTCAATGGGTGGCTGGTGCCTTGGCCAACCTACTACCTAATAATTCATAGTTCCACCTCGCTAGCATCACTTCCATACCACTCTGGCAAAAATAAAATCTTTCCATCTCTCGCTGTAGGAAATCCATTTATCTGAGAGAAAATGAATCATGGAATTAGGAATGGAACCCAGGTAGAGAAATAATTGCGAGCGAACATGTCTCGCCTTGCTAACGGCTTTTGGGTGCAACGGAGCGTAAGCAAGTGAAAGTCTATAAATGCAATATTTTCCAACCAATAACCCTTAGGAAGTCGGCAACTTTTTTGAGGAACCCCAACTACTTTGTTATCGAACTTCTTAGAGCAAATAACGCCACTTTCCCCTTAGCATCTTGTTGAAAGAAAAGTGAGGTTTGGGATAAGATATATCCTAACGAGGACAAGTTTTAGGATCACTTGATATGAATACTCGACAACTTGAAATTTTTATGGCAAGATCTTTAGGTCATAGCAGATGGCCTTAGAATCTTATATTTAGAATTAGGTTCAAGTATTTTTTCAGTATTTAGTAAATGGTCCTCGAATAGCAATGCCTTAAAATATTTAACTATTAAAAGAAAAATCAAAATGAAGTAAAATATCTGTGATAGTTCAATTTCCTCTTGAAAATAGACACCTTCAAATACAAATAGATGGTAACCGTGCTTTAATTACTTGTTCTAAAGATGGGAAAAAGGATGGCGATCGTTAGAGCAAACAACATATCCTTATTAGCATATCGGGAGGCGATATTGGGTTATGTCAGACCGGGAGGAAGCGTCCGCTGATGTTATTAATTAGTTTCACAAATTAGGGCAACGTCTTTTATTCCGTGTTCTTGTAATGAGTATTTGCGATCATTTTCCTTTCGTGCATTTTAAGTAGTTCGTAACGTACTAACTAATCGGTTCTGAATCTGCGATCTCCTTTAACTCTTGATTCGATGCCATCTGCGATATAATTAGTTTGATAATCAGGATATAACTTTTTGAAAAGATTATGATTAACCGGAAGAGGAAAGCAGTTGTGATCAGTTCACTTGAACAAGGAAAGAAAATAAACGTCAGCTTTTGCATGGGAAGCAGTCGGGGTTATTGATGTTTATGAATATGGTGTTGGTGATGGTTTCTCTCTCTCTCTCTCTCTCTCTCTCTCTCTCTCTCTCTCTCTCTCTCTCTCTCTCTCTCTCTCTCTCTCATTATATATACTTATATATATTTATATAACTGTATGCTTATGAATGTACACACACTAATATATATATATATATATATATATATATATATATATATATATATATATATATATATATATATATATATATATATATGCTCGCATATTTTGTGTATTTATGTTTTTTGTTACATTTGCGGCGATTTGGAGGGCGCACTTACTATTTGCATGCAAAACTCAGCAGTGAAAATTTCGGACATTTATCTCTTCAGAATACAAATGGTAAAGACAGGGGCTGGAGTTTCTCTAAAGAACTTTCGAAGAACTCGAACACTTATTTACAACTTTCCACTTTGCACTATTTCGGAATGTTTTTTTTTTTCTTTCTTTTTTTAGAAATGAAGACGACAGGAAATTATATTGATATATTTGTTTTACTCGTTTAAAAATTGGCTGACTTTTCGATTTTTCATATTTGTCTGATATACAGAGTGTGACGATGGAATGTGATTCCGATATATATCATGTGTAAACTTACTTGAGATGAAGTGTTAGTGTTAAATAGTCTCTCATTTCGGGATAACTGATGTAAAGCGAATCTCCAGAATCCTGTTATAGTACCGAAATGTTTTATTTGTCTTCCACCATTTAAAGATTGAAAAAAAAAATGCCAGAAATAATCCAATATGTAAAGTTTAAAAGAGAAAATAACTGTTCTATTAGATGCATAATTAAGTATCTTTTTCAGTAATAAGGCCAAAGTATTATTAGCATGTTTGATATGCATATAATACCCTTCAAAATTGCTCTCCGAAACAGGATACTGCGAATGAATTACAAATGTTTCAATTTTATTAAGTAAAGCTGTAAGAATTAAGTAAGCACAAAGAAAGAAAATTGTACTTGAAGCATCCCAGCAATTTCTTAAATATTCCCATTGAGAGCACAAACGAGAACCAAAACAATCACATAAAAAACAACGTTTATTACAGAAATCAAGCGAACTGATTCTAGTCCCTGTGCTATAGTTCACATACAGAGCACAATTTCATCATATCGTTGTTAGCAAATGAACAAGCAATCAACTAAAGTTCAAAACACAAACAACTTTGGGATGTTACCAGATGCCTTCTGGGTAATTACAATATGACCGTGTTATAATGACGTTACATCCCCTTGAATTTCTGTTGGGGTAAGGACGGTGGTTCGAGTGGGCTATATTTACATTGGAATATATGGGTCTAGGAGGAGCCGTTGCAGAGATATATGGATAAGGCAAGGCTAAGTTTGCAGGAATAATTCCCTCTGGAGGACTTACGTCCTGAGATATTTTTCTCTAGCCGTTTTATTAGTATTTATGCTTCCTGTGTGTTATTTCTAGAAGTGGGGTCGCCTTTGCATGTTTGTTCAAGCAATTTACTTTTTTCCTACTACCATTGAACTCTAGTAGCACTAGAAAATTTAAGTCTTTTTATTACAAGTGTAAAGAATATTAAAGTTTTTCCATTCAAATCTTTCTATAACTAAGAACAATTAATTGTTGGAAACTTGAATAAGAAAATTCTCTCTCTCTCTCTCTCTCTCTCTCTCTCTCTCTCTCTCTCTCTCTCTCTCTCTCTCTCTCTCTCTCATCACAATGCATTTAAAAAAAGTAGTTCTCATGTACGAAATAAAGAACAGCACGTAAAGCTATGAAAGAGAATTTATGTCTCGAGTAGCCATTATAGGAGTCTTAACTACCGTTGCAGCCATGGTGAAGAAGGCGAGGAGGGCGCCTTTCCAAAGATTCTAAAGTCAGGAAAGTAGAAACCCTTAAAGTGACTTAAGTCATCTATTCACAGCATTGTAACAAAACCAGTTTGACCCATAATCCGTAAGATAAGCCTCCGAAGGGGATCAGTGATGCCTCATGTGGAGCACTGTGGGCATTGTCTGTGCAGTTGTGTAGCCTGGATTCACTGTAGTTAGTTTTAACCTTTTACTTTACCTCTGTTTCTTCTTTTCTTCTTTTCTTCCATCTATCTACTATTTTATTTAACTTTTACTTCTTAGTCAACTGTGGCGTTTCCTCCCAGTTGTACTTTGGCGATGAATAACATCTTCGGCCCCAGTGCTTTGTCATACGGCCCAAATTCGATATATCCAAATGCTAAAATAAGCAGTAGTTGATAACTTGAGATAAAATTCCAGTGACAAAATATTTATAAAACGTGATGAAAATGAGAACTATAAGAACTTTGATCACTCGTTCTCTTGAACATTAAATGAAATATTAATATATAAGGGTCGGTATCATAAATTAAATAGTCACGGGGCTGTAATCTGATTTTCTCAAAATCATTATCAATCTTTTTTAGGTCAAACGATAATACTTTCCATTTCAAGTTTGCAAATATTGTGAGTCTTATTTGGATATCTCTCGTGGGTGTTTTAGAATTTTTATGATAATGTGATATTCAGGTTTAACTAATTAAGGCTAAAACTTCGTAATAGAATAGAAAAGCTCAACAGAAATTCGATAATGACTCTCTCTCTCTCTCTCTCTCTCTCTCTCTCTCTCTCTCTCTCTCTCTCTCTCTCTCTCTCTCTCTCCTTTGTGCACGTCTGTTCAGGTGAGTATGTACATGTAGGAATCAATTATACCAAATTGCAAAGTTAATTGAGAACAACAGAAACTATGTCAGAATGCTAATTGTTATATAAATACGCATCCGGCAGAACATGAAACCGAAGAGTTAGCCTTTAGATATGCAAATTATTTGAGCCTTCTTTTAAAATTAAGACATGCGTCCACGTTCGTTTGAAGCTAAGATTGCTAAACCCAAAACCGTCAGCAATTAACGAAGTGAAAAGAAATAGTAATGTATGAAATGAAGTACACTCCAAATAAAAAAAAATAAAAGGATAAATATATATATATATATATATATATATATATATATATATATATATATGTATATATACATATATATATATGTATATATATATATATATATATGTATATATATATATATATATATATATATATATATATATATATATATATATATATATTTATAATATACATAAAATATAATACATATATATAATATGATATATATATATATATATATATATATATATATATATATATATATGTGTGTGTGTGTGTGTGTGTATGGATTTTGAGTTGTTAGTAGGATTAAAACTTATTTTACGAACATAGTGGATAAAGTAGGAAAACATTAGCCGTAGATTCTGATTATGCTATGAGAGAACGAAAGCGGAAAATGAATTCTAAACATTTCAACATTTCAAGCTGAAAATAATGGCCCTCTCGGATTCCCTCTGAATTCATTAAACTTTACTATATAAAGCCAGAAATAAAAAAAGAAAAAAACATTACTGGTAAATTCATGAACCTTCATTATGTAAATACAAAAATAAAGAACATTAAAGAGAAACTTTCAAGATATATTTAGGAGAAAACAAAAAAACAAAAACAGACATTTCTATCCCAGGGAATTCATTCATAATACAACATTGACTGTTATTTACAATGGACATGAAATGGAAATAGATAATCCATAGTTAAATAGGACTTCAAAATTGATGCTGTAACCTAAGTAGGACATCACTAAGTAGATGGCTAGTTGGTTAAAATATGTTTCATTTTATTCTACTGATACACTGTGTATCCCTTATGCTCACACTTGAAAGCATATTGACAACACTCCCGGAGGTGGAGTTGGTGAGCCGAATTCCTGATAGTAAGAATTCCTGGTGGAGTTGGCGAGTTTAGTTCCTGGGAGTAGAGTTTCTTGTGGAGTTAGTGAGTTGAATTTTTGGTAGTAAGAGTTTCTGGTGTAGTTTGTCAGTTGAGTTTCTCAAACAGTTGCTGAATTGAAATCCTGGTAGTAAGTGATGCTCGAAGAGTTAGTAAGATGAGTTCCTGGTACCAAGAGTTACTGGTGAAGTCTGTAAGTTGAATTCCTGGGAGTAGAGTGTCTCGTGGAGTGGGAGAATTGAAATCCTGCTATTAACAGTTTCTCGTGGAGTAGGTGAGTTTGATTTTTTTAAAAGAGTTTCTCTTACAGTATGTGATATGCCCTTTCCTTTTCTCCGTAATAGAAAAATATATCGACCCTGCGGAACCATTTAAAATAACCTCTTCTCTCCTTTATTTCTATGGCCCGAGGAAAACACAATCCCTCTATGCGCCATAATATCCAGCAGTGAATCATTTGTGTACCATTATCCAAACGGCTGGCAGGATTATGGTGATAATCTCCTAACATAAAAAGATTGTAAAATTTCTTAGAATACATTCCATAACTTATAACATCTTTTTGGGAACAGAAAACATCTTAGTTTAGATGTTGACTGTCTATCAGAAAGAATCCTTAATGGCGATGTTAAAAACAAATTAAGACCATCTTGCTTGTATTGAGAAACCGATAATATTAACTTATTTGTTGGAGACAAGATTTCTTTTTAATGGCAAATTCTTCAGAAAGAGGTCTAGCTACAGAATGGACAGCCTTGACTCCCCCTTACTAGCAAAACATTAAATGTACATTTTGAAACAAGTTCTGTCGTCCATTGAACCCGGCAAAATAATACGTTGGTGATATCTTTATATTCTGCCACAATAATTGGATAGGTTTTATTGTACAATTTCAATAGACTAAAAACTGAATTGCAATAGGTTTACAAAATTTCATAGGAACAATATTCATAACTCTTTGAAGTCTCGCATCATTCACCTATGCGTCACTTTCCTCCACATTCAACAAATATTCATTCAATATACTCACTCTGCTGACCCAGTGCTGCATTCATTTCAGACAGAATTCCTGTACTTGCTCTTTTATTCTGTCAGGTTTAGATCCGTGTAGCTTTTAGTAGCATATATATCACGATATAACAACCTTTGTCTTCCTAAATTCCTTGTTCTCATTTTTTCCTCTACTTTTATTAATAACCAGCCTTATCTCTCCCATTTAAGTTTTGACCTTACGATCAAACTCTTCACTTTTATCATACAGCTGTGCATCCAATAACCTCTTATACTGTTTTTATGTCATCCTTCTACCACTTGCTATTTTTATTCCTTTATTCCTTTCTCTTGCCTATAATACTATTACATCTCAAGTCATGGAGCTACCAACCCATATACCTACCCATATACCTATAAAAACAATATATCGTTAAAACTATGCAAGAATGATGAAGATACAAATATTTTCTCTAAGCGCTGACTTGGGATAGTAAGCTAATGTGATGTTAATTAGGTGTTCCCTTTCTTTGAGGTGCAATATATTTTCCTTCCAAGTCTTTCCCACATTATATTGATTACTGAAATACAGTATGCAGTGTTCAGTAATTAGAACGATCCTGCTAGTGTATGTGTGTATATATATATATATATATATATATATATATATATATATATATATATATATATGCATATGTTTGCATATATATATACAGTATATATATATATATATATATATATATATATATATATATATATATATATATATGTGTGTGTGTGTACATATATATATATATATATATATATATATATATATATATATATATATAATATATTATATATATATACTGTGTATATATGTACATATATGCATATATTTATATGTATATATATATACATATATATATATACAGTATGTATATATATTTATGTGTGTGTGTTCAAGTTTACTCAATTTTTTCATGTAAAGGTGCTTTAGACATAAAGATGGCAACTAATTTACAGGCATTTATCCGGTAATTGTTGAATCATAGATAATTTGGTGCAATAAAAAGTAAAAACATTAATCATCACGTACATCTATAAAAAAGACCTATCAGTAGTGTATCAAACCCCCGACACCCATTAAATCTTTTACCCTTATCTTCCACATATTCTTCTGCTCCTGGATATTAGGCTGCTTTCTTTCCAATATTTCTAGCATGTCATTTATGCAACCCTGTTTAGAAAATCCTATTCATAATAACCTATTTTTCCCTCATTCTTTCCTCATGACCAAGCCACCTCAAAATATTCCGATTCTTTCTTTCACCTACGCTGGCCTTTTTATCTTTTCAGTATATCTACGCATTTCTCTCCCAAACAGTTTTTTCTCTCTACTTAAACAGTACTGTACATACTCTAGGGGCGTGGGGTTGTGGCCGCCACTCTACCATGGTCAATGGGCAAATCCTGCATCAACTCAATACGACCAAATTATACATTGCTTAGAGCCTTAGAACACTATAACTCAAAGGCATACTTGTTTTTTAAATCCTTAGTTTAATTGTTCATTATTCCTCAAATCGTTTATTTATTTTTCTTTTCATTTTCTTTCCTCTCTAGGCTAGTTTTCCCTGTTGGAGACCTTGGGCTTATAGCATCTTGCTTATTCAACTGAGGTTATAGATGAGCTAGTAATAATAATAATAATAATAATAATAATGATAATAATACTCTAATAATAATACTCTAATCAGAGTTTGTTCTTTATTAAGTATCAGATTCTGTAATAATCTTTAAAATAAAGTTGTAATTCATGGGGAAAAGGACAAATCATTAACAGACTCACTCTCTCTCTCTCTCTCTCTCTCTCTCTCTCTCTCTCTCTCTCTCTCTCTCTCTACAATGCTATTATAATCCATTACATGGCCTCGTTCATCTTATAGATAAAGTGCAATATATGCATATATATATATATATATATATATATATATATATATATATATATGTATATATGTCTATATATACATACATATATATATATATATATATATATATATATATATATATATATATATATATATATATATATATATATGTATCCCTCTATCTGTGTGGCGATACCTAAACGTAGTGAAAGGGTTCACATATAACCATAATCAGCAAAGCTGATTTGCTGTGAGCGATCAGATGAAAATCTCCCACCAATTCAAACGTATATATAAAGATTATATATGTATTATATATATGTGTGAGTGTGTACAGACGCAAGTGGAAGGATATATCTGAGGCCATTGTTCTTCAGTGTACTAGTAACGGCTGATGATGATGATGATGATGATAATGATATATTTGTGTATACAGT